>NC_135787.1:12273333-12578750 GCF_051106095.1 Pogona vitticeps | reverse complement strand
TTATCTGCTCCTTTTTTCCCCCAGCCTTTCTCAGTCCTTTGCTAAAACTATTCTCTCCTCACTCAAATCCTTCTGTTCAGGCCAAACACTTAAAGGTGGGTGATGTGCATCTCCTGTAGGAAACCTCTTGCCAAATTTCAGAGTCAGCAGGCTTTTCATCTGAGCCACCACTACTCTGATGTTCTTGTGCTCTGGGTCTATAATTCAATCCTGGGGGTGGTGATGATCTGGAAGAAAGTTGATAGGCAGGGATGGGTGATCTGCAGAAGTCCAGTAGGCCCACCTAACCGCAACCACCCCTCCCATCACTATGGACCTTGGAGGCTGGACACTCTCCCCTCCTTTTGCTTATAATTGGGGAGGGGGTTTGAGGTGCTGAATTTTCATTCATTCATTCATTCATTCATTCATTCATTCATTCATTCATTCGACTTCTATATCACCCATCTGGCTGCCAAGACCACTGAAAAAGCCCACTGGCACCCACTACTGGCCGGAATATTTTTTAAAATAGTTTGACATGGGGGAGGGAGAGATACTGAGCTTCCCAGAGGTTCTGGGGATTTCTCAAGATACGGTAAAAGTGCCGTCACACCCAGAGAGGGCACAAGGAGATTTTCTGAGACATGCTGGGAAGGCCAAGGATGCTTAGAGGCGTTCCCAAGCGCCATGAGGCTGTCCGCAGTTCCCAGGCTACACTTTATCAAACAGCAATAAATGATGCCTGCATCAAAGTGGAGAAATGCAATCTTTAGGAATTAACATATATACATTTTGATCAACTGATGGTGAAGTCATTTGATCTAGGTGTAGTTATACATGCCTTCTGGCTAATGGAAAGCTGCCTCAATTAGTCTCTTTCCCCCTCATCTAGCAGGCTCCGGAAACCCTTTTCTCCTTAGTTTTGGATGGAAATGGAAGTGTACTTTTGAAATTAATTTGCTGATAGCTTTCCTTTGTCATTTTGCAGTCATCATGTTTTCCTCAGCCATTCTGAGTTGTTGCTAACCCTCTTGAAATCCTTGAGACTGAGACAAACACAAAATTAATACCATGCATTTTTGATTCCAAGCCAGAGGCTATTGTCGAAAGCAGACACAAAAGTTGCTTCCTCTGATCCAGTACCTATAGCCATGTATACATATATCCGAGTATCGATTTCCAGAATTTCTCTAAGGAATGCCCGAAATAATAAAGGAAAATACATCAAATGGGAAAGCCACTTTTGTTTATGTATCAAACGTCTTTCTGTGAAGTTAGGACAACTAGGAATGTATATAGTGAGCAATAGAGACATAAATCTTGACTTGTAGGAATCGATTACTGCCTGTTCTTTTATTTCCAGTAAATAGCAGTCGTTAGATCTTTTGTGGTAGCACTACAGGAAAGTCTGCTAAGGGAACACTGGCAGTGTTTTATCATTGATACCGTCAACACTCTGAAGTCATTATACTCAACTTATTTCCACTAGCGGAGCAGAAGTAGCATCTGGTAAGACGAAAACAAATTTTCAGAAGTTGTCCTTTCTCAGACTCTCCACTCTATTGTGGATATGATCAATAACACATCTTGCAGTGTATTGAAGCTGAGAAAAAGGATGATCTTTTTAGGAAGAATTATAAAAGAAGCCACAGGTCTGCATTTCCATTTAATATTTATGAACCTAGACATCACAAAGTACCCCCTTCCCTTTTTAATTTTTTTTATGTACCCTAGTCAGCCAACTTTGAATATAAGGATTCTCCCACTTGAGTAATATATGGACTTCATCACACCAACCACCACATCCTTCCTGGAAAAACAAGCAAAGAAAGACCTATTTTATCCCCCAGAGCAAAGAATTCTTCAAATGAATAGGAGAGGGGAAATTTGAAAATTACTTTCATGATGTTGCAAGGAAACATTTTCTAGGATCTCAGGGAAGGATATTCACATCTGGGGCAATCAGGTACCCATTTCCCTCTTCTTGCCTTGATGTGTGAAGAATTAGAAGGAATTTCTGAAGGGATCTCCAATCCCTGTGACTTCACTAGTGCAACTGTTGTGTTTCCTTCATCTCCTTTGTATATCTGTGCCTCTTGGGGAATACTGCCATAGCACTGCCTAGCAATGTGACTGGCCAGAAACCTACTGGTTAATTACAACAGCATAAATGCAGTGGTGAATTGTACCAGTCACTGGGCTGCCATTTTTATCTCTCAGTGTGCACCAAACTCCTGCAACTGGCACAAGACAAGAGACATGAGCAGTGACCCAGTAACTAGTGGCAATTCACCGTTGCACTTACATGGGTCTACCTAGCCAATAGGATCCTGGCCATTTGCTTTCATTCATTTGACCGTAGGGGTTCTTTTAACCGCCGCTCAGAGACCATTGGTAATGGTGCGGCTAAAAAAATCTTGTAAATAAATAAATACATAAATTTTGTCCTTCCCCCAAGTTTGAAACCCAAAGCAGCTCTCATGACAATCTTTAAAAAATACTTACGAAATCACATACTTGCACATTCTAAAAGATACAATTAAGCAAACTCTAGTATTTTTAGAAGTTGAATTACAAGCTGTTAAAAGCACAGCAAAAAAAGGTGTTGTGCCCGCCAATAAAATTCTCCTTTCTTAGCAACCAGTCAGTTGTGAAAGTCTCACCCAAATACAAGCATCTTTGCCTGCTGGCAGAAGAACCACAAGGAAGGGGAACAGTCTTCCCTCCCTTAGTAGTAAGTCCCACAGTCTGGCAGTATCCAAATTTGATCAGGTAACCTCCCTGACAGACAGAGGGAATGCTGTAGACATAATATATCTTGACTTTAACAAAGATTTTAACAAAGTGTCCCATGATGTTCTGATTAGCAAACTAACTAGGTGTGGGCTGGATAAACTGTCGGGTGGATACACAGCAGACTACAGAATCATATTCAGAGGGTGATTATCAATGTCTCCTTCTCAAACTGGGAGGAGGTAACAACTCACTCCTGCACCCAGTGTTCTTCAACATTTTATTAATGACCTGGATCATGAGGTGCAGGGAATGCTAATGAAATTTGCAGATGATACACAATTGGGTGGAATAGTTAATACTTAGGAAAATAGAAACAAAATTCAAAATGCTCTAGATAGGCTGGAGCACTGGGATGAAAACAACAGAATGAAATTCAACAGGGGTGTTACATAACAGCACTGATGTTACCTGTCTGTCATGGGTTTGGAGGGAAAGTTCCATCCTATGGGGAGTGGAAGGCGGGACATCAGGAGGAGGGGCTGTACTGTATAAATATGTGATGCGTGTGTGGAGAAGCTAAGCAGACGAAGCAGCAGCTGGGAAGAAGGAGTTGGTGTGGGAGTCTGTGTGTCAGACAGGGTACTACTGTGTGTCAGAGTACCAACCTGATAGGTTCAGGTGTCTGTTGGTTAGCCAGAACTGATAGGTTCAGGGTCTGTGCTTTAAGTTAAGGTTCTGGGTGAACCAAACTGTATGCTTGTATGAGTGAGAATAAGCCACGTTCCTTTATGTTAGTCACCTGATTGTTTTAATTACCCTGTGTGTATTTAAATAAACCTTATTCTTTTTATTGTTTAAAAATCCATCCCTGGTCTGTGTGACTTCTTACAGGGAATGGTTGGTGGCAGCTTAGTGTAACTGTGTGACACATCCCAGTAGGTCTGGGTTTGTCACATTGATTGGTGTCCAGCGTGTGGGATACGACTGGTCCAGTTGTCCAGTGGTCCAGCAAAGCCTTGGCAAGTGTGCCCAGAGCAAGGGGGGTCTAGTCAGGGACAGTCTGAGGCGCGTAGGTAATCTTCTAGGTGTACCTCACGGGGAGGTGCGCTAGTAGAAGAACGTGCCAACTGGGGAGACTTAGATTAAGGTGCTCTGAGGCAGCCTAGTTTTGGCGGGAAAAAGCTGAGGCAAAACTGCATAGTAACAGCGAGCTAGCTTGCCAGCTGAGAGGCCCAGCAGAGGGGGGTAGGCTCTGACTCGATACTGTTGCAAATTTAGTGCTGAAGAACAGCAGCAATCTCTAGGGAGAGCTGGTTCTGAGGCAAGAAGGAAAAAAGTGGTCGTTTTATTTTGAGGCTTGACTTTTTAAAGCAGCCTGTTCTGAGGGGGGATTATGCCCTTGACTCGAAGCCAAATAGCAGACATGAGTGAAGTGAAAGACCCCCAGATTGACCAAGGTTCTGAGGATGAATTTGGCTCAGTGCAAGGTGACAGCACAGGAGAGCAGAACCCAGAACTCAGAAAATTGCTCATAGCCCAACAGCATGAACTGAGGATGAGGCAATTTGAAGTGGAGGAAAAGGAAAGGGAAAGGCAATTTGAAAGGGAGGAAAGATTGGAGAGAGAGAGAATGGAATTAGAGAGAGAGAGAGAGAAAATTGCTCTGGAAAAAGAACGGATGGCGTTTGAATTAAAGAGATTGGAACTGATGAACCAGAATAATAATAACAATAGGGATTCTGAGGGAGGCCAACTGTCTAAAGCTGACCTGAAGAAATTCCCTGTGTACCACAAGGGAGATTGTCCCGAGGTGTTCTTTTCCTTAGTGGAAAGAGCGTTTGTGGACTTCTCAGTGAGGGAAACTGAGAAGATGACCATCATGCGATCTTTAATCAGTGGTAGCCTGGCTGAGGTCTATGCCGAGATGCCTGAGGAACTGATGAAAGACTTTGCAGAGTTTAAAAAACTGGTGTTTGCCAGACATGGGATAAATGCAGAGCAGCTGAGACAAAGATTCAGGTCCCTCACAAAAAAACCAGAACAGACTTTTACCCAAGTGGGGGCCCAATTGGTGAGGCTGCTTGAGAAATGGCTATCGCAGGAGGGGACAGAGACCTATGAGCAGCTTAAAGACTTGATAGCACTGGAACAGTTCTATTCAGTTCTGCATGGGGAATTGAAATTCCAGGTGAGGGAAAGGAAACCAAAATCTGTGGCACAAGCCGCAGAGATCGCGGATTTTATTTCCCAAATAAGAAAGCCCTTGGGTGAGGGGAAATCTGTAGGTAAACCCAAAGAAACCTACAGCAAGTACTCTCAGGGACCAGGGAAAAGCCAGCAAGGGGGAGGGGCCCATGGTGAAGGGAAGCCCTCAGACATGAAACTAAGACCTCAGAATTTGGAGGGAAAACCAAAACAAGATGAGAGAGAATCAAAATACACCAGAAAATGTTATTTCTGTCAGGGAAAGGGTCATCTAATCTCAGAGTGTGAGAAATTGAAGCAGCTAAAAGGAATGGTGCCTCAGAATTCTAGTGGGACCAAGCCAAAAGCTGTGTTCTGTGTCCAGAAAGAGCAAGGCTCAGTGTCACAGAGGGAGCCGGTTGCCATGGCTACTCAGTCTGGAGCAGCTACCTCTGCTGATCAGGCTGAGGAAAATGGTCCTCTTATAGAAGTAAAGCGCTGCTTGCTGGTGAAAACAGATTCTCAGTTGTTTGAGACAGCCGGGGTGGACGTAGGAATACTTGACCGTCAGTATAGGGGGCTGCGGGACACTTGTTCCCAGGTAACCCTGTGCCATCCAGATATTGTTCCTAGGGAGTTTATAATCCCAAATGAGAGCATGAAGGTGGCAGGGATTGAGGGGCAGGTAATCTCTCTGCCAGTAGCAGAGGTACCTGTCCACTTTCAAGGCTGGAGGGGAGATTGGCGGATAGCGATTTCATCGACTCTGCCAGCAGCCGTGCTCGTGGGAAATGACCTGGCTGAACATGTGAAACGGGTGCTAGTGATTACACGCTCACAAGCCACCACAGGGACAGTTCAGGGGGGTAATGATGAGCCAGAGACGGAAGCAGAGGGGAGTTCAGAAGCTGTGGTGGAAACCTTAACCACAGACAGCAGATTTGGACAGGAGCAAAGGGCAGACGCCACTCTCCAAAAGTGTTTTGAACAGGTGACTGACGCCCAGCTAACACCTGAAACCCCAGTGAGATTTCTGGAGAAAAAGGGGATTTTATATAGAGAAACCCTGAGGAATATCTCAAAAGGGGGAGATGGGATCAGAAGTCAGCTGGTGGTACCTGAAAAGTATCGCCCCATGATCTTACAAAGGGGGCACTCTGACATGTTTGCTGCACACTTAGGGGTGAACAAAACACAGCAGAGAATCACACAGAATTTCTACTGGCCTGACATAGGGAAGCAGATCAGGGAGTTCTGTAAACACTGTGATGTGTGTCAAAGGCAGGGGAATAACCGCGACAGGACCAAAGCAAAGTTGTGCCCTTTGCCTGTGATTGACACTCCGTTCAAATGCATAGGGGTGGATATTGTGGGACCTTTGCCCAAGGCCACAAAGAGGGGGAACAGGTTCATTCTAACAATTGTGGACCATGCCACAAGGTATCCTGAAGCCATACCCTTGACTAACATTGAAACTAACACAGTGGCCGATGCTTTGGTGGGGTACATGTCCAGGATGGGATTTGCCTCAGAGATAATCACAGATTTGGGCGCATCGTTCACATCAAAGCTCATGAAACGCTTATGGCAAATCTGTGGAATTAAGCACAAGGAAACCACTGCTTATCATCCAGAAAGTAATGGGTTAACTGAGAAGTTCAATGGGACTCTAATGCGCATGATTAGGGCTTACTTGGCAGAGAATCCAAACAATTGGGACCAGAAGCTGCAATCCCTTTTGTTTGCTTATCGATCAGTGCCACAAGCCAGTACCGGGTTCAGTCCATTTGAACTTTTATTTGGGAGAAGGGTGAAAGGGCCCCTTGATTTGATCAAGCAAAATTGGGAGCAGATCACCCAGGATGACCCACAAGACGTTGTGACATACATAGACACCTTGATGAATGACCTAAGGAGAAATCTAGAGCTGGCAGCAGAAAACCTGCAAGCTCAGAAGGTCAGACAGAAAACATGGTATGACCACAAAGCTAGAGAGAGGCACTTTGACCCAGGGGAGGAAGTGCTTTGGCTTAGGCCCTGCAGAGAGAATAAACTGCAGCTCAAATGGGCAGGACCATATAGGGTCATTTCCAAGATGTCAGACCTGAACTACCTAATAGAGCAGGAGGAGAACCAAGCAAGGAGGGTGGTTCATGTGAATGCCCTAAAACCCTACTACAGAGGGGAACAGAGGGTTTTATTCGCGATAAAAGCAGCTGAGAGTGAGGAAGCTGAATTACCCTTCTGGGAGGGTAGAGGGGAAGTAAAATACAACCCAGAGGAGGTAAAGATCAGTCCTGCACTCACCCAAGACCAGCAGCAAGAACTAAAAATGCTGCTTAGGAAATATCAACAGGTGTTTTCCAACAAGCCGGGGATAGTGAAGGGAGTGATGCATCGGATCCACACAGGGGATGCACCCCCGCAGGCAGTATCCCCATACCGAGTAACGGGACCCTATAGGGACAAGGTGCGGAAGGAGCTGGACGAGATGCTGAGGGAGAACATAATCGTCCCCTCTTCTAGTCCTTGGTCCTCTCCGATAGTCCTTGTGGACAAGCCTGATGGGAGCATTAGGTTTTGTGTTGATTACAGGAAATTAAACCGTGTAACCACTCCTGATGCCTACCCAATGCCCAGGCTAGACAACCTGATTGAAACCATAGGGGGTTGTCGGTTCATCTCATCATTGGACCTGGTAAAGGGATATTGGCAATTAAGAATTGATCCCAGGGATCAAGAAAAGACTGCCTTTTGCAGCCCTTTTGGTCTCTATGAGTTTCGAGTCCTGAGCTTTGGTCTCAGAAATGCACCAGCCACATTCCAAAGGCTGATGGACCAGACCTTGGCAGGGCTCAGTGACTTTACAGTGGCCTACATTGACGACATAGGGATCTTCAGTAATACCTGGGAAGATCACCTGATACACCTGGAGTTAGTGCTGCAGAGGTTAAGTGCAGCAGGGCTAACAGTAAAGGCCAGCAAGTGTCAGCTGGGTAGCCCAGAAATAAAATACTTGGGTCACATGGTAGGGGGAGGAGTGATAAAACCCCTGGAGGCCAAAATAGAAGCTGTTCGTGATTGGCCTAGACCCAACACCAAGAAAAAGGTCAAATCATTTCTTGGGTTGGTGGGCTACTACAGAAAGTTCATCCCGAGGTTTAGCGAGATTGCGGCTCCGCTGACCGATCTGACGAGGAAGAAGGCTGATGACCGCATCCCGTGGACCAGCGACTGTGAGGCGGCGTTCCAGAGGTTGAAGGAGGCGTTAATCAACTATCCAGTCCTGCGTGCTCCAGACTTCGACCGGGAGTTCATCATCTACACCGATGCGTCTAACAGCGGGGTAGGAGCAGTTCTGTGCCAGGAGGATGAGAATGGTGACCAGCATCCAGTGTCCTACCTGAGTAGGAAACTTCAAAAAGGTGAGAGACATTTGGCAACCGTGGAGAAGGAGTGTTTGGCCATAGTCTACGCGATCCAGAAGGCCAAGCCTTACATCTGGGGAAGACATTTTATTCTGTGTACTGACCATTCACCATTGCAATGGTTAAAGACGATGAAAACCCACAATAGCAAACTTATGAGGTGGGCTTTAAACCTACAGGACTATGACTTTGAAGTGAAGGTGGTCAGAGGGTCAGTGAACTGTGTTGCTGACGCCTTATCAAGAAGACCTGAAGAATGAAGACGGCGAAAGAACATGGACTATGTGTATATAATGATGACAAAAAGTAAAATGTACCTGTTTTTGAATTGGTTTGTATGAATAAAGGTAAATTGATGTAATGTTAATGGTAAATGTTTAAATGCCTATTTGCTATGGTTTAACTTAGAATGTAAGTATGAGTAAGTATAATATGGTATGTATAACTGTTGTTGTGTATTTTATACAGGTTGTTTTTTGGTGAAAAGCACGTTAGCTTTCCCCCTACAAAACAACTTATAAAGAGGGGAGGTGTTACATAACAGCACTGATGTTACCTGTCTGTCATGGGTTTGGAGGGAAAGTTCCATCCTATGGGGAGTGGAAGGCGGGACATCAGGAGGAGGGGCTGTACTGTATAAATATGTGATGCGTGTGTGGAGAAGCTAAGCAGACGAAGCAGCAGCTGGGAAGAAGGAGTTGGTGTGGGAGTCTGTGTGTCAGACAGGGTACTACTGTGTGTCAGAGTACCAACCTGATAGGTTCAGGTGTCTGTTGGTTAGCCAGAACTGATAGGTTCAGGGTCTGTGCTTTAAGTTAAGGTTCTGGGTGAACCAAACTGTATGCTTGTATGAGTGAGAATAAGCCACGTTCCTTTATGTTAGTCACCTGATTGTTTTAATTACCCTGTGTGTATTTAAATAAACCTTATTCTTTTTATTGTTTAAAAATCCATCCCTGGTCTGTGTGACTTCTTACAGGGAATGGTTGGTGGCAGCTTAGTGTAACTGTGTGACACATCCCAGTAGGTCTGGGTTTGTCACAAGGGGTAAGTGCAAAGTACTGCACCTAGGAAAAAGAAACTAAACACACCATTAAAAGATGGGGAATACCTGGCTTAAGCAATACTACAAGCAAGAAGGATCTTGGAATTGTCATAGATCACAAGCTAAATACGAGCTGAAAAATGTGATATGGTTGCAAAAAAAAGAGGCCAATGTTATTTTAGGCTGCATTAACAGAAGTATAGTCTCCAAATCCCAGGAGATATTGGTTCACCTCTATTCAGCACTGGTTGTGCCTCGTCTTGAGTATTGTGTTCAGTTCTGGGCATCACGCTTCAAGAAGGATGCTGACAAATTGGAGTACGTTCAGAGGAGGGCAAAAAGTATGATCAGAGAGCTGGAAATTAAGTCCTATGAGGAAAGACGGAAAGAACTGGGCATGTTTAGCCTTGAGAAAAGAAGGCAGAAGGGTGATATGGTAACACTTTTCAAATATTTGAAAGGCTGTCATACAGAGGAGGGGCAGGATCTGTTCTTGAACATCCCACAGTCCAGGACATGCAACAACAGGCTCAAGTTACAGGAAGCCAGATTTCGGCTGAATATCAGGAAAAACTCCCTGATGTGTTAGAGCAGTATGACAATGGAACCAGTTACCTCGAGAGGTGGTGAGTGCTCCAACTCTGGAGGCATTCAATAGAAATTTAGACAATTTAGCAATTTCTCTTATTTTATTATTTTATTTCTTGTTCCGCTATTGCTCACGGCTTTGCCGATACTCACATCATGATAAAGGCCTGACATTTATTGCTAAGATATAGCAAAACAAATTATTGTGTGAAGAGTGTCAGTAGCAGTTCTATTTGTTTCCCCCAGAATTTGCCCATGTCTGAAAGACTGACTCACTGCGATGCACAGTGTATGCAACTTGTGCATGTCAAGGAAGGGAACTCTTATTAGATTAGCATTGTTGAGACAGACCCACTAAAATCTAAAAGTGCCATGTTAGCTAATCATTACCCTGACAAGAATTGTCACAAACAGAATTTCTTTATAGATTTTTTTTGATGTTTCATTCCCAAGAAAAAGCCTTTGCAGTGGTGAGCTAAAAGGATTTTTTTTTTTCAAAATTTAATCTTAAGGAAGAGATGTCCCCACATTCTAAGCTAAACAGCTTATAAAGGTCATAAAAAATTAACTTATCTTGCTGAATAAAGCCATTTTAATGCACTCTAAGTTACAAAGGAATCGCAGCTGGAACCTGTAGGCCAATGGTCTACTATATTTTTCTCTCATTAGTAGGGACAGCAAATATCTGCATTTGGATTTTACCACCACAATCGCCTCCATTATTCTTCATGATTAAAGCAGGAGAGCCCGGAGCCCGGTTGAGCTGGAATATTCTGTCCTTATTTCATTCCATTGCTCTGCAGCTAAAACTGGTGTGTGGTTTTAAAGAGCTAAAATAGAGTCGTCTCAAGCAATTCCATCGGGAAGTGGGGGCTAGCTGGCTATATGCCCCAGGGCTGGATTATCTTTAGGCAGTGTGTGGTACAGGCATACCGGTTTACGAAATTAATGCATCCTACGGGATGTTATGTAAAGTGAAAAATTCGTAAACCGGAACGCGGATTGCCATAGGAAGGGGGGCAGTGCTATAAACCTTCAGACACAATACATCCTGGGGAAACTTCCTTCGTACTGCGGGGGGGGGGGGGGAAGAAAACAAAAATGTAAACTGAGGAATTATTTTCAATGGATTTCCCTTCGTAAATTGAAAATTACGTTAACCGAGGTGCTACAGTATAGCACAATTTCATCGATGAGGGTCCTGTAAGACATTTGGAAGACTGTGTATCCCTAAAGATTAAGCCCTTTCCTGCTCCAGTTAAAAAGGATTCCCTCACAGATGTATGTCTCAGAAATCAGACTTGCAAATTAGGTCCTTGTTTATTTTCTAGTGACCAAACGTAAAACAAAGTCCATTAAATGCAAGATATGGAGGCATGGAAAATCCCATGCTATGACAATCTGACATCTATGATCGCAGGATGGCTAATGTCTAGTTTGACCTTCAGGATGAATAATGTCTAGTTTGACCTTCAGCTAGAATCATCTTTTTTTTGCAGAAATGAGAGACTGAAATTCAGAACGGATACCAGGGTAGCTTCAACTGTTATGCAAGGTGATGCAGAAGAACAACAGAGGGTAGATTACTTATTCAGCTGCTGCTTCGCTGGTTTTATTCTTGTTGGAACTAGACTGTAACGTACATGGCTACTTTATGATAATTGTTTGCCATCCAATTGATTCCAGCTTATGGGAACACTTGCCATAGTTTACAAGTTTTTTCCAAGTGCTTTACCATTCCGTTCCTCTAGGGGCACTCTGGGACTGCACAACTTGCCCAATGCTACACCAACTGGCTGTTCTCCAAGGAAGTGCAGTGAGGAAATGAATTCCCAATTTGCAGCCAGGTAATCCAACTCACTACACTATTACGTGTGTTGAAATACGAATATGTGTATTTACCCTTTCAAACTGAAAGCAAATGCCAAAATTTTGGATTTTGACAGTTGTGGATTTGCAATAGATTTTAGATTTGCCACAAACAAATTGTGTGATCAAAGTCAGAAAACTTCAGGTCTTTCTTTTCTCAGCCAAGAGGAAATCTATACTACTGCTAAAGATTACTTTTTAATATCTAAATATGTTCAGGAAGTCAAACTTATATTATTAAGAGGAGGGTTGAAGTAAATTGCATTTTTTTCTACTTAGCATTACTTACATATGAAAAGGCTCACAATGTTGGGTAAGAGGCATTTTTTTAAAAAAAGAACATGATTTTTTGATATTGCCCTGAAGGTTGAAATTTCTCCCCATTTTGATTAGAACCGGCTCCAACCACCCTCATTATTTATTAAGATTCAATCAAGACCAGAGGTCACCCTTCAGGTCCTCTCTTAATCACAATGATGACAATAAGAATTTGACACAGTACTGATCTCCATGGGCTGTATGGTGGAATGGAATCTTTGATCAAGCTTTAATTTTCTAAGAATTGAAAGTTTTAATCTCCATCTCTCAAATGTATCATTAGGACTTGAAATGGAAGAAGCAACGTAGCCGTACTCGGGAAAGTTCAGCAAGAAGTCGTATTTGAGGGTGGGAGTGAAAGTTTGGCAAGCTGGGGGGTGAGGAGAGTCCGAAATCACATCTCTAACCCTCCACTCCATAGGCATTTTCAGAGGTTTCTGAACTACAGATGTCATAATTCTCCAGTCTGGGAGTTCTACCTGCCTTGCAAGCCCCTGAAGGTGGTGAATATGATATACCTGATTGAATGGCCTAAATCAGGAGGCTTTGAGCCTTAGCTAGGCCAAGCTCTGACCAAGTGTCTTGCATATATCCCAGTGTTCACTGGAAGCTTTCTTTTGGAGTATCTTGTTGATGCCTCAAAGCCTTCTGATTTGAGCCTAGAAATTCTCCCAGAGGTGTTCCCAAGGTGCCTGTAAGGTAGGTAACACTCTCAAAATGGAAACTCATGGTGTTTGTAGTCCAGAAAATCCAAAAATCCCATCTCCATCTACAGATTCTCTTGCTGATCCTCACACACATATTCATGAGGGTGAAATGAAAATGCTTCTACAGTGGTGCCTCGCTAGACAATGATAATCCGTTCCACTGAAATCGCTGTTCAGCGAAATCATTGTCTAGCGAAAAGCATTTCTCCATTGGAATGCATTGAAACCTGTTTAATGCGTTCCAATGGGGAAGAATCGTCATAGTCTAGCGAAGATCGGCCATAGGAAAGCCGCTTTGCGAACCGCCGATCAGCTGTTTAAATCGCTGTCTTGCAAACCTTAGGTCCCGAAAACACCTGTTTTGCCAGCACGGAGGGAGCTGTCAAAATCGTCGTCTAGCGAAAATCGGTTTGCAAAGCAGGGACCAAACATTGTCCAGCGAAATTCCCCCATAGGAATCACTGTTTTGCAAATCACTATAGCAATCGCAAAAAGTCAATGTCTAGCGAAAAAACTGTCATGCGGGGTAACTGTCTAGCGAGGCACCACTGTATGTTGGAAAAGGTTTATTCAGAGGCTGGTGTCTCCAATGTCAGCAGGACAATAAATTTGCTGTGGGTTTTAATTCATGCTTTACGGAAGGCATCAAAGGTGCTGAACTCTGTCACCAAAATAAGTCCAGTACCCTAGATAGCTTTCTGATCAGCCACACTAACACCCAGAGCAGATTCGCTGCCCCAGTGAAATTGGAAACACCAAAATCCACTGGTTCTCTTGCACTCTAGATTTAACGAGGAAACATCTTGACTGCACTGATTCATACTATAGCCCTCCATATCAAAAGAACCCATCAAAGAACTAGTGGATTTCCTACTAAGCTGCCCTGCTGCTACCTAGGACCTTCCTTCCTTAACAGGAAGCTAGGCCTATGCTAGACCAGGACACTTTCAGAGCTAGGCCTTTTCCCCAAGGTGAGCCAGATTTAGGTTCTGCAGTAGTGGAAGGAACTCCCAGAATGGAGATTTATAGGATTTGTAGTCCAAAAAAGAATCTGAAAACTCACAAGCCTAGTGGGGGGGTTTAAATAACACCCTGAGACCTCCTACTTAAACTGTCTACCCATATCTGACACGCAGCATGAACAATATTCACATCAATGTTATGTTATAAAATAAAAGCATACAACACAATGGTTAGCTAGTCAATGAATTCCTTACGCATACAAAAACATCATTTAAAAATAACGGTGAGTAATACTTACATGAATTCTTTCCAGGACCATTTGCAAGATATGAACAATTTTCAAAAATAATGGTAAAACTGGCTGGTTTCCAGATTGTACATCTGTTCCTAGATTTAAAAGGAAATAAGTTTTGTAACACAGAGAAAGCTCAATTCATTTTGTAGCAAATTATATGGAGTGTTTTTTTCAAATCACCTGAGGAATAATTCATATGTAAAGAGGCTGCAAATCTTCCTTTGTGATTCAGAGCCCCAGGAAGGTTAGAAGATTTTAGATGTCCTTCTAACTGTACCATTTCTCACTAAAATCCCACATAATTTTCTTTTTCTCACAGAGTTTTGCTGCTGAGATGAGGGATGTAAGACAGAGGATGGTGTAATCTACTGATCCTATGTAAATACTGTTTTCTTACGTGAGTAAAGCAAGGTGGAACCATGCAGCCATTCCAGTGTCCCCCAAAAGTAATGAGTGGGCATTACAGTTATAGTTTTTAGAAATGACTCTTACCTTCTATTTCTCAATAGCGACTAAAATAGTTAATTTTCTGTTTAAGAAAACAGGATCACTTAGCCATACTTTCCTTTTTAAGAAAAGTTACTAATTAAAGTTATTTGCTATTTGTGATTAGTGACTCATAATGTCTAGCCAGAAGCCAGTGTGTTGATTCTGTGGTGTAGACCAGTGGTTCTTAACCTTGGGTTACTCAGGTGTTTTTGCACTGCAACTCCCAGAAGCCTTCACCACCAGCTGTGCTGGCTGGGGTTTCTGGGAGTTGCCGTTCAAAAACACCTGAGTAACCCAAGGTTAAGAACCACTGGTGTAGACACAGAGTTGTGAACGAGAGAAACCAGTTTCCTGACCCAGTACAAGTCAGGCCTGGGGAAAAGTTCCTGTGGGTATTATCATCACACAGAATGACCAACCAAGCATAGTCACTGAATCTCCCAAGCTGTCCCTGATAACAACAAAAGATGACATCTTGTGTTCCCGGAAACAACAGGCACATGGGGTTTCCTGCCCCAAAGGCAGAACTTGGCCTAAAATAACTTCTTATTCCCGTCCTCTGAAAGCCTACTGGAGCTTCCTTTTTGCATGAAGCAGCACCAGAGCAGTCAGAAGAGACCAGACCAGCATCTTCTGCCTCAGAGAAAACCCCACTGAATATCTCCAAATGGGTTACCTTCCTGGATTCACTTTGTTGGTGTGGGAATCCTTCCCCCATTCTGCTCTGTCTGCGTGCACACATACCACCCACTCTATTGCAGTTAACGGCAACCCTTTCCAGAAATTAGAGAGTACAGTAATGGGAAGTGGGTCCCTTCTTCTGGAGGGAGCCCTGGGACTGTGCAGCCTGCCCAAGGCCACCGAGGTAGGCCATTCTGCTGAGAGACACAGTGGAGAATCAAACTGGCCACCTCAGGCTCTGAAGCCAGATACCAGCTACTCACCCCACCCCATTGCTTTGCATGATGGTATAGGTCATTTTATAACTCTGTAGGGTTTGGGTGAAGCAATTCACTCAGCTCCTCTTAAGAGACACCAGTGTATAAGTAGTACCAGTGAACAGTTGGGGGGGTCCTCCCCCTCTTTTTCTCCCAGGATATAGGAAGGTCAGGGAAAACATTTTGCTTTGAAATGAAAAAGGAGGCAAAAACAAGAATTTTAATAACAGCCTTGACACGAGAGCAGCGTAATACCGGCATGAATTACACTTGGTACTAAGCTTTTATTGGCAGGCTGAGATTGCTTTGTTCCTGTTTCTGACATAATATTCAAGGCAGGGTTTATGTTTGCCCAGAACTGGGCGGTTGTCTGCTGGAGTCCATGCAAATCAAAAGCTTGATTTATGCACCGTTCCATTGGAGGGTGTAACATTAAATTTAATTTTGCAAGGGATGGCTGAGCTTCCCCCATGCCCTGGGCTGACATCGTGAACTAGGCAGAGAGGTGCAAAGGAATTCATTACTGTTTCCAATATGCGAAAATGCTGCATTTGAATGAAACATTTGTCTCTTGTCACAAGAAAGTAACGTCTGCGCTTTGCGTGCATGCACACACACAAGCATGCGCACAAACACAACTTTCCCCATCTTTCTGTTGCTTTTATTGTCAGTTCAACAAACTAGGGTCCAGAAGCTGAGAGACACTTTTTTTTCAAGAAGTAGGAGGCTCAGGAAAAGAATATGGCCTAAGAACACGGTGACATCTGGCAATATTATGTCCCAAGGTAAAGATAAGAAAGCTGGTCAGTTTTGCTTTCATCTATATCCAAAGGTTTTAAAGCTCAAGTTCTTTCTGGAATATGTGATCTGGGAATGCTGGTAAACTCTGCAAAAAATGAACTGCATTTTTGTAGAACTGCCCACCAAATCTGTGCAAAACACAGAAGCTGCTCAGGCCAAAAAGGAGGCCGAACTCATCTCAGCATTTGCACAGTTGAATGCGCAACGATTCAAACCCAAAGCCATTTCAGTTTGAGTCCTGATTCTGGATGGATGAATCTTTACTTTGAGTTTCTTCCACATTCCTTCCTCCCAAAACCTCCACCTCCAGTTCTTCCCATTCCAAATATGAAGATATTTGCAGATGTTGGTAAATTCTGATTTAGGGAAATGAAGAGAAATGAGATTCTTCCTCATCCCTATTTTAGGGTTATGATGACTGCATGATGCTGCCTTTTGCAGAACCAAACCATTGGCCCAGTACTATCGGTAGTATGGATGCAAAACCTGTGGACCTGTAGATGTTGCTGGACTCCATATTCCATCATTCCCCAGTGGCATGGCCAATGACTGCAGATGATAGGAATTTGCAGCTGAATGACTTCTGGAGGGCCACTCCTTCCACCACCCATGAGTCTGAGGTGCTCCAAATAAAGTTCTCTGGGTTTTCCACAGTATTGTACAAGTGTCATTCTGTTTCGGTGTGCTTCACATACAGAAGTATTTCCCAGTTCTTTCTGTCCAAGATGCTTTTAACTGGAGATATTTGGACTGCCTGTTTGGAGGATGACGATTCAGGGAAAAAAAAGTGTGTTCAAATACAGATGATCTAGGCAACAGAATAACAAAAAAAAAGATGTTGGGGGCAAAAAGAACATGCCTTATATTAAGTTAAACCAGCCATCGACATAACTCAGTTTTGTGACCTCTCCTTGGAGCAGCTGTCCAGGATCAGGCAGGACTGCTTCCTTGGGCCAACCTAGAAACGCATGGTATTCCCTGGTGGTCTCCCATCCAAGTATTAACCAGGCCTAATCCTGATTAGCTTCCAAAATCAGGCAAGATCATGTGCATTTAAGGGTGCCATGTTGGACTAAACAGGGAGGAAGAAACCAAAGACCCAGGTCAACTGAGAGTGTAGTGTGATGAAGGACTGCTAGGTAGTGAATGCAGCAGGATAAGGAAAGCAGGAAACAACTACGATGCTCCCTAAGCACTGGTTGGTGTCACTGATCTATTTCACTGCACTCAACCAGATGGGGTTCCAGCATAAATGTGCATGAAGAAAGGATACTAAGTGTTTGAGTTCTGGCAAGGGAAGGAAAGCAAGGTCAAGCAAAACCAAGTTTGCGTTCTGATACAGCACAGCTTACCGAAATTGAAGGACAACTAGGAAAGATCTCTTTGAGTCTCAAGTGGGACAACTGTACTGGCTGAGACGATTACAGCCAGTAACGAGATTTCTTGAAGGCCAAACCAAGAAGCCCCTGGAAGACTCAACATTCCGAGCTAATTGAAGAAGAGATAAAACACCTGGACTCTCTCATGAGAATAAGGGGAGGAGAGAGGTGGTACAACCTCTAAAAAGTTAATTGTTTAACAGCCAGATGGGCCATGGAGAAAGGAGGCGTTTGGGAAAGTAGAAATGGAAGATGGGTTATGTGAATTGTGTTCCATTGTGTTCGATGACTCCTGATGATGGATTTTGTTCTGTTCTGATGATGGTATGAGCATGTAGCTTGAAAGAGGGAGGATGTAAAATGGAGAAAGCAGGAGGTGGGGGCATAGCCCACTATAGCCCACCATAGCCTCTGTAGTTCAGTTTAGTAGTTTATTATTTTAAATGAGTAATAGGTATTTTATTTAACTGCAATAATCTTTGAATATGTTCTTGAATGCTACTGCTTTTGCAATATAAACTGATTTTCTATGAAACTCTATTTTTCTAATTAAAAAATTACTTTTAAAAATCCTTACTGAGGACTGGTCTCTTGAACAGCAAGGTCTGGCTAATTCCACTAGTGAAGAGAGCCACAGATTTGCTATCATTTAAGAGTCCTACCTCACTGAGCTATTGTGAGTTCTAAGGAATCACAAAGCCCATGTGTCTGTACTTGCAAAATACTAAGTAAGTGTTCTTTCTAGGTCAGACTTGTTCAAAGAGGCTTATGCTACACACTGCTGAGGTCTAAGGACTCGATCCGGCGCAAAGGTGGTAGCTAAGAGCCTGGCGAACTCTCTGGCTGAGTGCCCTGCGACTCACTAGTGAGCCGGGAGCATCACACTGGCAAGTTCAGATGTTACTTCTGCAGAGAGCAAATCCAGTCTGAACTCGAGTTGCTCTGTCTTCTTGGAATGCTTAGCTCCATTTCCAGCGAGTTGAGCCTGTCCAGTTGAAGGGGTGTTGACCCATTCAATAGCCATTGATTTGGATACCATAGAGGAGACTTGACTCCTCAGAGATGAAGGATGGCAGACCAGACTCATGGTGCTGGGGAAATGAGCTTATTCTAGAGTAGACATGGTCAGAGCAGACGCGTTCTAGATGGGCGGTATATAAATCTAATAAATAAATAAATAAATAAACGAACGAACGAACAAACAAACAAACAAACAAACAAACAAATAAATAAATAAATAAATAAATAATCTTCCACAAGACCCTCTGGGATAGTGTGGATATTTGAGCATGATTCAGAGCAGAAATCTCTCTCCCTCTGCAATACTAGGACAACTTCATTTCCCAAAAGGAATCTAGGCCAGGATTCAGCCTATTCAAACCTAGTCTTTTTCCAGGTCAGCACAATTTAGGTGTGTGTGTAGCAGATCAAACTCCCAAAGCAGAGAATTCTGGGATTTGGAGTTCAGGGAAGGAAGGAAGGAAGGAAGGAAGGAAGGAAGGAAGGAAGGAAGGAAGGAAGGAAGGAAGGAAGGAAGGAAGGAAGGAAGGAAGGAAAATGCCTAGCGCCCATTCATTCTTGAACATACAGAGGCACCCAATGAAAGGGATCCCCCCCCCTTGCAAATAAAGGCCAGAAGCAGGCATTAGAAAATAAAAGAGAGTAGGAAACAGCAGTGATAGTGTGGGATATAGTTGTTACAGCTATTGTGGTCTATTTGATTAAAACCTACAAGTCATCCAATTCACATTTGCACATACACACACAATCCTAAATGCAACGAAGACTCACTATACCTATCTGGGAGGGGGAAAGCCAGAACATTCCAGCACAGTGCCTCTCTAAAAAGTGATGTATCTCTTCCCATTGTTATGCCTGGACATGTAGCAGTTGTTGGCTTGAGTGAGTCTGGTGGGTTGGATCAGAACCCACCCTAGAGGCTGGTGATTAGAAGTTCTAGAACAGGTTTTGTCTTTTAATCATCCATCCTACCCATTGGTGAGGAAACTGGATTGTTCCGTCTCCCAGATTGTTGTCAGAATACACAAATGCCAGAAGCATTCCGGCGTTAATCGTCTCTCTTTTTAGCATAGTGGGAAAATCACAAAAACTTTTAACGGAGGGCATGAAGGTCACTCTGGACTATAGACTGCTATGGGGCAGGCTAATGCACTTCAAGTCTAAAGCCCTTTGTCTTGCCAAACTCTGATAGACTCTTGATCTGAAATGTTGAAGCTATTTTCTTTGTTCCGCTAATGAAAGGTATGGTAATGAATACACATAAGGTAAAATTGATCCACTTAATTCATCATTTGTACATATGTATGGATTCAAGCCCTTATAAATGGATCCTGGGATTAAAGACCTGTGTCTGCTCTCCGGAGCTACTCAGGAAAAACATAAACACAGCGTAAGAAGCTTTGTCCTTTGTCTGGATTTTAAAACAGGGGTGGGCACCGTGCATCATGTGGGCCAAATGCAAACCCCAGGGGCCCCCTGTGTGATGCCAAACCCTCCCACTCACCCACACTTCGCCTCAATATGGCAATCACACCCTCTACCCTAAGGTCCATAGCATCTGTTTTCCAAAAGCAGAAGTCACTGTCCGATCACCTCCCTGTTTCAAAGAAAAAGCTCCCTATGGGTCTAAGTAAAGCCTTCTGCTCCTTATTCCTCTCCTATGGGAGGTTGGATGCCATCATCAAGGTCTTGGTGATTACTTACTTGGATGGCATTGTGACAAACCCAGACCTACTGGGATATGTCACACAGTTACACTAAGCTGCCACCAACCATTCCCTACAAGAAGTCACACAGACCAGGGATGGATTTTCAAACAATAAAAAGAACAAGGTTTATTTAAATACACACACAGAGATAATAAAATAATCAGGTGAATAGGATAAAGTAACGTGGCTTCTCTCACTCATACATGCATACAGTTTGGTTCACACAGAACCCTTAACTTGAAGCACAGACCCTGAACCTATCAGTTCTGGCTAACCAACAGACACCTGAACCTATCAGGTTGGTACTCTGACACACAGAAGTACCCTGTCTGACACACAGACTCCCACAACAGCTTCTTCTTCCCAGCTGCTGCTTCGTCACAACCCAGTGTCTCTCAGCATCTCCCAGTGTGTGTCCCTTCACCACACAGGCATCACATATTTATACAGTACAGCCCCTCCTCCTGATGTCCCGCCTTCCACTCCCCATAGGATGGAACTTTCCCTCCAAACCCATGACAGACAGGTAACATCAGTGCTGTATGTAACACCTCCCCTCTTTATAAGTTGTTTTGTAGGGGGAAAGCTAACGTGCTTTTCACCAAAAAACAACCTGTATAAAATACACAACAACATTTATACATACCATATTATACTTACTCATCCTTACACTCTAAGTTAACCATAGCAATTAGGCATTTAAACATTTACCATATACAATACATCCATTTACCTTTATTCATACAAACCAAATTCAAAACCAGGTACATTTAACTTTTTGTCATCATTATATACATATAGTCCATGTTTCTTTCGCCGTCTTCATTCTTCAGGTCTTCTTGATAAGGCGTCAGCAACACAGTTCACTGACCCTCTGACCACCTTCACTTCAAAGTCATAGTCCTGTAGGTTTAAAGCCCACCTCATAAGTTTGCTATTGTGGGTTTTCATTGTCTTTAACCATTGCAATGGTGAATGGTCAGTACACAGAATAAAATGTCTTCCCCAGATGTAAGGCTTGGCCTTCTGGATCGCGTAGACTATGGCCAAACACTCCTTCTCCACGGTTGCCAAATGTCTCTCACCTTTTTGAAGTTTCCTACTCAGGTAGGACACTGGATGCTGGTCACCATTCTCATCCTCCTGGCACAGAACTGCTCCTACCCCGCTGTTAGACGCATCGGTGTAGATGATAAACTCCCGGTCGAAGTCTGGAGCACGCAGGACAGGATAGTTGATTAACGCCTCCTTCAACCTCTGGAACGCCGCCTCACAGTCGCTGGTCCACGGGATGCGGTCATCAGCCGTCTTCCTCGTCAGATCGGTCAGCGGAGCCGCAATCTCGCTAAACCTCGGGATGAACTTTCTGTAGTAGCCCACCAACCCAAGAAATGATTTGACTTTTTTCTTGGTGTTGGGTCTAGGCCAATCACGAACAGCTTCTATTTTGGCCTCCAGGGGTTTTATCATTCCTCCCCCTACCATGTGACCCAAGTATTTTATTTCTGGGCTACCCAGCTGACACTTGCTGGCCTTTACTGTTAGCCCTGCTGCACTTAACCTCTGCAGCACTAACTCCAGGTGTATCAGGTGATCTTCCCAGGTATTACTGAAGATCCCTATGTCGTCAATGTAGGCCACTGTAAAGTCACTGAGCCCTGCCAAGGTCTGGTCCATCAGCCTTTGGAATGTGGCTGGTGCATTTCTGAGACCAAAGCTCAGGACTCGAAACTCATAGAGACCAAAAGGGCTGCAAAAGGCAGTCTTTTCTTGATCCCTGGGATCAATTCTTAATTGCCAATATCCCTTTACCAGGTCCAATGATGAGATGAACCGACAACCCCCTATGGTTTCAATCAGGTTGTCTAGCCTGGGCATTGGGTAGGCATCAGGAGTGGTTACACGGTTTAATTTCCTGTAATCAACACAAAACCTAATGCTCCCATCAGGCTTGTCCACAAGGACTATCGGAGAGGACCAAGGACTAGAAGAGGGGACGATTATGTTCTCCCTCAGCATCTCGTCCAGCTCCTTCCGCACCTTGTCCCTATAGGGTCCCGTTACTCGGTATGGGGATACTGCCTGCGGGGGTGCATCCCCGGTGTGGATCCGATGCATCACTCCCTTCACTATCCCCGGCTTGTTGGAAAACACCTGTTGATATTTACTAAGCAGCATTTTTAGTTCTTGCTGCTGGTCTTGGGTGAGTGCAGGACTGATCTTTACCTCCTCTGGGTTGTATTTTACTTCCCCTCTACCCTCCCAGAAGGGTAATTCCGCTTCCTCACTCTCAGCTGCTTTTATCGCGAATAAAACCCTCTGTTCCCCTCTGTAGTAGGGTTTTAGGGCATTCACATGAACCACCCTCCTTGCTTGGTTCTCCTCCTGCTCTATTAGGTAGTTCAGGTCTGACATCTTGGAAATGACCCTATATGGTCCTGCCCATTTGAGCTGCAGTTTATTCTCTCTGCAGGGCCTAAGCCAAAGCACTTCCTCCCCTGGGTCAAAGTGCCTCTCTCTAGCTTTGTGGTCATACCATGTTTTCTGTCTGACCTTCTGAGCTTGCAGGTTTTCTGCTGCCAGCTCTAGATTTCTCCTTAGGTCATTCATCAAGGTGTCTATGTATGTCACAACGTCTTGTGGGTCATCCTGGGTGATCTGCTCCCAATTTTGTTTGATCAAATCAAGGGGCTCTTTCACCCCTAAGTGTGCAGCAAACATGTCAGAGTGACCCCTTTGTAAGATCATGGGGCGATACTTTTCAGGTACCACCAGCTGACTTCTGATCCCATCTCCCCCTTTTGAGATATTCCTCAGGGTCTCTCTATATAAAATCCCCTTTTTCTCCAGAAATCTCACTGGGGTTTCAGGTGTTAGCTGGGCGTCAGTCACCTGTTCAAAACACTTTTGGAGAGTGGCGTCTGCCTTTTGCTCCTGTCCAAATCTGCTGTCTGTGGTTAAGGTTTCCACCACAGCTTCTGAACTCCCCTCTGCTTCCGTCTCTGGCTCATCATTACCCCCCTGAACTGTCCCTGTGGTGGCTTGTGAGCGTGTAATCACTAGCACCCGTTTCACATGTTCAGCCAGGTCATTTCCCACGAGCACGGCTGCTGGCAGAGTCGATAAAATCGCTATCCGCCAATCTCCCCTCCAGCCTTGAAAGTTGACAGGTACCTCTGCTACTGGCAGAGAGATTACCTGCCCCTCAATCCCTGCCACCTTCATGCTCTCATTTGGGATTATAAACTCCCTGGGAATAATATCTGGATGGCACAGGGTTACCTGGGAACAAGTGTCCCGCAGCCCCCTATACTGACGGTCAAGTATTCCCACGTCCACCCCGGCTGTCTCAAACAACTGAGAATCTGTTTTCACCAGCAAGCAGCGCTTTACCTCTATAAGAGGACCATTTTCCTCAGCCTGATCAGCATAGGTAGCTGTTCCAGACTGAGTAGCCATGGCAACAGGCTCCCTCAGTGACACTGAGCCTTGCTCTTTCTGGACACAGAACACAGCTTTTGGCTTGGTCCCACTAGACTCCTGAGGCACCATTCCTTTTAGCTGCTTTAATATCTCACACTCTGAGATTAGATGACCCTTTCCCTGACAGAAATAACATTTTCTGGTGTATTTTGATTCTCTCTCATCTTGTTTTGGTTTTCCCTCCAAAATCTGAGGTCTTAGTTTCATGTCTGAGGGCTTCCCTTCACCATGGGCCCCTCCCCCTTGCTGGCTTTTCCCTGGTCCCTGAGAGTACTTGCTGTAGGTTTCTTTGGGTTTACCTACAGATTTCCCCTCACCCAAGGGCTTTCTTATTTGGGAAATAAAATCTGCGATCTCTGCGGCTGCTGCCACAGATTTCGGTTTCCTTTCCCTCACCTGGAATTTCAATTCCCCATGCAGGACTGAATAGAACTGTTCCAGTGCTATCAAGTCTTTAAGCTGCTCATAGGTCTCTGTCCCTTCCTGCGATAGCCATTTCTCAAGCAGCCTCACCAATTGGGCCCCCACTTGGGTAAAAGTCTGTTCTGGTTTCTTGGTGAGGGACCTGAATCTTTGTCTCAGCTGCTCTGCATTTATCCCATGTCTGGCAAACACCAGTTTTTTAAACTCTGCAAAATCTTTCATCAGTTCCTCAGGCATCTCGGCATAAACCTCAGCCAGGCTACCACTGATTAAAGATCGCATGATGGTCATCTTCTCAGTTTCCCTCACTGAGAAGTCCACAAACGCTCTTTCCACTAAGGAAAAGAACACCTCAGGACAATCTCCCTTGTGGTACACAGGGAATTTCTTCAGGTCAGCCTTAGACAATTGGCCTCCCTCAGAATCCCTATTGTTATTATTGTTCTGGTTCATCAGTTCCAGTTTTTTTAATTCAAACGCCATTTTCTCTCTCTCCAATGCCAATTCAAATTGTCTCTGCCTTTCCCTTTCCCTTTCCTCCACTTCAAATTGCCTCATCCTCAGTTCATGCTGTTGGGCTATGAGCATTTTTCTAAGTTCTGGGTTCTGCTCTCCTGTGCTGTCACCTTGCACTGAGCCAAATTCATCCTCAGAACCTTGGTCAATCTGGGGGTCTTTCACTTCACTCATTTCGGCCATCTGGCTTCGAGTCAAGGGCATAATCCCCCCTCAGAACAGGCTGCTTTAAAAAGTCAAGCCTCAAAATAAAACGACCACTTTTTTCCTTCTTGCCTCAGAACCAGCTCTCCCTAGAGATTGCTGCTGTTCTTCAGCACTACTTGCAACAGTATCGAGTCAGAGCCTACCCCCCTCTGCTGGGCCTCTCAGCTGGCAAGCTAGCTCGCTGTTGCTACGCAGTTTTGCCTCAGCTTTTTCCCGCCAAAACTAGGCTGCCTCAGAGCACCTTAATCTAAGTCTCCCCAGTTGGCACGTTCTTCTACTAGCGCACCTCCCCGTGAGGTACACCTAGAAGATTACCTACGCGCCTCAGACTGTCCCTGACTAGACCCCCCTTGCTCTGGGCACACTTGCCAAGGCTTTGCTGGACCACTGGACAACTGGACCAGTCGTATCCCACACGCTGGACACCAATCAATGTGACAAACCCAGACCTACTGGGATATGTCACACAGTTACACTAAGCTGCCACCAACCATTCCCTACAAGAAGTCACACAGACCAGGGATGGATTTTCAAACAATAAAAAGAACAAGGTTTATTTAAATACACACACAGAGATAATAAAATAATCAGGTGAATAGGATAAAGTAACGTGGCTTCTCTCACTCATACATGCATACAGTTTGGTTCACACAGAACCCTTAACTTGAAGCACAGACCCTGAACCTATCAGTTCTGGCTAACCAACAGACACCTGAACCTATCAGGTTGGTACTCTGACACACAGAAGTACCCTGTCTGACACACAGACTCCCACAACAGCTTCTTCTTCCCAGCTGCTGCTTCGTCACAACCCAGTGTCTCTCAGCATCTCCCAGTGTGTGTCCCTTCACCACACAGGCATCACATATTTATACAGTACAGCCCCTCCTCCTGATGTCCCGCCTTCCACTCCCCATAGGATGGAACTTTCCCTCCAAACCCATGACAGACAGGTAACATCAGTGCTGTTATGTAACAGGCATGTTCAAGATCTTGGTGATTTCTCCAGACTTGGGGACCTTGCTGCTTGTTACACACACCACCTCATTACATGTGCCACCAGATCCTCGCAGACCATGCTCCTTTGGGTTGCCACACCGGGGGAGGCCGGAAAAACGTCCACCAGAAATGGACCCTTCTTGGTTGTGACACCAGCCCTTTGGAACGGGCTTCCAAATGAACTGTGTCTGGCCCCCTCCTGCCAACCTTTAAGAGGTTGCTTCAGGGGATGCTTTTTATTGAAGCTTTCAAGGCCATCTTTCCATGAATTTTGCCAAATTTGTGCTGCCTGTCCAATTACGGTTTGATGGCCTTGGTTTGCCTTGACTTGATTATTGTATTGTTTATTGTTATACTATTGTATTTACTTTCATTTGATTGCTAAACCACCCAGATTAGTACCTTGCACTATTTGGGCGGTACAGTGGTGCCTCGCAAGACAAATGCCTCACAGGACAAAAAACTTGCAAGACAAATGGTTTTGGCAATGGAGTTGATGACTTGCAAGACAAATGTTCCTATGGCCATGCTTCGCAAGACGAATGTTTTCTGTTTTTTGTTCCTGCCTCATGTTTGCTGATTTTTAAATGTTTTTCTATGATGTTTAAAAAGTTAACTTTTTTGATTGAATTTTTTAAAATCATCTGCACAGTATGTATGGCTTTAAAGAGCACTTAATAAACCCTTTGTAAACCAAATATGACTTTGTTCTGGCTTTTTTTGCCCATAGGAACACATTAATTAGATTTCAGTGCATTCCTATGGGAAAACGTGTTTCACAAGACGAATTTTTCGCAAGACAACATTAACCGCAGAACGAATTAAATTTGTCTTGCGAGGCACCACTGTATAGTTTAAGAAATAAATAAAACAATAAGAAATAAATAATCGTGCCTGTACTGGCTTTGCATGTGGAAGCTCTAACCTTGTATTGCATCCATACTAGGCTCCCGGCCAACATTTAAACTTCAGATGGGGAGGTGGGGAGAAATGCCATGAACTGCTTAATCATACCCCTTAGATTGTGTTATAGTCCCCTTCCCTTGCACCTAACATACTGACTCTGAATTTGATGATTTTATTTAGCTTTCATGGCTAACTTTTGTTGATGGTCCTCTTCTTCATACATTTTTTGTGTACTAGAGATGGGTAAAAATGTTGTTCAGTCCACTTTTTAAAAAATGGAAGCGTTTGCATTTTTGTTTTCAGAAAGCAGATGCAAAAGAACTTGAGACTTTTAAAAACAAACTGATCGTGGAAGAAAGCAAAAAATGACAATTCATCCACCCAGGCAGAGAGAAGGATTTGAGTGCTAAGCTTTTTAAAACATTGATTTTGAACCCTCCCCTTTTACTTCTGAGAATCTCCTTATCACTCAAAAGACATGTAAGGATGACATAATCCTCTATGAACAGCTGTAGCTTCTGAGCCTCCTCAGTGGAAAAGGAGAAAACATTTATTTTTATTTTTAAAAAAAGAAGTCACCAGCATTTGCAAATCATACATTTGGGATGGAAAGACCTACTGGCTAAAAAACGTTGAATGGTTGCAGAACTCAGAATTAGCAGAATTTCTTCTTCTTAGACCAGATGCATGAATGCAAATGTAGCATTTTTAGCTAGGAGAAATTTTGCACCCAAGTGATGAAAACTACTGCAAACGCAATTAAAAACAGAGTATTCAAAGAGAAGGTGGTGTCCATGTGACTTCATTGCAATTTACCCAGCAGTTTGTGTAGAAATTGGCACGGTTAAAGTCAAAGTATACACCAGTGCCTACACAACCTAAATCTAGGTGCAGGAAATCCCAAATTTTTTTCTTCATGGGCACTCAGATCTTTGCATTTGGCTGGTAGGGATGATTCATTTTGTACCAATTCAGCTGCCATCACTTTTTTCCATTTTGATAGACAAGACCTACTATGTCACTACCAAACATAAATTAAAAAACATTTTTTAAAGAAGTTGAAAGGAAGGGATGGAGTTACTAATAGGATGGGGCTTTTTTCCCAATACAAATTAAACCAGTAGGGAAGTGTAATACTGTATGGTCTCTTGCAATTGGATAATTAGTATGGAAGACAACATTGATTTCAGCAGTAGAAACTTCCAGAGGTCTGATTTTTAAAAACTTCAAAGCAAACCTAGTGCACTTCCCCATTTAAAGTAATCCTATATACATTCTCCTTTTTATCTTAATACTTCATTTGGTTTCCATTCATACTGTTTCTTGTTCAAGGCAAAGACCCTTCATTTTTTCAGTAAGCAGGAACTCTAAGGGCCAGACTGATTTTTCTCCACATCACTATCTTATCTGGTAAGTTGCTCCAGTTAAACCTTGTATAGCTAATCCATATTCACTGTCCAAAGACTCACTCATTACAGTATCAAATTGCTCAGTGCTTAAGTAGCCGTGAGTAATCAAAGATCTTGCAGTCTCTTTAAAATGCAAAGAGTCCCAGGGTCAGCATTAAAGGCATCTGAACATCCTTGACTTTGCATCATCTGACTTCTCCAGGTCTATTGTAGACCTTTTACACTTCCATTAACATAGTCCTTCCCTCCCATGTCTTTGAATTCACAACATCTACGTACATGGATCAGAATTGCTTCAAACTTCATTATATAAATATTGATTTCAATAAGGAAATCAATAGACCTGCAGAAGCAGCCGTTTTTTGAAAAATGTTTTTAAAAGCTCTATATTTCAAGCTCACTTGTGGGCCTTTCGTAGAGGGGACAGCTTTGAACTCATACACCAGGTACGGTCTAATACGATCATGCTGCTGTTCATCTCATTTATTTAAAGTCCAAGGAGAGTATCCTGTTGGGAAAAATTGTCTGTGCAAGAGCAATTTGCACAGAAAAGAAATTGTCTGTGCAAGAGCAATTATAGAGGAGAAGGGGACGACAGAGGATGAGATGGTTGGACAGTGTTATCGAAGCTATGAACATGAATCTGACCAAACTCCTGGAGGCAGTGGAAGACAGGAGGGCCTGACGTGCTCTGGTCCATGGGGTCACGAAGAGTCGGACGCAACTAAATGACTAAAGAACCACCTGACAGGTAGGCTGCCCACCCAGTTACACAAACAAGACATGACCTGTCATGCAAAGGATGACACCACCAGGGACCAAACAGGGTTGGTGCAATTGCTCTTCCACTCTGTGTTTCCTCAACAGCTTTCTGGCCTAAGTCAGCTGAGTTAAGCATGTGCTCAACTCAGCTACTGCATTATGGTGTACATGGATATGAACTTGAAGACTGTCTGGAATTTTCAGAGGCTACCAAGTGAGAACGGAACCCATTTATTACCATTGTAGTTGGGTTGTCATCCAATTGAAAACTTCCTACTCAATCATTTGCATCAGTTATAGTCAATACAATATTTGATGAAGTCTACTATTCTATATTGCTTTTGAATTGTGGTGCTGGAGGAGGCTCTTGAGAGTCCCCTGGACTGCAAAGAGAACAAACCTATCCATTCTGAAGGAAATCAACCCTGAGTGCTCACTGGAAGGACAAATCCTGAAGCTGAGGCTCCAATACTTTGGCCATCTCATGAGAAGAGAAGACTCCCTGGAAAAGACCCTGATGTTGGGAAAGTGTGACGGCAAGAGGAGAAGGAGATGACAGAGGACGAGATGGTTGGACAGTGTCACTGAAGCTACCAACATGAATTTGACCAAACTCTGGGAGGCAGTGGAAGACAGGAGGGCCTGGCGTGCTCTGGTCCATGGGGTCACAAAGAGTCGGACACAACAACAATTCTATATACGGGAGGAAACAGATCTTTAGAAAAGCATAATTTCTTTGTTTTCAGATATTTCCTGTTTTAATCACAGGTTTTTAATAAGTTGTATAGAACAGCTGTTATGGCTCTAGGATTGTAGGATCAGTTCTGCTTAGTACTGTCTCCCACTAAAGCAATCAAGCAAGATGTCACAGAGGACAGTATCCAGATTTAATCCTAACCATACTTAAACATTATGTGAAGTTGCTTTGGCTTCTTGCACTCCATCCTCCCTCTCCTCTGGAATGACCAACAGCATAAACACAAGGGTGAAGGCAACATTCATCACCCACCTTTGGTCTTCAATAATATTTTATATTTAATTTTGTTTTGGCTGTATTTGACAGTTGAAATTCAAGCACTCACACATCCAGACAATACAGTAGGTGGGGTTCAGATTTAGCCCTACCCAGCCATCAATGGAAATCAATTCATTTCACTTTGCCAGATATTACTGCCTGGATTCAACCCAAGGAATCCTATATACACTCCCATAAATAAATAGAAAACAATTCTTGGCCAGCCAAAGCTTTAAAGAGTGCACAATTTGCAGAAAGACAACAACCATACAAATCTTTGGGGAAGATGAAAAGGGTGCCTAAGTAATCAGAGGCTAACCAGAACAGTTCAGGAAGAACTAAAGATTTTCATTGGCCATGAAATGCTGATTGACTGTTGAGTGGATGCAATACAAAAAAAAGAGGGGGGAGGAAAACATGAATAAAAGAATGTATGGCCAGCTAGATGGGTGGATGAATGGAAGAACTTCAACCAGTAACTCTCCATATACTCTGCAAAATTTTGTTACAAATCATATGTATACATTTCTACCAGTAAACTTACATATTAGATGATCACCTTTGTGCACCTAATGCACGCACCCACAGAGAGAGAGAGAGAGAGAGAGAGAGAGAGAGAGAGAGAGAGAGAGAGAGGTCATCATGAGAAACAGACCATGTTCCAGATCAAAACAGCCTGCCAGGAAGAACTTCAAGCTGTTCATTGTAGAAAGCTGCCACCTACCATTGTTTCAGAGAACTGATTAGAAATCTATGAATGTGCCATATGGAACCAACCCTCAGAATGGAATGCTATGCTCCATTAACAAGGTTCCCAGTCCTTTCCAGTGTAAATATAATGGAATGCTCTTTCAAGACTAGCCTGCTGATCTCCCAAACAGAATTATAATGAAAACATGGGCACCTTGCTGACTGATTCATCCAGAAAACAATGCGAAAGTTGAGCTTATATTTTCAAATTTATGGCAGACCTGTCTGCCTCCTACATTCATTGTAGAGACATTTGAAACAAATTAATTTGAAAGGCCATCTACCAAGCAGCATGCATTACCTTAGTGCAAGGTCGGTTGTATTATTGTCAGCTTGATTAATTTGGCCTGATTCTTTTGTTCATACATTACAATGACCACAGTCTTTGAATAACCAGTTCATTGTGAACAAAGCCCACACAGCAGACACATTGATTTGACTACTGTAAAATACTTTACAAGGGTCTCTCCTTGAAGGCAGCTCAGAAGAATAATTTCAAGGCAACAAGAATAGGGCAGCATAAGAGAAGCATGTTCAGGAATGCAACCAGTGTAGAATCTGATGTTTGCCATAAAAAGGTGCATAACATGGGTTCTTTGTGAACTCCACATGTTGTCATTTTGCTTCCAGGCTCCAAATTCTGCTTACCTTCATGCACTAAGTTAAAACAAAAAAAAAATTAAGTTTGTTGTGCTATTTTGTGTTCTTGTATATTGAGGGTTAATAGTAGGGTTAGCAGTGTGGTTAGGATGTAATTAAGGTCTAATGTACACTTCTTGTTATTTACTGAGAATCTTAATGTCAATGTTCAATGGAATCAATGTATTAACAACTACAGCATGTCACTTTTTTCCTTCACTGACATTCTCCAAAAAGCAATGGCATGGAATATTTTTGTCCCAAATGGTTGCATTTTCAGGGACAAAAGAAAAAAAACCAAAAAACCAAACAAACAAAAAAACAGGTGCTCGGATGACAGACACAAACATATTTGTTTGGATTTGTTTTCATTTGTGATTTTTCTTTTTCACTTAAAAAAATCTATATAGCAAATGATTGAAATTTAGAGACAGTGCTGTTTGGGTGACCATGCTACATACAGAAATACTGCACAAAAGCATTTGTTCCTTGCAGATTTTACCAACAAAATGTGACTCTGGAGGATTAAGGTGTCCAGATTTTCATATGTGATGGTTTTGCAATCTGAGCCCAGTTCGTAGGATAGAGTCCTTTTCCCCTTTCCTCCCTTGTGAGATGTATAGATGCAAACTTTTATGTTGGTTCCATCATCAGCCAGGCACCACTAAATAGCTATCACTGCTGAGCATCAAAGCAGATATTCATGGAGTAGAACCCCTTCCTGATTTTGAATGATCATAATAAGTTTAGATGTTGGAACAAGGGTGTGGACAAATTACAGGGGCAACATGATTGTCTGGAACCACTTCCCTGCTCAAGATACCTCTTCCTCAAATCTATCTAACGAACCATTTCCCACGAGAAGCACAGGAGCAGAGGCATTCCAGTTGCAGACATTCACTTTGTATCCATGGATGCTGGGGGGGGGGGAGCCCCACAATGTTGATCCAATGTTAAGGATGCAGTGATGCAATGGTGTGATGCAATGTTAAGGATGGGGCTTCCATGACTCTGTTCCTGCTTATGTGATGAATTTTAGCAGCTCCTGTCTCTGTATATTGGCTGGTGGGAAGCACAACACCAGGAAGAGATTGTTGCTGCTGTTCGTTCCTATTTAAGACCTTCTCATGGGCATCTGTTGGGCCACTGTATGAACAGAATGCTAGACTAGATGGGACTTTACTCTCACCCACCAAAGGTATTCTTATGCTCTTACAAATGTTAAAAAATGGCAGCTTCACCACTGCCCATTGTGGGCGCTTGAGAATGATAGAGCTATAGAGTTGGAAGGGACCCCGGGGTCTTCTAGTCTGCCCCCACAATGCAGGGAATGCACAGTTAAAGCATCCTTATCAGATGGCTATCCAACTTCTCTTTAAAAAACCATCAATGTAGGGGGGTCTGTTGACTTCAGAGGTCATTCATTCTGTTAACTGCTCTTACATGGAAGTTCTTCGAATTTAGACAGAATCCCCTTTCTTCTATTTTGATTCCATGGGTTCAGATCATGACCTCTTAAGTGGCCAAAAAGAAGTTTGTTTCATCTTCCATATGGCAGCCCTTCATCTGTTTGGAAGGCAACTCAAGCTTTTTTTCTGTTGCTCTAGAACTATTTTTTTCCTGTAGTGATGTATGGAAGTGAGAGCTGGACCATAAAGAAAGCTGACTTCCAAAGAATTGATGCTTTTGAATTGTAGTGCTGGAGGAGGCTCTTGAGAGTCCCCTGGACTGCAAGGAGAACAAACCTATGGAATTCTGAAGGAAATCAACCCTGAGTGCTCACTGGAAGGACAGATCCTGAAGCTGAGGCTCCAATACTTTGGCCATCTCATGAGAAGAGAAGACTCCCTGGAAAAGACCCTGATGTTGGGAAAGTGTGACGGCAAGAGGAGAAGGAGATGACAGAGGACGAGATGGTTGGACAGTGTCATCGAAGCTACCAACATGAATTTGACCCAACTCCGGGAGGCAGTGGAAGACAGGAGGGCCTGGCGTGTTCTGGTCCATGGGGTTACGAAGAGTCGGACACGACTAAATGACTAAACAACAACAACAGAACTATTGGGACAAATGGGTTCAAGGGACAAGAAAAGAGGTCCCATTAAGCTCCCTGATGGTAAGAGCTGTTGCGGAATGGACTTCAAGAAAGTGTGAAGAGGATGAAGAGCAGGCAGGAAAGCCAACGCAAAGACAAGTATTCATGCCAGCTGTCCTTAGGGTGTGTGGGTGCTTACCTGTAGGTGTCAGGTGCAGCTGTTGGGTGTGATTCTTTAATGGAGTGGCACTGTTATTCCCTTTAACACGACCCGACTCGGAAACTGCTGCTCATTGAAAAATTCTGGTTCATTGCACGGACCTTAACACTGCTTCTGCTTTTTTCCTAATCACTTTTAGAGGGCGCTGTCCTGTTTTCATAATCCTCTTGTATCCGTCTCCCAAGCCTGATTCGAGCAATATTGTGAGGCAAGTGACCAGACATAATGACTTTCCAAGGTCCTTGTGATACCTTATTAACATTCTGTTAGCATAAGTCCTGACTTTATTATTGACTACATTGAATACACAATGCACTGACCTCTGCCACTGGCAACTAAATCTCTTCCTGCAGATCTATCAAACTGATTTCATACCAAGAGGAAATGGCGGTCCAGGGTGGGTGGGTGGGGGGGACGGCGGGTGGAATGATTTTGTCCTGGGAAACTTTGAGCGCTCCTTGAGAAAGGGGTTCCTATTTGTTTGATGTTAATTAGCCTCACAAGCTGTTCTTGTAACATGAAACTCAAATAGGTCACAAGCCTGAGAACAGAAAAGGCACCAAAAATAAACAACATCTAAGCCTTCCAAAAGAACATGACAAGAGCCCAGCAAGGTCAGAGCCAAAGTTCATGCAGTCTGGCTCAGAGCTTGGGAAAAGTTACTTTTTCAATAATGATCCCAGAATCCCCAGTCGGCACAGCCCATGAACACTGGTAACTGTAGTCCAAAGGAGTCACATAGCCCTTCTCTGCTCCAGCAGTTCTCCCTTCCTAACAGTGATCAACCAGATGCTCAGAAGCAGAGTTTCAGGTCAACAACACTTTTTGCTACACAGCAGAAGTGTACACAAATGAGAACAGCTTCAAGTTCCCCAGATAGTCCACCCCATTCCCATTAACTGGCACTTAAATTATCAGTACCTGACTCTTATAGAAGAATTTTTTTAAAAAAAAAACACGTTTCTTTAGTTACAGTTGTTTGAAATGACAGACGTTTATATCTGTTTTCTTTTCTCCATACGTACGTACTTGGCAACTAACTGGACTGATGGACAAAACAAACGACTGCAAAACAAACGACTCCTTCCGACCGATGAAAGAAAGAGCAAGAAACATTCAGCGGAGAGGTGGGACTCTCTTTGAATTCAAAGTCTAGAAGGAATGATTGGTCAGTGCTGGATGGACAGTCACCCCAGCCCAGAAGAGTTATTCCCGGTCACTCAAACTGCAGACGGCATGCGAGGTTGCAAATTAAACTCCAGTAGTTGCAATAGTATGTGCTATTATTCTGGGTCCCAATGACAACTCTGTCTATACCTTTTCATAGGATCCTCCATTTCATTGTCCTGTCTTCTTTGCCCCATTGCCTCAACAGTCCTTTAGCTTTCAGTGCACACTACATGCTCATTCCTTATTGAGCTGTTATGTGTGTTCTTCCCCAAAGGCTTTCTTCCCCCACTTAAATTTTTGGTATTTCTACAAACCTTGGGGTTGCCCTAAGTTTGCTGCTGCCTCCTGCTTCATCCTAATTTTTTTCGGCTGCATAAGTGATGGCACCCACCTCTGAACGTTAGAAATCAAGGGGTTCATATTACTTCTGATTAGATATGTAGAGATCTTGGTTAATAGTCATTGACTAATTCCTCCTCCATAAATGTCTTTTTTTTAAAGTCATCAAGGTTAGGGCTCATGACTGCCAAGTCTTAGTTAACTGCGGGTAGAAAAAGTGGTAGAGGTTTAAAGCACTGGTTCTTAACCTTGGGTTACTCAGGAGTTTTGGACTGCAACTCCCAGAAGCCTTCACCACCAGCTGTCCTGGCTGGGGTTTCTGGGAGTTGCAGTTCAAAAACATCCGAGTAGCAAAGGTTAAGAACCACTGGTTTAAAGGTCGATTTCTTGAGGATTTCTCAAGAACCTTAATACTGTACAGCTAACTGAGTGGATGATGGGACAGTGAAGTATCTGGTGTGCAGTAGGGCTGCCACATTCCATCTATGGAGATTGCCTGAGACCTGGAGGAGAAGACCCTTGTGATGTTCCCAACCTTACCTGCCATTTGAAGTCCAAACCCTGAGTCCTAGGGAATGGCCCCAAAACCTGAGTCTCAGGAGATGGGGAAAAAATTCTGGAATCTGGCAACCTTAATCTATAATCACCCGCAAGCCTAGTTTGCATTGAAACTGAATGAGGATAACAATGACAGCAATGACTATGATGATGGCAGGAGGAGCAGGAGACACTGATCAGCATCATAGGAAATGTCCTCAGATGTCCTGTTGGGGACTCCCGGTTCAGAAGACTGTACCCATAGTTAACCAGAAGAGCCCTATCCATGTCTTTGCATAAGGATGTTTTTGTAATTCTTAGGAACTTTTTATTTAAAACAGAACGATTCAAAGGAGGCCTTTTAAGATCTCCATTAACTCCTGGGGGTGGGTCGGGAGTGGGGGAACTTTATTTCATTGACTGTAGTTTATGTAAATGAGGTCAGAGGAATTAACATATTGGAAGGAGCTGACATTTGTCCTGATATATTGAATCATTAGCATGACAGAATCACTTAAGCTGGATCCACTAACATCAGGTTTCTTCCCATTATTGACCCCCGCAGAGTGGGCCTGACAAGTTGGACTGCAGCAAAGTTCATTAATAATTTGAAATAAATCAGCTGGCTGGGAAATACTGAGAACAGATGACACTATCCTCCCACTTTTTGCCGCTTCAGCACAAATCAGGTTTTACCAAGGACGTTCGGAACAACACTGTCCTCTTCTGACCTGTATTCCAATATAACAGGCACACCTTCTAAAGTTTGTCTCTATTGCTGGGAGGTGTTCATCTCATGTTCAATAGAAAACTAATGTACATCCTGGTCTATCCATGTAGCTCTTCATACAGGCCAACCAGAGCTTGAAAAAGTGACATTCGTCCATACTCTCAATTCTTTGAGTTGTACTCCAAAAAGGAACATATACTAGCTTTGAACTTGATTGCATGTCTTGCCCCCAAATCACAGCTTTTCAAGTGAAGCAGAGGAATTTATTCTTCTGGAGGTGCTCCACTTTCCACGACAAACACTTGGGCAACGGCACCTGAAGTAAGGGCGAGGAACACAGATGGGGAAGAATATAAAAACGGATCGGGTTTTTGGACAAAAATAGCAGATTTGTTAAATATTTGTCAATCCGTATTCATCAAATTTTAAGTCCTGATGAATATGGCTCGATGACTATTTCCCCATTTTATTCGTCCTTCATAATTAAAAAACAAACATACCATTCTGCGCTACCAGCCACTGATCACCTTAACAGTGGGCTGATAGCAGCCACCCACACCCACACCCTACCTCCCTACCCCTTCCTCTCCCCACCTTAGTTCCCCCATCCCCACAACACCCCATTACTATAATTGTCGCTGCCGCTGCCAGGGTCTCCATCAGGCCTCCGCAGCCACGGCATGTAAAAAGTGACACTGGCTGCCGTTTGTAAAGATGGTGGCTGCGGCTTCATTTAGGGTGGAGAAGCTGCAGCTGCTATCTTTGCAAAGGGCAACCTGGATTCCTTAGCCTGCCTTAAGGCAGTGGCACGGTGGTGAAGGGTTGGTAGGGGGGTAACAGTGGCAATGGGGGTGGGGTGTTTGTTTTTTTAAATAACCCCCCATGAATCAACAAATGACTTCATTATTCATGGCTTCATGGGGGCAACTTTGTGCTTCGTGAGTCATCAACTTTTGACGACTCACGAAGCGGAACAACTTGCCAAAATGGTGAGTCATCCCCATCTCTAGTGAGGAATCTGCATGGAGAGCCAAATTTGGTTTTGGAGAAGTTCTTGATGGCTGCATTCCAGTCTTGGGGGACATGCTCAAAGCAAAGGGGACTATCCTTGAAAAGGGAATAGGATCTTCAATAAGGTGCAATAGGTGGAGACTAGGCTACTAACAGATGCACACTGTCATAGAATCATTGAATAATGAAGATGGAAGAGGCCTATAAGGCCATCAAGTCCAACCCCCTGCTGGATGCAGGAATGCAAATCAAAGGAGATCTGCCAGGTGGTTGTCTAAAAATCTCTTGAATGCTTGCTTACAGTATTGGAGTATTCACCACCCCTCCAGGTATCCTGATCATACAAACCCATCACAACAAGACTTTCACTGGTTCCCAGTTGCTCCCCAACCCCAATTTAAGAGGTTGTTTTTAACATTTTAAACCAACCTGTTCAACCTTACCGTGATGCAAGTTTTAAACTATTGGTCTTGTTATTTTGGCACTTAAGTTCTCGTCCACTGTTTCTCTTCAAAACAATAATTAGGATATTCCCTGTTGCACTCGTTGTGGTGGTCCTTGAAGCAGCCTTTCAGGCCGACTCATTTCATTGGTTCATTATTCTTTGCTCTATTGATTCCTGTTGTCAACATGCCTACATCAGATTATGGAAGTCTGACGAGGACAAGTCGCAAGCAAACATTGCAGTGCAGAGTCAGCTGTTTGCTTGCAGATTTCAAAAACAAAGTGTTCCAGGAAATGTTCGGCCAAGTGCAACATTTTTGTCAGTATATGATATAAGAGTGTGTTGAACTTTCTTAGATCCCTCTGACAAACAAGCGCATAAAGAACAGGCCAACCCTTTGCTTTCTTCTCTTCCTTGTGGGTTCAAAGAATACCAGAATGTAGGAGAAAAGAAAAATAAAGAACCCAAACCTCATTGGAAAGAAACAAAAGGATTGTTTAAAATAATATATTGGTACATTTTAAAAGCTTATCACAATATATTTATTCATATTTTTTAAAAAAGCTTAGCATTTAATGCATTACAGCGGGTGATATATAATGCTGTGCAGAGCTTATTGTGAGGCTACAACTTGAGACACCTAAAATTCAAATCCTGACATAGCTTTGAAGCAAACTAGTTGACACTGGATTGGTCAACATCTCATTGCCCACCGCACCTTACATGTTCATTGTGAGGATCATTTAAAGATTTCTTGTTCACAGCAGCTTCCAAGTTTCACTGAGTTAAGGATTCTCGCTAAAACATCCCCTTGCATAAAGCAAGATGTCTCACCTTTTTTGTAAAAAATGAGGCCTCAAGTCCTATCCCTCCCGTTTTCTGTTTCTCACCTATTTTGCATAAGAAATTCTCAATGACCCTTGCAAGGAATCCTCCATAGAAAAGATTCCATTTTGTATAGGAACTGTAATAATTCTGGAGAGAAAAAGAGAAGTGTCTACAAAATAGCCAAGAAATCACATAACAGTTCTTCCCTCTCCCCCCCCCCCAAATTCCTCACACAGAGATTCATTCTGCAAGGAGAAAAGACAGATTCCTCCCCCTCCCCTTCAATTTCTCACTAAGGGTACAAGGCTGTTAGATTCACAACCGTGGTGCAGGAAAAAACAAAGGGAAGAGAACCAGTCTGACTTTCTCAGGGGACAAGTGGAATATAAATGTAAGGAAGACAGAAACTAGGAAACAAGTTTGCTCCATTGTTAGCAAATTGAGGAAGGGAAAGTTAATGATATGTGCTGTTCTTTAGTCATTTAGTCGTGTCTGACTCTTTGTGACCCCATGGACCAGAGCACGCCAAGCCCTTCTGTCTTTTACTGCCTCTGGGAGTTGGGTCAAATTCATGTTGGTAGCTTTGATGACACTGTTCAACCATCTCATCCTTTGTCATCCCCTTCTCCTCTTGCCTTCACACTTTCCCAACATCAGGGGCTTTTCCAGGGAGTCTTCTCTTCTCATGAGATGGCCAGAGTACTGGAGCCTCAGCCTCAGGATCTGTCTTTCCAGTGAGCACTCAGGGTTGATTTCCTTCAAAATGGATGGGTTTGTTCTCCTTGCAGTCCAGGGGACTCTCAAGAGTCTTCTCCAGCACCACAATTCAAAAGCAACAATTTTTCAGCGGTCAGCCTTCTTTATGGTCCAGCTCTCACTTCCACACATTTCTACTATAAAAACCATAGCTTTGACTATGCAGACCTTTGTCGGCAAGCTGATGTCTCTGCTTTTTAAGATGCTGTCAAGGTTTATCATCGCTTTCCCCCCAAGAAGCATGCGTCTTTTAATTTCATGGCTGCTGTCACCATCTGCAGTGGTCATGTCTCTGCTTTTTAATATGCTGCTGTCTAGGTAATGATATGTAAAAGAGCTGAAATCTACATTAACAGAGATAGGTAAAACAATGCTTTCATGTGAAACTTACATGGCATTGAATGCCACCCAGAAAACACTGGCTAAGGTCTACAGAACCACATGGGAAGTTCAACACAACTGTGTTGGTTTTGTACAACTCCTATTGTCCGTAGGAAAATGTAAAACCTATAATGTGTGTCCTCGACAGAACAATATCTCTGAGGAAATCTTGTGCTGAAGAATGCCACACTCACAGGAGTAGGCAGAATCTGATCTTTTTCTTCTTTCAGAATTGGACCCATGAGGTAGACTTACTACTTTCAGCACCATGGTCAGCTCACCAGAGGCTTGGCTACAAAGCCAGGCTGAGTTAGGGATGTAAACAATTGCTCATTTAGCACATATAGAAACCTCTGATGCTCTCAACAGAATTCTCACATTTGTGAGAAACTGCCAAGATTTTTGCACAAAATTGCTCCCCCTTTTTAACACAGCTTGTAAATTGCTTGAATTGCAGAAATTTCCCAAAATTAGGAAGATTGAAGCTTTATTTGTGAATTTGAAGCACTGGATGGTTGGTTTGTGTCTTTCTTAAGAAAGAGCCAAAACATTCTTTGTTTGTTCTGGGAGAGGGCTTATTTCTCTAAGGAAAGGTATTTTTTCACATTTTGTGAAACTTAGAGGCCTTGAAGTGGGAGAGGGCTCTTTGCCTCACTCTTGACTAGGAGCAAGGAATCTCATGTGGTTCTCCCTTATTCTGACTGGACTTAAAAAGACAAGGTTTTGTGAAAATAGAAATTTGAACTCAGGGCTTTGGAAATACAGAGGTTTTATGAGCCATTTCCCTATTCAGCTCCTGCAACAGGGCATTTCTGATGCATGGAACTTAGGGGATATGGATGACATGTCCAACTTGAGAGACATTTGAACTCTGGTTGCTAATTTATCTTTTTTCTTCAGGTTTCCCCCCCCCAAACTTGGATCATTCATAATTGTGTTACCAATACTCATTTAAATGTTAGCTCCAGGGAACCCCAGAGACTGGTACACCTGCCTTTTTATGTTTTGTTCTCCACATAGGAAAGAAAGGATCACCTGCTTTGGCCCCAATTCCACCAAAGTTGCTTATCCGTGTAATACGTTTACATGACAGGTATTTGATTTAGCATTAGAGACAGTGCCTTTGACTTCAGAATTGATGCCAATATGTATAGTGCCCCAAGGCTGATATCTGAGGCTGTACTATTTATTTATTTATTTATTTATTTATTTATTTATTTATTTATTTATTTATTTATTTATTTATTTATACATACCCCTCCTATCTGGTCAAACGACCACTCAATGACTCTGGAACTACCCTTTGCATTTGAATAAATTGGCGGAGGAGATAGAGGAGGATCTGAGCCTAATCTAGTTGACCAGATAGCTCAGTGGTTGTGGAGCAATAGGCTGGGAGTTCAATTCCCCCCTCGGTCTCTGGCAAGGAGAGCCGGCCTGTGTGGTCTTAGACAAGCTGAGCCCGTCTGGATCAAATTCAAGTCACAAACAGGGTCTTGACAGCAGTGCTGCTGTTTAATCACTGTGCTTAATCGGTGGGTTACAGGGGAGAAATGTTGCTTTTAACTGGAAAATTCACATGGTGGTAGTATAGGAAAATGTATGTAAACTGGGTTGTGGAAGCCCCTAGGCCTGGTTTCCGTGGCTGTATGTTCTAATGAGTGGGTAAGCAGGAAGTGACCTCTTCAGAATGCCAGTCTGTGTCTAGATTGAGAGCAGACAAGAGTTGGACAGCCTGTCTCCCTATTTCTCCACTCACTCATTCAGAGCACTTGCTATATGTATTTATATTCTGTTCCAGCAGATAGCCTGTTTCAAATCGCATCCTGTATGACATACACTCAGGTCCTATGTGTTGAAAACTGCCTTCCCTGTCTCCAGGAACGCAGCCAGGCAATATCGTTGTTTTGTCCTCAGTTGCGGGGTTATTTTGTTCCTGCGTTATTTTGTTCAGTTTGGCTTGTTGTTAATGTCTTTTGTGGTGGTATCCCTGAACGCACCATTTAACAGGCTGCAGCTGGCATTAAATGTTGCTGCTGGGATCCTTACTGGCAACAGATGGCACAAACTTATCACTCTTGCTCAGTTTCAGCTGCATTCCCAGTGGAAACTGAGTGTGTTTTCTTGGAGGTATTTACTTTGATTCAAAGAACAACCTTTTCCATATCTGTGGAAATGTCATGCTGAAATTCGTCTTTGACTGAATGTTGGCTTCGCTGAGGGCTCGTGAGATGCTGTCAAGAGTGCCAGCGACTCTATGGGGTGTAAAGGAATAGGCAACCACTTCTCTTCAGAATTCAAAAAGGGACAAGAAAGAAATTATGGGTCATACAGAAAAACACACATTTCTTTCTTTCTTTCTTTCTTTCTTTCTTTATTTATTTATTTATTTATTTATTGGACTTATATACCACCCTATAGCGCTACAAGCACTCTCCAGGCGGTTTACAATTTTTAATTATACAGGCTACACATTGCCCCCCCAGCAAGCTGCTTGCTCATTTTACCGACCTCGGAAGGATGGAAGGCTGAGTCAACCTTGAGCCGGCTACCTGGGATTTGAACCCCAGGTCACGAGCACAGTTTGGGCTGCAGTACAGCGTTTTAACCACTGCGCCACGAGGCTCACATCAGTGAGGATCCAAACTAGGAGATACAACTATCAATTTAGCTTTAATTATTATTTTTTAAATGAATGTAACATCTAAATTTATTTTCTTGATTAACTGACATAAAGACTGTTGGGAATGAGATTTTTTTAAAAAAAAATGGACTGCATATCCCATAATTCTTCATTCTGGGAGTTCTATCTCACCTTGTAGAAATGTAAATGGGAAAAAGGTCTAAATGGAAAGGCTTTGAGGCCTACCTACGTAGGTCTAGACCCACCCAAGCTTCCTGTCCCTGCCCTGGTTCTAGCTGGGAGTTTCCCTTCAGAAGAGGAAGCTAGGCAGAGTTTTCCACCATCACTGAGACTAGCCGTTAGATTTGTGCCCTTGAGTTTCTCTTACAGTACATTTTACTTTACCTTATGCAAGAGCAACACTTCTTCTTCCAGTTTTACCTTCATCAAGTTATATTTTGTTGCAGATTATTCTCTCTGTTCCATTTGTGGAAATTTCACTTTTTTCAGGGAGAGAGAGAGAGAGAGCATGAATAGAGTACTTTGGTCTGTCTTTATTGGTAAGACCCAAATAACAAATCCATCCTTTCTCTCTCTCTCTCTCTCTCTTTGCAATAGACTTGTCATCTAGCTTTACAGCTGATTAGCTCTTTAGCAGAAGGCGTCAGGTGTCATGGGTCACCCAATAGCTGATCCTGCTAAATTGACCATAAATATATCCTTTCATTTGTATTCGGTTATCAAAGGCCGACTGGCTGATGCCTTCTCAATTTTGCAAAGAATGGTAGGTGCTTTGATTAGTTAGGCAGGAGCGCAAAGGGAAATTCTATTGTGCTTCAAGCTGGTACAGAAAGAATCATTTGCCGTATTTTTCTAATTGGAAATGAATTCTGAAGAAAAGAGGCATTTCTGAACATAAACCGATCTGGAGACAACTTTTATAAAATGAATGTGTTTACATATCACTCACATATATACATTAATATGCCACATGTATCTATACACATGCATGTAGATATAGATCTTTTTTAAAGATAGAAGTGTCATGTTTTTATCAGCTAAAAGTTTGCACACAAACCTCTATATTAGCCTCTTGTAACAAAAACAACAAAGAGGAAATCAATAAAGAATGTTGTGATACCTTAAAGACTCACACGTGTCTCATAGCACAGGCTTTTCTGAGTTAGAGCACACTTTATCAGATACATAAAATGTTGTGTATGTCGGTTACAGTGACACATAGTTATATCCTGCTTCGATTAATGTAGCTCATTGTAAATGGGGGTGGGTTTGAAGATGGTTCGGAAACTTCAGCTAGTTCAAAATGCTGCAGTCGGGTTGCTGATCAAGACTAGTTACAAGACGTACAATATATAACTCCCCCTGTTACAACAGCTTCATGGCTGCTGGTTCATTCCCAGGATCAATTCAAAGTGATCCTGGGAATGGTTTGCATCCAGGCTATCTGAAGGACCATATCTCCCCATACGAACCTTCTCAGCTCTTAAGATTCTCCAGGGAGGCCCTTCCTTCAATCCTACCACCCTCGTGGTAGGCATGTTCGAAGGGAACACAAGAGAAGGCCTTCTTTGTGGCTGCTCCCAGGTTATCGACCACTCTGTCTTGGAAGGCTAGTTTGGTCTCCTCCATTTTGTCCTTCTAGAAACAGGTGAAGACCTTTTCAGACCTGTTTTTAACAATTAATTTAACAACTATGTATTTAAAAGGTCTTTTAAACTGTTTTAGCTCTATTATATGTTTAATTGTTTAAACAAATCAATATATGAATATTGGAGAGTTAGTGCAGGGAAATCGCCCAGAGGGAGACCACATCTGTGACACAAGGATATCTGCAAGCGGGATCTGAAGGCCTTAGGAATGGGCCTCAACAGATGGGAAACCCTGACATCTGAGTGTTCAGCCTGGAGGCAGGCGTTGCATCACAGCCTCTCCCAATTTGAAGAGACCCTTGTCCAGCAGACCGAGGCAAAGAGGCAGTCCCGAAAGCAGCAAAATCAGGGAGCTGGACAGGGGACAGATTGTATTTGTCTTCAGCTTGGAAGGGATTGTCACTCTCGAATTGGCCTTCTCAGCCAGACTAGACGCTGTTCCAAGTCCTCCATACAGAGCACGTTACCATAGTCTCTTGAGACTGAAGGATGCCTAAATCTTAAATATGAATATTGTCCATGAATACTCTTGCTATAATAAACATTGCCATCCTTAAGCTATCACAGAATTCTTTGCTGGGGAAAAAAAGCAGTGACTCTTTGAGGGTGTGGCTAACCTGCCTTCCAAGTTTTATGCATGTTTACCTGGCTGCACAATATCTGCAACTTGTGTTCACTGACCAGTTTGATTCTATATTATGCATAATATATTTTTGCATGATAACACAATATATTGGGACTGCTGTATCCACAGGGGATCAGTTCCAGGGCCCTACACAGATGCTGAAAAATTCAGAAGTAACAGATGCTCTATACATTGCGTAGTCTCTTGCTTCCTGGTATTTGGGGAGGGGGTATTACTTAGTATTTTCAGACAGCAGATAAGTGAATCAGGAGATACTGATCTCGTTGAGAGGGCAGTCCTACTGTAGTCATTGGTGTTACAGTACTGGTGATTTTTATTTCTTTTCTTCCATTTCTGCTTCTTTCTTTCCTTTTTTAATTTTCATTACATGTAGCACAATCCTTATTTCATGTCATCTTCTCTGCAGGATATATCAAATCCCCCACACACATCCACACAAATACACACAATCCTTATTATAATTTCTATTTATGTATTTTATTTATTATTTAGTGTCATTTGCAGGCTGCCTTTCTGTCAATGAGTAGACTCCTACACCTGTTGGTTTCCACCTGGTTACACTGGCATTCAACAGGCAAACTACTGACAAAAAGACCAATGGTTGTTGTGGTTTTTCTGGGCTGTTTGGACGTGTTCTTAAGGTTTTTCTTCCTAACGTTTCGCCAGTTTCTGTGGCCGGCATTTTCAGAGGACAGGAGTCAGAACTCTGTCTGTGCTCTGTTGCAGTGTGTTGGATAGTTGAGTATTTATAGCTGTTGGAACAGCTTTTGTCCTTTTCAGGAGATTGGGTGATTATGGGCATCAGCATGTTTTTGTTGTGGGTGTATTGTTCTGATAAGGGGGAGAGATGATCTGTCACTGTGATTGATGGGTTTGATTGGTTGACTGTTAGCTGGTCTTTGGTGTGCAGTGATCACTGGTCCTTGTTGCTAGTGTAGAGTGCACTGACCAGTTTGTGGCAATGTAGAGTTCATTGACCTTTTGCTTATATGTTTCAGTGCTGGGAACTAGGCTTCGTTGAGTTTTAAACTTTCTTCTTTTTTTCTTGAAGCTCTGCTGGTGTTTGTGGATTTCAATGGCTTCCCTGTGCAGTCTAACATAATGACTGCTGGTGTTGTCAAGTACTTCAGTATTTTGAAATAGAATTTCATGTCCAGCTTGTTTTAGGGCATGTAGCTGAAAATGATTACCTAGACTTAGTTGGTTTTATTTTAATTAGAAATTGTAAGTTTATTTAACTATTGTAATTGTCTGAAAATGCCTACTGCTTAAGCTTTAAAGCTACAACTGTAATTTAATGAATCTACTTTATTTTCTTAATAAAACAAATATAAAACTTCAACAGAGGACTAGTTAACTAAATCATGTGTGGAGGAAAGAAGATTAATAGTGGCTACTGTAAATATAGGTCCTACTGTCCTACTTTACAAGGCTGGTGTGCATTCTAAGGAAACACAAAGCCTATATTTTATTGCTTTGGAAGCAATCAAGGTTACTTTTAAGGTTCAGTCTTGTCTGTGGGGCTTACTATGCACTTCTGAGGTCTAAAAGGGCATACTTCAGGAAATAAAGGTGGTAGTTTTGTGCCCAGAGGGACTCCCTAACCGCAATCTTTGTCTCTTTAGGGAGAGAAGATAGTTACACATTCGTTCGTTCGTTCATTCGTTCGTTCGTCCGTGCGTGCGTGCGTGCGTGCATACGTACGTACGTACGTACATACATACGTACATACATACAGTTCTTTATATATAAAGCAGATCCTTTATACCGTGGTGCCTCACTTTATGACATTAATTCGTTCCAGCGAAATCGCTGTAGAGCAAAAACATCGTAAAGAGAAATTAAAAAGCCCAGTGAAATGCATTGAAACCCGTTCAATGCGTTCCAATGGGCTGAAAACTCACAGTCCAGTGAAGATCCTCCATAGGGGCAGCTATTTTCGGTGCCTGTGCAGCGAGGAATCCATCCCTAAGCACAGCAGGGGTCCATTTTCTTCAGCCGGTGGCCATTCTGACACCCGACGATCAGCTGTTTTTGATCGTCGCAAAGCGAAAATCGGTTCCCGAAGCAGGGAACCGATCATCACAAAGCGGAAAAACCCCATTCAAACCATCATTTTGCGATTGCAAAAGCGATCGTAAAAACTTCACCGTCAAGCGGATTCGTCATTAAACGGGGTAATCGTAAAGCGGGGCATGACTGTATTACAGAGGAGGGGCAGGATCTGTTCTTGAACATGCCAGAGTGCAGGACACGAAAGAATGGGCTCAAGCTACAGGAATTTGGACTAAAAATCAGGAAAAGCTCTTAACTGTCAGAGTAGTACAACAATGAAACCAGTTAACTCAGGAGGTGGTGAACACTCCAATGCTGGAGGGATTTAAGAGAAAACTGGACAGCCACCTGGCAGATAGCCTTTGATTTGTGTTCCTGCACTGAGCAGAGGGTTGGGCTCGATGGCCTTATAGCCCCTTCCAACTCAATTATTCTATGATTCTGTGATATTACCAGCAGCAAGCACTGAACAGTTGCCTTTTATCTGGCCCTTAGAGACATAGAAACGCTGTCAGGAAGGGGGGGAATGGAAGGCAAGCCACCATGCTTCAGATCCTCCCCACCATTTCCCCAAACAAAATGGTATTGCTTTATATCAGTACATTTTGCTAAGACAAAAAAAAGCTAACCTCTTGTTGGCTCAAGGGAAACCAGGAAGACTGAGAAACCGGAAGAGTGGGTTGCAGTTCCACATGCTGCCGTGCTGAACAGAAATTTTCATTTAATCAAATGTTCCCATCATCTCCAAAAGCCACAACTGCAGCTGAGGCCCTATAAGAAAACAGGCTCTCCTGGGAGTGTGGTCCTGATGTTGTGTACTCCAGTGGAAACATCAGAAATGCATCTCGGTCGTTTGCCAAGGTGCCGTACCTGAAGTGTTCCCAGAGCAAAGATGTAGGCGTACAAGTGCAGAGAACGAAGCAGCCCAGAAAGAGGGGTGCAGGGAACAAAACGCCACTGAGGGATTTCTCGCTGAGACCAATAAATTGAAAACGCCCGCTTTCTGCTCATGAAAAATTAGTAGAAGGCTGTGAAATGACAGAGCAAGGGAGAGGGCGCATAAAGGAGAAGCAATCTGAGCAATATTCTTCTGGGGAAAGAGAAGCAGACTCCTTTAAATGTGCATAGCTGCACAGAATTAAACCAGATTTAAATTGGTCTAATGCTAATTTATTTCTCTCCCTCAGGGACTCTTAAAACTACAGGTGCATGGCAGACGGGGCTGTTCTATTTCTTTCTGAGAATTCCCAGCACCCTAACGAAATAACACTTCCTGTCATTATTGCGGGGGACAAGACACCTATATCAAACCAAGTTTGTACTGCACTTGTTCATTTGGCCACATAACACTGCTGCCTTCTAAAAAGAGAAAATTTGTTGCCTCCAATTCATCATGAAGAGTTTTTTTAGGCATGGTTTGCTAAAAGATCATTAAATTGAACCCCCAACCTCCGGCTCTTCAGCCAGATATGTCCAGTATTTCATCTATTGAGCAACATCAGTTTGAGCTCCCTTGAGCGCCCCAATGGTCACAGCATCCAAGAGAGAATTCAAGCTTCCGTTGGAGGGGTCAAGCCGGTCCTACACCTTTTAGTGCTAGCATAGCCTACTGTAGTACTTTTGGTTTTGAACCCTACCAAAGGTGAATGGGATGTGAAGAATCCATCATGGTGCTGCTCTGTCCCATAGTCACCTTGGAATAGCACCAAATGATTTGCTCCATTTGTGCACGTTTGTGTGCAAAATCTCCATGCTTCCGCATGCCCAAATCTTGTTGATTGCATTTCTTTGGGCAGTGAGTCAGTTCTTGAGACCAAGCCTCATACAGGTTGAATTTCTTTATGTAATAGGCTGGCCTGTAGGGGCACATTTCCAGACTTATGCCATAGATAGCATTTTTCTTTACCTCTGAGGGATTTCCTGCTCAGGTACAAAAGGAATCTCCAGGAAACACTTGGAATGCCTCTTTGTTAGGATGGTCTGTTTCTGTTTACAATGCTCAAGTGAGGAGAGCAAGTCCTGTCTTGGGAATGCAAGATGTTTAACTTTGGGAGAATATATTTAAATCTATGAAACGGAAACCAGAGGCTTAGAACAATATGCGTTCAACCGCACACTGCTGCTCAGTTCTTCTGACACAAAGAACACCAAACAACAAAGATTCTCGTGACACCTTGAACACTAACAAGTTTTATTTAACTTACATCCTCGTAACAGCAAAAACGCCAGTTCAAATAATACTCCCTGGAATAAAAGTTTCTTGTGTTACCTGTGTAAAGGTTTCCTGGCTTCTTCGCTGACCTAAATAGCTAGGAGTTCTATTCTTTTACTGGTTATCGTTTGCCAAAATCTGTAACGAGAAACTTGGTAGAACCAATAATAAGGTGAAACAAGCATCACAGTAGCTGAGAGATTCCGGGAGCTATTATATATTTTTTTTCAAGTCTATTTTCAAGTCCCCAATATACTCAGCGGATCATTGCATGTTCAGAAATTACTAGTTTTGGACATTGTGTCCAAAGTGCTATCAGCATAACCTGGGGTCGAAGGTGGCGTGGTATTCTGTTTTAAGAAGCGGTATAAAGGGATCTGCATAAGCTTTCTCTGCATGGTGACTCACTGAGGTTTGATGTGTGTATATTTAGGAGGGGAAGTGGGGAAGGGGGAGTGAAGCTTCTGGCATTTCTGACATTTCAACCAGCAGTGGCTTGGCTGTCCTATCAAAGCTGTCCTGGCAAAGACACAGGATGGAGTATCCAAGACCCACCACAGCCATTGCCCGTACAAATGAACTAATAGAGCAAAGACCGCTGGGCCACAGCAAGGAGGCCAGGGGGAAAATAAAATCCCATGGAGACGGGGCCGGGCCGGGCCTGTAAAGAATTTGCTTTTCTTAGCAGGTGCTTTAAGTTCCAACATCTGCTGGCTGTATAAATCAAAGCAGCTGCAATGACCATTTACGCAAATGAATGACGTGAACATATAAACACTCTGTTAAAGAGGTATTTTTCCCCCTCCCAACACTCCTCTGCCTGTTACTATTTCTGGATTGAGAAGAGATAGGTCAATTAAAAATAATAATGAAAAGTAAAAAAAAAACATTGAGGAAAGGGAATAGGGTTATCAAACCTCGGAGGATTTTCTCCCTGACTTAAAAAATAATAATTCCAGATATTGATTTTTTTTTAATAGCTCCCTACAAACATGTATTCTAAGCTGTAGTGGACTCTAAAGTTATAAAAACATAGACACGACATGCTATACTTTATTGTCTGTCTGTCTGTCTGTCTGTCTGTCTGTCTGTCTGTCTGTCTGTCTGTCTATCTATCTATTTATTTATTTATTTATTTATTTAAATTAATTAGACAATGCCTTTCTTCTCAAGAGGACTCAAAGTGGCTTATGATGCTGAGACAAAAAATATAAAAACTGGAAGAGAGGGGGTGGAAAAGAGCAAAAACAGCAAAAACAGAAGCCCTCCTTTTAGGTCGCCTTTCGCTGAGGAAAAACACTGTCTGAGAGAAAAGTCTTTGTCTGATTGTGAAAGGACGGCAAAATGGAGGGTCAGCTTTACGTCCTGTGGGAAGGAGTTCCACGGCTTAGGAGCAGCCACAGGGAAGACATGTCCTCATCCAACATTTATGTGAGGTGGCAGGATGGAGAGAAAGGTCTCTCCTGATCACTTCAAAACTCAGGTGGGCTCAGGAAGGCAGATGCCTATTCTTTCAAATAGCTTTGACCCAACTCCAACTAAAGCCTTATTTTCTGCAGTAGGTTAAACATCTCACCCATTTTTGTTTGCATGTCATCAGTTTGTCATTAGAACGAATGTTCTGTTAACAATATCCTATGAGACAGTGGCTGAGAAGACCAGTTAATTGTATTTTTTTTTAGTTGTCAAAAGACAAGATGGTACACCTCTTCTATACGCAAAAATGTGCTAGTCTATCATTGGAAATGGGCTTCAACATTGGCAACAGGACCTCCAGAACACCAAAGGGCAGCAAGATTGTTTGGGGGGGGGGCAGGAGAGCAAATATGACACACAAAGCAGTGAAGGGTTTTAGAAGGAACAGGAGGTGGTTGTTGTTGCTGCCCCCTTCTTCTACCACCTGAAGTGGTTGCCATTCCCTGCCTTTAATCAGAGCTGGCTTTATGTAGAGCAGTACAGTGTTGCCTCGTAAGACGATGTTAATTCGTTCCGCGAAAATTGCTGTTTTGGATTTAATGCATTCCAATGGGGGAAAAATCATCATCATTTTGCGAAAATCGCCCATAGGAAAACCATTTCGCGAAGCACGGATCAGCTGTCAAAATCGCTGTCTGTGAAAATCAGTCCTGAAAACACCCGTTTTGCAACTCGCGGACCTAGCTGTCAAAATCGTCGTCTTGTGAAAAATGGTCCAAAAAAAAAAAAAGTCTTGCAAAGCACAGACCGAAACATTGTTCAGCGAAAATTGCCCATAGGGAAAACCGTTTTGCAAAGTGCTATAGCGATCGCAAAAACTCATCGTCTTGCAAATAAACCATTTTGCGAGGTAATCATCTAGCGAGGCACCACTGTAGTTCCTAATCTTGAGTTACTCAGGTATTCTTAGACTGCAACTCCCAGAAGCCTTCACCACCACCTGTGCTGGTTGGTGTTTCTGGGAGTAGCAGCCCAGGAGCACCTAGGTTGCTCAACACCGGGAGCCAGTGGTTTAGAGCAGTGGTCCCCAACCTTGGGCCTCCAGATGTTCTTGCACTTCAACTCCCAGAAACCCTGGCCAGCAGAGGTGGTGGTGAAGGCTTCTGGGAATTGTACTCCAAGAACATCTGGAGGCCCAAGGTTGGGAGCCACTGGTTTAGAGGACTGCTAAGCCTATTAAATGAGACACTCTTGCTTTAAAATATCCCCGAAAATGTTGAAAACAAAAGAAAGAAAGCCACATCATAGGATATCTACATCAATGTATTCCAACTCTTTTGAATCTCAATTATTTACCACACAGTCTTTCCTCACATAATTATTTCTGCAGCAAATTTCTGAGTCACTGTTATGCACACTCCATTTATGAACAGCAAAGCGCCTTTCTCTTGACGCGGCTCACAGTGCGTCGCTTTCCAGGATATCTTGGTTGGCACCAAAAGAATGGAAGCTTATCTCTAGCATTTAGGGTGCCCAGCCCCCCCAACCTCTGTCCTCATTTGACAGCTATATTGACAGTTAGAACATCCATTCCATTTTACAGTGGACTCGTTTGCCAGAGCCATAAGGCTGCCATTGACAGCCTGCCCCAAACGAACAGCTACAGTCAGCAATTTGCTTGAGCTCCAGACTCCAGCCAGTAAGCTCATCCAAGCTCGCATGATTCCAGCTGTTTGCTGTTAAGCTGTTTTGGCCAGCAGAAGGATAGCTTACCCTGAGAACACCAACCCTTTGTGTCAGATACTTTTGCCAGAGGAACGCTTAAGAGATCCAGGCAAGAGAGATGAAATGTTGCTTCTCAAGAAGCAGATGTATGAGGCAACTGCTTCCAGTGACTTTTGCTGGGTAGCAAAACTTTCCAGGATGGGAAGCATGTACGGTACAATCTAGGTCCATATTCTAGCAGGCACTTTGAGCTCCTAGGTAAGAGTCTAGGTCTCAGCAAGAAAAACCCAGTTTCAGGACGGGCAATGGAGTTTGTCTGACAAAGGATCTAGATTCAAATCATTGGTGATTTTCTGGATCTGAACATTCTGGATCTGGACTGCTGCAGCGTGTTGTACCTTGGGCAGTTCTTGGAGATGACTCCGAACCTTTAATTGTTACAGATTTTTGGTGATCAGAGTTTTGGCTGGTTTATGAAGGTTATGTGGTTTTTTTTAATATCCTGGCATAATTCGACTGACAAACTCCTCATTTAAAGATAATGGTGGCCAACTCTCTGTTTAGAGATAATGGTTCAGCTCTTCCTTAAGAAGCTAGGACACTTTCATTAATTCAGATTAAAAGACCAATCTCTCATCTTTGGGCAATGTGATTGAACAAGTGTTTGCTGATATACTTGAAGCACAACTGGATACTGGGGTGGATTATGGACAGGGACAGGGGATGCCTTACCCTGATATCTGGGGGAGAGTTGCCTCCTTCATCCTAGTCACCAGTCTTCTATGTCTGATCCTGACACTCTCTGTACCTTTCCTTGGAGAAAATGATGAGGAGTTTGTCCTGCTTACTTCCCCTAGAACCTTCCATAATTTCTGGCCATTGTATCCTTCAAGAAGGCACTGTCTGAACAGAGTTGGAGTGGTTTACAGTGTTTTATTCCTAACTGGACAGCTAATTCAAAAAAAAGGGAGGCCATTATTATCCATTGGAAACTCAATGTTGATACCCTGACTCTGTTTCCCATGCATTTCTACCTGTCCATGAAACTGCAAGTAGAGGCTTTCTGCACGATGGAGTGAGATTTTAGTAGTATATGAGGGAGAGTAAGATCTGTCTCTCCCTTTCATCAAAATCCTAGATCCCCATGCTTGGACCTAAGAAGTGGGTACAGGCCAGTAAAATGAGACTCCATCCAGATGCAGCAAAGGTTCTGCTTCCATGTGGTTTATCTAGTCTTAAGACTAAGATAGCGTGCAACCTTCTCTAAAAGGGGTTGTGCTCCTTCAGAAGAACAAGGTTCATAGTCTGGGGATGCTCCTAGATCCATCTTGGTCACCTGAGGCTCATTTGGCCTCTATTAGTACAGTATTGGCTGATACATCTGCTACACCCCACTATAACATTCTGGAACTACAGGACTGGAAGGGACCCTGTGGATCATCAAGTCTGGCCCCTGTCAAGGAGACACAGTGGGGAATTGAACTCCCAACCTCTGGCTCCACAGTCAGAGACTTAAACCGTTGAGCTATCCAGCAGCTTGAAGATTCTCAGGATCTTCTGAACCACATGGCCATGCTGGCTAGGATGAGGGTCTGAAAACAGAATCCAAAAAAAGTAATTTTTCCAGCCCTTGAGCAGACAAACACTGGATTGCACTCTTCGGATTTTTATAACACTTTAAAAGTGGTCAACACAATTTAGGAACAATCGCTCTGGTCTCCTCAGGGCTCAGTTGAGAGCCAAGTCAGGTGGGGGGGGGGATCGAGAGAGAGCTGTCTGCCTTGTGTCTTCTCTACACAGTGAAGATCGGGTCCCAGAGATACTCTGCAACATTTATAAAGACCTGGGGTGCCTACTTTGGTTTCCATGCTATTAGAGAAACTCTACCCATTTTTCTAACTTTGAACCCTATTTTTTTACTTTCTGTTCTGGGGGCCTCTGAGGGATCATATCTGCTAATTCTCAGTTCTGCCTCTTTGAAGTCCCATTGATATTCCAAATTTGTGAAGCTTCCTGAACCGAAATGGAATCCTCAAATGCGGCTCTGGACGTAATACAAATAAACTTTTCCAGCGAGTCTGCTGGTTGCCCTTCGAGACCGTAACGTCAGGCTATTGCTGAGAAAAGGCCTTCGGCTGCAACGGCACAAACCTTGCAAAAGAAAATAAAACCCACAGCAGGTTGTCCTGGCAAAGAAAAACAGTGAGATATTTAAACCTTGCCTTTTCTTCTTAAATCCTTGGGTGTTCTTCACCAAGTGAGTTTTCTACCACCTCTGCGCCCCAATAGGTAGGATCCAAAAGTGTTACTCATATTGTTTACAGAGCTTTGATGTTTGCCTCCAAGAGCTTTAGTTCAGTATTTAAGAATGTGGGGGTCAGTTCCTTTCCCTTCCCAGATGAAACCAAGGCTGCAAATTTAATACCGCCATTGATTCAAAACAAGGAAGTCCAGTCAGCTACTTTCTGACTTCCACTAATACAAAGCAGGGAAGCATCCAAATCATATGGTGTTTGTAGGACAGCATTTTTCATTAGCACACACGAAGCTGGAGGTACACTGACTTACTGAGTGAACATCTTTGGTTCTGAACATCTTTCCTTCTTTTTAATCTTGAGAAATGGTGGTTCGTTTAAATGGCATGCTGAAAGAGAGCGGTGTTTTCTTAGGTGGGTTTAAAACTATCAGCGAGTTGAAAAAATTGTTTACATGATTAATACTGAACCTTGTACCAGATGGATCACTCAATGAGGCTTAAGTGTCTCTATATACTATCAAAAACACATACGGTATATACTCGAGTATAGGCCGACCCGAATATAAGCCGAGGCACCCAATTTTACCACAAAAAACTGGGAAAACTTATTGACTCGAGTATAAGCCGAGGGTGGAAAATGCAGCAGCTACTGGTAAATTTCAAAAATAAAAATAGATACCAATAAAATTGTATTAATTGAGGAATCAGTAGGTTAAATGCTTTTGAAGATACTGCCCTTCTGAGCTGCGAGACACACTTCACTGCCTGCGGAGGGAGGACTCATACTGGATGCTGTGCTTATCTACTGCTCTACTGCTACATAACAAGATGGAAGAAGACGGAGGATGGAGGAGGAAGGTGGGAGAAGGAAGGTGAGTACATAGAATATGCAGAAGGAGAAGGATGGGAGTGTCCTGGAAGTGGAAATGAAGTGTACTTAACCCGGGTCATCGGACCACCCACAGAGGCTGCAGGTGCCCATAGATGAGAGGGGGAGTCCAGAGAACACCCACACTGCAGGTGAGATACTACATGCAGTTTTGATACTAACTCAAGTATAAGCTGAGGGGGGGGGGGTTCAGCAAAAAAAAACTGCTGAAAAACTAGGCTTATACTTGAGTATATACAGTAGGTGCCTCTCCAGTTAAAAGGATCACTAGCAAACAGCAGGAAAGAGAAATCCAACATGGGTGATGAGACAACTGTTTTCTTTTGTGTGCTGTCAAGTCAATTCTGACTTATGACAACGCTTTCAGAGTTTTCTACATAGAGAATAAATAGAAGTAGTTTACCATTCCATTCTTTTGGAGGCAGCTTGGGACTGTGCAGCTTGCCCAAGGCTGCATAGGTTGGCTCTTCTCTCAGGAGGTACGGTGGGAAATTGAATTCACAACCACAACTAATCAATATCTATATTAGTAAATAATCAGATCAACAAATGTTTTGGCCGAATATGATGCACTTTTGTGTATTTCCTGTGAATTCATCTGTAGGTGCCATTTCTCAGTTCCCCTACCCAGACATGGTGAATATAATCCACCAAATTCCTGTCTGATATATTGCAAAATTTTGTTCGTGAAACAAGCTCTTCCTCCATTTTTACAGTCACTAGAGCCCAAGCCATCCAAGAAAACTGAGTGGTGTGATGTATTCTCGAAGGCTTTCACGGCCAGGATCTGATGGCTGTTGTGGGCTTTTCAGGCCAAAAAACCCACAACAACCATGAGTGGTGTGAGATAAGAGGTAGGCAAAAGAAACCATGTGTCTCCCCCCCCCCATGTACTGCACAGTTAAACTACAGAATTCACTGTCACAAGATATACAGTAGCAATGCCTACCTGCTTAGATAGAAAGTACAGGATTTTGGATATATGTGTAGAGAACAGAACTTAGTGGCTACACTACTCATGGTAACTATATGCTAACTTGTAGTAACTGTCTGTCATAACTGAATGCACTTCCATTCCAATGACTTATATAGCCCTTTATTTAGGAATCAGCAGGAAGACTGTTTGTTAAAGCTGCAGCAGGAATGTGCCAATTTAGAAGGTGCATCCACAAGAAATTTTAAGGACTGCAATGTGGTAAGGACATAGTTACTGATAACATTTAACTTCTTCTATCAGGGCTCTGCTTAAGCTCCAGACAGCAGGTATTTATTTATTTATTTATTTATTTATTTATTTATTTATTTATTTATTTATTTATTTATTTATCTATTTATCTATTTATCTATTTATCTATTTATCTATTTATCTATTTAATTAATTAATTAATTAATTAATTAATTAATTAATTAATTAACTAACTAACTAACTAACTAACTAACTAACTAACTAACTGTTTATTATTTGTTTGTTGGTTTGTTTGTTTATTATTATTCATACATTCATTAGTTTTATTTATATTTTATTTACATTTCTCCTAACAAGAGACCCCAAGCAGTGCTGATTCATGCACTCATATTTACCCTTGTGGAAAGACTCCCATGAATGACATTACAGCATCACACTTTTCGGTTACGATATTTATTATCCACAGGGGCAGGGGGGGGCGGGGAGGGACTCAAAAGACCATAAATAACTCTTTTAGGATCGCTTATAAACACTGAGGAGTCAGTCATTATTTCCCCAGCTGGAGAAGAGAGTTTTCTGCCAGTGTGTTTTGCTGCGCCATTTAAGCTGAGATTCCAAGTTGGGATGATATGACAGAGGCTCCTGGAAGCCCACTGAGAATCGTAATATAATAAAGCTTTTCGAAGTTGTAGTGACACCTCGGCGCTGAATCCCATATGGAACATGAATTGCCCGTCTTATAAATGTACAACATAAAATCAATTACAATATGTCACAAGCAGTTAGCTTGTTTTTTCCCCCTGGCCAAGCCTCTACATCTTGTGGAAATAAAGGGTTTTCTACTCCGGTTGTAGCCAAATGGGAGTCTAATGGATATTGCTTTTTAAGACACTAAAATCAGTTTTATCTCTTGTTCTTTGACAGTACAAGGTAGGCCATCATTAATCTGGCATGATTTTTTCTCTCCTTATCCTTTTTCTTCCCCACCATCAGAAATACTACATCAGCAATTTCAGCCTTTGGTACCCATGCTCCTTGGAGAATTTATAACGAGGAATTAATGCTTCATAGGGAGACAATGGGTTGTTGTGGGTTTTTTGTTGTTTAAATCAGGGATCTCTGCAGTGAGCCAGTGCCAAAAGGTTTTCCAAGGCTAACGTGATGGACTCCTTCCTTCACCATGGATGCTTCCAGATACCAGCTGATTCATTTCTAGGAGTCCGAACAAAGCTACTTAAAAGGAAGAATGTTTCTGAGAGGCAAAGGTTTATATAACAGATGCCAACATGGCTAATCTTCATGGGAGAGGACAGAGAAGAAGATCATTGCTGCCTCTCCCCCAACATTCAAAAGGGGCCATAAATTTTTAGCCTAGGTCACTACCACACTGGGCATGGTGTGCTTCTTTTTCAACCTTGGGATTTTGGGCATTTGCCAGTAATGAAGATGTATTAATGCTTAATGCAGCTTAATGTAATAGGTGTCATGTTCATAATTTACAGAAGCTCTTTCTAAAGCATTAAATTCATTTATACTCCTTAAAAGCTACTCAATCCTGAGAGCTAACTTGGTTTGGTTAGGGGGGAAGGGGGATGGCTGGAGGAAGAAGAGCAGGGGGCTCTTTTTAGGATCAGAATGACATATAAATTGTTAACATATCCCAACTCATCCATTAGTGCATGTGAAAGAGATAAATGTGCCAAAGCAGCAATAACATGATCGAGGAAAGTCACAGTGGTCATTAGGGCTGAAAGGGTTCCATTTATGGCCCCAGCCAAAGAGAATGAAAGCTATAAAATAAACTCCCCACCTATGCCTCTGCTTGCCTGCTACCAACACCCAACCCCACAAGACTTGAGTGCACTGCAGGAACCAATGCCTAATGTGGAGTAATGACAGGGCTTTCACATTATCACCTTGGATCTAGAGAAATTCTGAACAGGAGGTAGACCTCCCTAAGCATAGGTGTAATCAGTGCCAAGTGGTTGATTTCCTTGCTGATCCTTAGCAGACAACCTTTGGACTTCTTGTGGAGTGGTAGACACTGATGAGGCCAAAGCAAAGGCTATCTCCTCACAGGATGAAGGGACAGTGTCTTCTTTAAGACTTCACCACCCAGAGAAACCAACCCTATAATCAGGCTCTTCTTCAGGTCCGACCAGGGCATCTTCTACCCTAGTGGGGGAAAAAACTTCTTAACTGTTAGAGCAGTATGACAATGGAATCAATTACTTCAGGAGGTGGTGAGAGGTCCAACACTGGAGACATTCAAGAGCAAATTGGACAATTATTTGTTGACTCGGGATTGGACTTGATGGCCTTATGGCCCCCCTCCAACTCCATTATTCTATGATTCTATACCTCCACAACCTTAATGAAGTTTAAGGTTATAAAATTATGTGAGAGTTCTTCCAGCACTCAGTAACTCCAGGGGACGAATGGTCATGATAGGTCCTCTCAAGCTATGTAAAGCTTCAATTGACATAGTGCTTGATGCAAAAACACTCTTCTACAGCTCTCCTAGTAAGAGGAAGAATTTTAGCCTGGAGACGTCCAAAGACCTATTTCCATTAGTCATCTTTATAAGAAGTCCTCTTCCTTGACTTTGCCTGCTACGGGTTCACTTGGGCTTGATCTGACCTTCTCTGCAAACCTCAGAGTGGGACACCAGCCTGCATCAGGTAGGCATAAAATGGAAAAATTAGATGTATAGGCTTATCAGCTCCTACATGAACTGGATAGAGCCCATGACTTAGAAACAGAACACGTGTTTTTCATGCAAAAGGTTGCAGGTTCTTTCCCCTGAAAGCACTATGGGAGAACCTTGTCTGGAAATTTGCAACAGCTGCTTATCAAAGAGCAGCCTCCTATGTTCCTGGATGCGTAAGTATGTGCATTGTGTAGGACACATTCACATTACTGGTGAACCCCTTCCCATGGAGGATAAACCTACTAGCAGAATTTGTATTTGCATGTGTAAGTTTTGGTTCACCTTCTAAAGAGTGTTCAAGTCTGACTTTTGTTCCTTTAACATGATGTAAAGGTTTTTACATGCAAAAGTCGTGTGTGAAATGGCCCCTAACATCACTCTAACCTTTGGCTGATGCAAGATACGAGTGATTCTATTTATAAATCTAGACTTAGAACTGCTTGTTCCTATCACCTGGTCCATCTGAAGGGAGATAAATGATTCCACCATGTTTATCCTTCTCTTCCCCCCCATCCCACACCCCAAATCTCTTCTGATTTTCAGAGTGATGTGGCTTAGCCATTGGATGGCCTACTGTCTTCCACAGCATACTCTGATGAATGTTAGAAGAAAACATGAGGTTTCCAGATAAGTTACACCCAGACATCAGCCGTGCGTAGAACAACTATTTTTATTTCTGAAGCAGAAATACATCTAGCACTGCTAAATTGTAATAACAAGATCGGTTTAGTTCTGATATGCATGTCAAGACCCTTGATGAACACATTACAACAGCAAGTCAGCAGAGGGTGTCTTGTTAACATAGGCTCTGCTCTGAATTTTTTTTCTGTGTCTGCAGGGATTCTGTGCATGCCCAGAACATTCTCTGACATTGACCCATGGACACAAACATTGTTGAGTAAACCTTAATGGATACCACAGAGTTTCTAAACTTAGCCAGTGCCTTCAATATTATTTGTTCCAATAACTCAGTGGTCCCCAACCTTGAGTGACCCAGGTGTTCTTGGACTGCAATTCCCAGAAGCCTTCACCACCAGCAGCTGTGCTTGCTGGAGTTTCTGGGAGTTGCAGTCCAAAAAGATCTGGGTTACCCAAAGCTGGGAACCACTGCACTCTCATTAGAAAGATGCAGTTTGGCACACAAGAGAAAATAAAAGGATGACAGACGGACGGACGGACGGACGGACGGACAGAGAGAGAGAGAGAGAGAGAGATAGATAGGTAGATAGATAGATAGACAGACAGACAGACAGACAGACAGACAGACAGACAGACAGACAGATAGATAGATAGATAGATAGATAGATAGATAGATAGATAGATAGATAGATAGATAGATAGATAGATAGATAGATAGATAGATGTGTGCACGCATACACACACACACACAAACATGCCAGACTGCATATATTTGTTTTGCATTTAAGCTGATTGTAACAAAAATCAGGTTGACCTTCATGCTAGGTTAAATACATCTTTACAGATCAGCGCACATTGTGCCTCTGCATGTATCATGCACACAGTTCAGAAATTGTAACGCCAGTCCAGATCCAGCCCCACAAGATCAGAGAGTAAGTGTATCTAACAACCTGTAATTAAGTCATGTCATGTAGCCCGATTCAGCTTGGAGGATGGAGAGGAAAAAATGCCTACAGTAATTGCATTTAGTTCATCTTGTAGCATGCTCCCAATCATAACCGCTAATTCAATTGTGCACTCGTTCTGCCAGCTCATTGCCATTAAGCACACATTTAATTACTTCAATAAAGGATTAATATGCAGCACACAAAGGAAAGGCCATTGCGCGGTGCCAAAGCACACAGCTGCCCGGCCATTTAGCGGGGAGATAAAGAAAGAATATCATTGGGCAGCAAATCCTGTTACAAATACATCATTATTAGATGAACATTTGAGACTTTTACTTTCGTGCTTGTTATTCTCTACCCAATGTGCATACATTTCCCTGGCAGGAGAAAAGAGCCGTATTGCCCAACTGACAGCTCTGTCATTGTTATCTCAATAATCCCACCAAGCAAGCTGCCTCCCCATTTCTTTCCTCCCCCCCCCCGCCGCTCATCCCTTCCCCTCCACCCTTGTAAGGTTGCTCTTATCTTGTCTCCAGGCAAGAGTCTGCAGCTTGCTCCATTACAACCTCCTGAGATAAGGAGCCTGTCCTGACATTATTCCAGGGCATGTTGCAAGCCTCTGACAAGCATAGCAACTGCAAGGCTTAAAAAAAGTGGTGGGGGGGCGAGAGAAAGGGGGGGAGAGAGAGAGAAGAAGAGAGACAATAAACCTCTCCCCCTCTAGCACCATCCACCCCTCTATCCTCCAAAGACAGCCCATCAATTCTCCAGGTTGTACACAATCATTATTGTAAGGGAAACAAAAGCCACTGTCAATTGTGCGGTGTTAGAAAGCCGTCCCTCAAATTAAAACCATGTACCTAACTGCATCTGATGGCAGAAGCTATTTAGCGGTGATATTTTACGGAAAGGCAATGAAAAGCAATAACGGCTTTATTTAATGTATCTGTTCAATCCAGCTGCCTTGCATGGCCCTTAATAGAAGCTGTCGATCAATGTCGGCGCCTTGGAAATAACTATGGCAGACTGCAATAAACACAGAGGGGAAAGATAACTAAAAGTGCGGATCAGCCCCTTGTTACTTTCTTGTGCGCCGAGATTTGTCACTTGTTTGTACTGCCTATAATAGCAGCAGGTGATGGTTATCATCGCGGGAGTGTGTGGAGTGACTGCCGAGGGAGGGCACGCGGTGGGCACTCCGAGCGTATCGTCTGGGCAGAGGAGAAGAGAGTGGAGAAGATTAACCGAAAAGATTGGAGGGATTATTCAGGCAAATCTTTATGAATGTACATTCGTCCTCTTGTTGGCTTATCTAGTTAGATAGGCTGTCTTATACTTCTTGTTTGGGTACCAGAAGGAAATTGAAGGCACAGTGGATCTTGCTTTACTCTCCTTCTGGTAAACTGAAGAAAAGGTCTAGGAACATTCTAGACTTCCTTACTTCCTGTCAGACCTCTTGGTCTACCTAACTCAGTGTCACCTACAGGAGGAAAGAAGAAGCTGTGCCTTCCCAGACCTTGCTGAACTACATCTTCCCTGACTATGGACTATTGTGGCTAGTATGCCAATGTCATGTGGGTCAGCACGCAGGAGACCTGAGTTCAAATCCCCACCTGACTATTGAACTCACTGGGTGGCCCTAGGCCGCGCTCAATCACAAGGACACAATGTGTAGGAAAGCCATTCAGTGTAAAGATAAAGTGGAGAGAAAGAGCCACACACACTGCTCACGTTGAGCTCACTTGAGGAATTATGGGATAGAAATGTTTGAAAAAGGATCAGGGTTGGTATCCAACCAAATTGAGAGCAATGATCCCCAACCTTAGGCCAATACAATTGTTCTTGGACCAAAACTCCCAGAAGCTTTCACCACTAGCTTTGCTGGCCAGGATTTCTGGGAGTTGGAGTCCAAGAATATCTGGGGACCCAAGTTTTAGAACCACTGATCTAGAGGGCTAAAGGTTTCCATAATGAGCCTACACTATTTGATAGCATTCTCTGGAGCCTCGGACATGGTTTATTCCCCCTCCCCCCCCCCTGGCCACCCTGCAGAGTTTTACCTGGCTATGGCTTGGCTAGGAGTGTTTGTGTTGGCCTGTCATCCTCCAAGCATCTCCTCTTCCACCTATCCAGTCCAAATGACCAGAAAGGGAGATGCCGGTTTCCCTACTTCCTTTTGACTCTATGACCTATACTTCCTTCTGCAGTAGATGGATACTCTCGGGGTCTACCTCTCAAGTCTTACCTTCGTCCTTTCCTCTTTACGTAAGGGGCAGACTGGTCGTTGCTCCAATCTCATGAGCCCTTTAGGGCACATGTCTGTCCAGTTTAGGATTTATTCTTTTTTTCTCTGAAATGCACCTTTCTTAACAAAGGCTACTGTAGTTGTTGGGTTTTAACTGCTTCAGCTGCTTTATTGTGGGTCTGTTGTGAGACTAGCAACTCACTTGTCTTAGCAGCACCCTTTCTGCTACAGCCAAAGACCCCTTAATGTGTTTCTTCTCTCTCACCTTGCAGGAATTCAGAACTTACTTTGTAAACCTCCCACCAACTCTATCAGGTTCATTCTGGTTGGTCTAAATCCAGCAACCAGCTATACAAGCTAATGAACCTGTGGCCTTTGCATGGAAAGAACTTCTCTTTGGCACATGCACAGCAGCAGGATTCTAACCTATAGGCATGGGATAAAGGGACGAGATTTCTTTGGAACAGATGTGCCATTATTTAATTTACTCTCTTGACATATTAGGATTCCAATTGGGACTAGGAAAATCCTAGGAAACTCCCAAATTCTGAATTGTATTGGCCTGATTCTGACTGATTTGTACGAGTTCCAATCTAGATGGAAGAGAAACAGCTGAATTCCGTTCTGGGGCAAAATTAAGTGAATTTACAAAGCAATTCAGATGATCTCTGATCCAAACTGGGGGATCTGTGCACAAGTCAGAATAAATACATCAGAGAAGAGGAAAATCCTTAGCTACTGAAAACATTTGAGTATCACTGCAGGAGTTTCTCTCACCTCTGAAACTATGCAAACACACTTGCTTTGTTTGGCAGCTGGTCTTCAGAATTAAAGCACAGGATTCCTTTAAAACCTGCTTTCAACAAACAAAGAAAGACTGCTTCATTCGCCACTCTGCAACATTAGTGTGTTTTCAGCTCTAATTATGGGTTATCTCTAATGTCCGTTTCTGACCAGCAATCAAAACCTGACGTTCTCCCTCTGATCAAGAACTCAGCGGAGGAATACAGGATTGTAGAAAGTCCTTCTGTTAAGTCCATGTCACCTTCCACTCAAGATGAACAATTTTCAGTAGGCAGGCTTTCATGAGCTTCTCTTGATATCTTCTTTCTGGCCAGGAACCTTTTGACAAAGACACGATAAACAAAAATAATTTCAGTTACCTCTTCCTAACGCCTTTTTGCCTCTTCAAATCAATTGCTAGATTAGAGCTACTGAAACAAATAGGACTTAGAACTGCTGAGCTGGAAGGGACCCTATGGATCATAAAGTCCAGCCCCTGTCAAGGAGGCACAAGTGGGGAATTGAACTCCCAGCCGCTGGCTCCACAGCCAGGCGCCTAAATCACTGAGCTACCAAATTTGTTAGCCAATACCGATTGAAGTCCCATTTACTCTAATCACAACTGGAACTGAGTTCACCTTTTTGCGTTTCATCACCGCTTTCTGTTCCAAAGTATCACATTTTCTTGTGAGGTAGGTAAGGCAGAAATTATTACCACCTACACTTAGTCAATAAGAGAAATTCACACCTCAGGCAGAGAAGGCAGCTAGTCACCCATTGCTCACTCAATCACATCCAGCCAGCTCTGACTTTTTAATGTTGCTATATTAATTAGTTTTATTATTTTAATTGCACAGAGCACCCTGTGATCAATAGAGGTAGGCTTTTATCTTCATAATTGATCCCCCATTCATAAATATGCAGATTTCTGACCTTATGCTTGTATTCCAACCCCACCCCCCAAATGGAAAGGGAGGAAGGTTATTCTATCATACCAAAATCTGAGCTGACATGTATTACACTGTTGTTACTAGAATACCACTGTTGGTGCTTTAAGTGTAGGGCAGAGACCTATGTCAGCAGAACAGGAGGTGTAAATATTTTTCTACAGCTCCTATTTTATCCTCTAACTCTACACTCTGAGGCTTTTCCTAAATGGAGCCTCACTGATTTCCATGATGTTCCTGAACAGGTAATTGAGGTCTATGACAAGATGGAAACAGAAATAGAAAGCAAGTAGAGGATTTGAGCAAAAAAAAAAAGACATTAACACGTCATAAGGACATTTTACCTTTTACTCAGGCATACAACTGAAGACTGTCCCTAGAAGTATATCTTTCTATTAGTGGCCACCCACTGATCTTGTAGGTATGGTGGCCACTGGGACATTGACATCATTAAATTGTAAACCTCCTAAAGAGTGCTTTAAGTGGTATGGGCAGGTATATAAGCAGCACACTTTGCTTTGCTTTATCCATGGAAGGGGTATTCCCCTCAGTTTGACAGCTGAACAGAATGCATTGCATGGGTCCTCTTGATCATGGAGTGACTCCAGAATGCTCCAGAAATGTGAGGATGGGAATGTCCACTCTGTGGGTTCTGTTTATATCAAGTTTGAATCCCCTACATTCAGTGATATTGCTGAATTACAGTTGCTACCTATTTTTTTTTCCTAAGAGGCTGCTTATCTTTAACACCAACATGGCAGGTACCACATGTTCTGTCCACCTCAGTAGCAGATGAAAGTAAGAGAGTGTGATGATTTCAAGGATAGTGGGATTTGTAAGGTGGTTGTTACAGGGAGAATCTTTTTTCTTTCTCTCTTTCTTTTGAAGAATTTGCCAGAATATATGGATTTCTTCATAACTGAGATGGGCAGAACTTGTTTCCCCCCCCCCCCTAAAAACTGGACACAAGAGTAAGCAAAACTTGCAGCTTCACCTGTTTTTAATGGATGCTACAAGAAGCCACACATCCCAAGTGACGCTTGGCATTCATTCTTCCTACCTGCTGTTTTTTTCCCCGTTATGACAATATGATTTTGATGTTCATTGTTGGTTTAATTACATTCTTACACCCCTCAGGTAACTGCAAAGGTGAAGGTTGGTTTACAAAAGGTTCAATACATAGATGAAATTAATGCCTAAATGCGTTATTATCAATAAATAATAAATGAATATTGTTTTTGTGGTGGTGTTTCTGCCCCAGGCTATAAATAAAGTCCGTGCTCTCCTTCCCTTATTTATCATCTTCTTCTTTCCATCCCTTTGCCACACCCAGAACTTGGAAAAGTTACTTTTTCCCCCACAAACTTCCAGAATCCCCCAAGAGTATGGCTACTGGGAGTTGTAATCCATAGAAATAACTCTTTTGTGGCATTGGCCATTGAGGAATTTTTGTACTATTATCACTAACCCTCAGCTAGAAGTCTCATTAGCTCCGTGGTTTAGGTATCTGGCTAGGGGGTTCATTTGTGCCTCCTTGACAGGAGCTGGACTCAATGATCCATTGGGTCCCTTCCAGCTCTGCAGTTCTAAGGTAATTATTATATTGTATTTACTTCTCAATTATATCCATAGAAAGATATTTGTGGTTGTTAAGAACCATCACTCCAAAATATCACCAGAGCCATAATCTCAAAATTCATGAACTAAAGAGCCTTCTGTCTGACTGTACATAAATTGTGTTACTCTTTGCTCCTAAAGATTCGATTGGCCCTTTGCCTTCTAGTATTTTGCTGTATGGCAAAACTATACGATTCTCAGTATCCTGTTCAGATCACAACAGCAATTGTGTAAGCACCTCTCTGTTCCAACAGGCCCTGTTGCATATGAAGTCACACAAAAGGAGCCTTGCCAGAGCGGGGGAAACATTTACACAATTACTTTTTCACAATCACATAACACAACAATGATTGATTGATTGATTGATTGATTGATTGATTGATTGATTGATTGATTGATTGATTGATTGATTGATTGATTATTTAAATTTGTATACCACTCCCCATTAGTGCTGAAGCACTAGTCTGGGTGGTTTACAACAATAAACAAAACAGACGAAAATAAAATTAAAACTATTATCTTCTTTTACTTACTACCTTGTCTTATCGGACAGACCAGTTTTTATCAAAACAGGGACACTGCTACAATTACATAAATAAAATAAGTTGGTTTGTTCTGAGTCAGACTTTAAAAAAAGATTCAAATGACTTCATATATGTGACTCTAATAGTTGTTCCGGCAACTCTTACCCAAACTCTCATTTTCATGCAATGCCCTTTTCAGCACCAATAGGCATTTTTGCCCTCATTAAAATCATACACATTATGGGTTTATATAGTACCAGTATGATAGTCTTCAATAATTTTCTTCGGCTCTTTGTTAATAACACCCAACACTGTTTGCTTGTGAACTTGGTTGACATCATCAGTCAACTGTCTGCATTGGCTAGAGAATCTTTTTCGCCAGCATGGCAAAAAACTAATTTAGAACTGTAAACACTGGCTCCATTCTGTTTACCTTTCTTTAATAGTGGCTGCCTCTTGTTAAACTAGGAGGTGCAAAAACAGGGAATCCATATGAAGGTTATATCTCCAGACCTAAATTTGTTTACTTTGAACTGAGTGTCACTGAATATGGTATGTTTTCACAATGGTGAGGTAAATAAATTTGTAATCTTATTATCACGACAATGGCAACCCAAATTTACTTTAGCTATATTTCAAAATCCCACTCATAATAATTTATTTTTGAGCTTTGCACTGTATTTTTTTTCCCTTCTTCCACATTTTGAAAACATCTACCAGTCTCACAATAGGCAGCTATTTATCTCCCAAAACAGTACCCATAGACAAATGATATGTTGCAATGGAGGCATTGTGAGGGGGAAATGTCCACTAGATCTTTGCTGAGATTTGCCAAAGCAAACGTCCCCTGCAGTCCAAATGAAGGAATCTCTTCAACCCACTAAAGATACTGTAGGAGGAGGTGTGTACCTTCCTGTTGTCATCTAGCATAGCCCCCCTGAATTTAGCTGACCTTTTTTTGTATAGTGCTACTTGAAATGAATGTATTAAATGTGGATTTCTGTGTGCAATTTGTCTTAAAATAACTGTGTCGAAATTTGTTTTTAAACTTCCCTCTTTTTTTGAAACTAAGAACTCCTCAAAACATTTCACCATTTAGAAAGTTAGTAGGGTAAGAACTGCTAGATAGCTCTGTGGTTTAGGCATCAGAGGTTGTGAGTTTGATTCCCCACTAAGCCTCCTTGGTAGGGGGCATGCTTGATAGGGCTCCTTCCAGCTCTGCAGTTCTAAAGATTATGATAAACTGATTACTAATCTGCATACTAGTCCAAGAAGACTCAATATGCTTAGCTCCTGATTGAACATTCCCAAAAACCACATTTCTGAAGCACAGTTAAGTGGAACGGTATATGTGGAGGTTCCTTTCCTGAGACTTTCTTTGGCATCAGCATCTCCCTTCACAAGAAAAAATGTACAAGTCTAAAAGAAGCCAAATACTGCTAAACACCAAAGTTATAATGGCCACAATAGGAGAAGCCTGAGGCCACCACCTTAAAATCACTTAGATGGGAATATGTACAATATGTTCAATGGGATTTGCTTCCAATGCATGGAAAGGATTGTGGGAAGGCAAATAGGAACATATTTCCTTGATTAGCATATGCTGATTGGATTCAAGGACCAACCATTTGCCAGTCTGAGAGTTTTAGCAAATGGTACACTGGCGCACAACGTATCTTGAAGTCCCAGAAACATTTTACAGATATAATGAAGTGATGCACTGGGCTGAGCCAAGACATTTAGCTTCACGACCTCTGATTCAGTAACAGAAAAGGTGGAACGGGACAATCATTTCATAGCACAATGCCTACTTAGGTATTTAGCAGGGGGAAAGGGCACTTGAAGAAAACTGGCAGGCAGGGAAATGATAGATTAAAAATTACTTGAATGTTTGCTTGAGAAGGGAAATCGGTAAGTAAAGACAGAAGAAGGCATATCATATAATAGCTAGCATAGGTGGTGTGAGAACTCTTTTATTGCTTTTCATTACATAAGAGTGAGAAGATTCTTCAAGGTCAAGACAAGGGCATGAACACACAAGTGATGAGTGGAAATACTTTTTCACTCAATTAACCTTGCCATGCGATATCACCAAAGCCAAACCCTCAGCAGAATTCAAACAATCCATCAGGTTTGTAGCAGAGAGCTCATTGCTCATGAAGACTACAGATGTACAATAGTTTTACATTCGTTGAATGTTCTTGCCTTCCACTAGAGAACCTGAGAATGGTTCTTTTCTGAGAATGCTCAGATTCCCTACCTGTGTATGCCACTGAACTACAAAACCCAGAATCCTCTGAGGAGAGGAAAAATAAGGAGTTTTGCAGAATCTTGCATGGATTAGAGTCCAGTTTGTAAGACATGTGAATGGTTATACTAGTTGTGAGGTATACCTACTCTAGGGTACAAAGGGAAAAATATAACCTGTGAGGTCCGATGGGAATGAGCCTCTCCTTCAATGCCAACTGTTTATCACTAAAACTTTAATTGAATGAATGCAAAACAACCACATAAACTATTTCTAACAGCAGCAGTTGATAATGAAATAAATATCCTTATACACTCAACTTAAGTAATACCTGTTCACGGCATTTAAATAATAATAATAATAATGTCAGTTAAGCCAAGATGGAAGATTTGAACATCTAGATGGATTGTAATCCAACAGTTTGTCCCTGAAGTCACTAGCTGAAGTTATCTTCTTCAAGAATGATCACTTTCAGGATAGCATGAGAGTGTTCCCAGAGTACCAAATATTCTCCTACTGTTTTTTTTTTCAGTTTTGCCTTTTCCTGCGCCAGATTTCTATCCATCTACTGTTTTACAAACCAACTGAATTCCTTATCTTGTGTTAAAAACAGATGATATTGCCTGCAAATGATAGACTACCTGATGTTGGAGTATAAGGCAGTAAATAAAACCTCAATGTTATGGTTGATGTTATTAGGTCCTGTAAACATGCCTGAACAGATTGAAGGACAGAGTTGGCATCTGTCATTGTTGTGGGTACTGAATCCTATCTTCATCTTTTTATTGGATGGTTTGTTGTTGCTGTTGAGCAAGGTGTTTAAAAGGAGGGTGTGCTCTGTTAACAAATTAGAGCTAATCGGCCTCAAGATGCCAGCAGAAATCTCAAGGAAATGTTGTGCTTCCTTAGGATGCTAAGTAGGTAGCAGGTACCAAGAGCAGTGACAGAGCATGAAAAAGCTTTGTAGCTTTCTCCCTCTCCCTCCCCAAGCTGGTGCTAAGATTCAGTCACCTAGTGTGAAGGCATTGGGTTCTTTGCCCCTCCCAATGGAATACATGAATACACCAGCAGCAGTCTTCTTTATCTCCTCTCCTCTCTTCAATCCTAGGTTTTTGCTGTGTCAACATTCAGCCTTTCTTGCCATTTAGAGTAAGGCAATGAGTGGAGCACCAGCATGGTGACTCATGAATCTTCTTGTTGCACCTGCAGTGGGGCAAAGCTTGGAGGGGGTGAGGAATTCTTCCCTCCCAGCTCTTGTCTGCCCTGACTGTGTGACATCATGAGGTCCCACTCCCCACCCCAATATCAGATGTTGGCCCTGAATTCTAGTAAATGCAATATGTTGTTACTGTAACCCTAGCAAACACACTTTTATCATTTCAATCTGTGAGGGGGAAGTCTCCATTGATGTGGCTCTGAAGGAAGAGTGATAGGTCTCGGAGTGACTGGCAGATGCTTGAAAAGGAATTCTGACTCCAGATTATTTAACAGCTAGGGTTGCCAGGCCAACAGTACCAGTCTCTGGACCAAAACCTGAAACCTAGGTTAGGCCCATTTTATGTGGGACCCTTCAGCCACAATTGGAAAATGGTGTGTGTTTGTGACAAAACACTGTAAACGCTCCATGATGAATTTAAAGGCCAGTGTGGGAATTCCAGCTGCAAGAGCAGCTCAAGCTAATGAAGAAAAAAAAAAGACAGAAATGAGATACTTCTAAGCATGTCTAAACAGCTGGTCTTGAAGCCATGACCATGACCATCCATTTCTATGACTGTCAGGGTGGCAGCATTCTGTTCTGCTGAGATTAGATATCCAAAGCCTGAGATCTGAGCAACAGCTCCTAAGATCTGAATCTCAAAGTCAAAACCTAAGACCTGGGGACTCAATCAACAGAAGCAGCAACAGAATTATATTGAAGAAATACAAGTTTGAGGATCACCAGAAGTAGATGTTTGTGTGAAAGGACTATGAACTCCATTCATAGGCTTATAAATCCATTTTTCTATGCATCTGCATTTCATAAAATATTTTTGATCTTGTCACCACCAGGGGTTGTTCTTCGGATTGTTTTTTTTTTAATTATCTGTTGATGGGTAGATGAGCTGGATGCTTTATGTTTTATGTGTATGTTGTAAACTACCCAGAGTAGTGGTATGCCACTAAATGGGTGGTGTAGAAATCAAATACCGTTATTTTTCCATGTATAAGACTATACTTTTGTCTAAAATCTTTAGACTAAAAATTGAGGGTCATCTTATACACGGAAGTAAGCTGAGGAGAGAAAAAACAAGTGGATGGGAAAGCAGAGAGGCTTTGATCCCTGTTTTCCCCTCCACTTGCTAAGCCTTAGCAAAAGGAAAGCAGGGGTCAAAGCTCTGCAGGATGGCTTTGATCCTTGCTTTCCCCTCTGCTTATTAAGTCCCATGGGGCTTAGAAAAGTGAGGGGGAAAGGCTCAAAGCAATCCCATGGCTGTATAAGCAGGAAAGGGATCAAAATGATCATGCAGTCATGGGATAGCTTTGATCCCTTTTCCCCTAGACTTGCTAAGCCCTACTTAGATTTCTTAATTTTGGGTTAGAAAAGTGAGGGGGCGTCTTATACACAGAAAAATACAGTAAATCAATAAATACCAAGCTTCAAGTGATGTCTGTGCAGATACATATTTTAAAAAACAAACTGAATTAACCATGTACTCCTTAATGTGCTTGATTTTTTGTTTGTTTATTTGTTCTTTCTTTGCTTGAGCTGTTTGTTCTTTGTTTTACTACCTTCAGAGAATAATTAGTTCTGATCATCTGAGAAACAACAGTCACTATTTTCTAACAATTTGAAACTAGGGAAAGCTCTAGTGGTCCAAATGTTTCCGAGCGAACTGGATGTTTGGAGAAAGGCCATCTAGTGGTGTTTGCTCCAACTTCAGTTGTACAGTACTATTATAACTGCTTTGGAGACAGAGAAAAGAGTGAACAACAGTATCTCTAACACAGGATAGGTGTCATATATTCTAAAAGCTTACCTTAAAAGCTTACTTTTACTCATTACTATATGTTAGTATTCTTAAATATGACAATGATAAGATATGCACTTGAGCAAAGTATGCTGATATTTTACCATGCAAAGAACGTCCAGTTCCTTGTTACTGATCTGCAAAAGGTGCCACAATCACATCAGGATATTTGTATAATTTAGGGATGACATGGGATAGAACAAATAGCCAAGGATTGATTGATTAAAAACATAAGAACATAAGAAGAGCCCTGCTGGATCAGGCCAAGGGTCCATCTAGTCGCAGCTTCCTGTATCTCACAACGGCCCCACCAGATGCCTCTGGGAGCACACGAGACAACTAGATACCTGTCTCCTGATACCTTCTCACCTGAATCTAGCATTTGGAGGTCCCTTCCTTTTAAGCCTGGAGATTATACATCCCCATCATGGCTTGAGACCTGCAATGGACTTTTCCTCCAGGAATCTGTCCAATCCCCATATAAAGGCATATAGGCCAAACTGATAGCTAGCTAGATAGCTGGATAGCTAGGTAGGTAGGTAGGTAGGTAGGTAGGTAGGTAGGTAGCTAGCTAGCTAGCTAGGTAGCTAGGTAGCTAGGTAGCTAGGTGGCTAGGTAGCTAGGTAGCTAGGTAGCTAGATAGCTAGGTAGCTAGTTAGGTAGGTAGGTAGGTAGGCAGGCAGGCAGGCAGGCAGGCAGGCAGGCAGGCAGGCAGGCAGGCAGGCAGGCAGGTAGGGGTTGGGGTTGGGGTTGGGGTTGGGGTTGGGGTTGGGGTTGGGGTTGGTTGGTTGGTTTCATTTTTATACGTCCCATCTGGCCAAGGCTACTCTGGATGGTTTACTGCATATATATGCAGCATTTAAAATACAATCTGATATAACAGAAAAATTAAAAAAAATAAAATACATAATAACTCAAAGCATTAAATGCATTAGGGTAAAACACTCAAAACATTTAAAACATTTAAAATTTAATACTTTAAAGTTCTTTTCACCATTGACAGGGCAAAGCAGCTCCCCACAGACCACTCAAGTTCATGTTGGCATTTGAGAGGGATATCAGGAGAGAGAGAGAAAGAGAGAGAGGGAGAGAGAGAGAGAGAGTGCATGCATGCATGCGTGCGTGCATCTGCACATGTGTCCGTGTGCTTTTGTGTGTGTGCGTGCGCATGTGTGTGCATGCATGCATGTGTGTGTGTGTGTGCGTGTGCATAAGGTTGTGAACTCAGTTCTGGTATTGAAAACAATATTAAAATCTCTCCTACAGTAAAAATAGCAAAGAATTGGAAAGTAAAATATGATTTTCAATTAAATGAATGGTATAAAGACATTTGGAATACAGCCATTAATGATAAGTTAACATGTAATATTAAAGTGAGGGGGGAAATTATAAATAATGAATACCCTAGTCTGCCAGAAAGATGAATAAGTGGATTCTAGAACAAACCAAGCCCGAACTATCTCTGGAAGCAAAAAAATGATGAAACTAAGCCTGTTCTACTTTGGGCTCATCATGAGAAGGCAGGATTTTCTGGAAAAAGACAAGAATGCTAGGAAAGGTGGAAGGCAGCAGGAAAAGAGGAGGACCAAATAGGAGATGGATAGACTCCCTAAAAGAAGCCATTGGGTTGAGTTTGCACGACCTGAGCAGAGCTGTTGAAGACAGGACATTTTGGAGATTGCTCATTCAAAGGATCACCATATGTTGGAGGTGAATTGATGGCACATAACAACAAATCTTGTTGCATGACGTGATTGCAGAAGGATGAACACATAAGCATTTTTCAAGCTCCGGCAGGCTCCATATACAGCTGCTTGTCATATATACTAACACTTTTTTGAAACTTCCCAACAGTTACGAATACAGTTATTGCTGAGAGACAAGACAGAATCAGGCTTAGGTCCTTAGCCAGTGTTCTAAAATACAGACGGGGCTTTTCATAGCCGGTCCCCTAGCCCGACACCTCTCCAATTGCAAACTTTTAGCTCTAGAATTTATCATATCTGCTGAATCCCCACTTATCCAATCACCTTGGAAAGCCATTTACGGCACAAAAAAAGGAAGTCCAAGTTGGAGGCATAGCATTATAATCTCTAATACCTCATTTCAGCTATTCCAGCCTCCCAGGGATGAAGCCGGTGTCAAAGATTTAATGCGTTTTCACATTAGTGATGTCAGCACAAAATGGGCTATCTTCCCTGAATAATTTATCTCCCTGGTGCATAATATTCTTACTTTCTCTGCTCTTCTCACTTCCCCTCCCCATCCCTGCCCCACTTCTCCTTTTGGCTTTTCGAAATAGTCAGGAGAGAAATAGCTGTTAAGTCTTCCAAAAGGGGGGAAAAAGGGAAAACCTTGTGGAGCATCCTTCCCATCAATCAATTAAAAAACACTTACCTTACACTCAACATGATTTATTTTTTGTTAATACAATTGTCTCACTATATCCTTCTATTATTATACCCTTAATTCCATTAGCCACTCGCTTAATGCTCTCTTTAAAGCTGACCCCCCCAGAAAAAGAAAGGAAGTTGGCTTAAGAGCAGAAATGCCAATATAATTCTGGAAGCTCTTACCTTTAAAGAGTTGCAGGTCAGCTTTGGAGAATAAAATAAGGGAAGGACAGGCTCCGTTCCAGAACATCATACACCTGTGGGGAGGCAGCCCAAGGAATGTTTCTGTTTCATTTATTTTCAGAGAAATACCTTGTTGGCTCCCAGCTGTTTGTCTTGCCAAGGATAATTATCTATCATCCGACAGGTAAGTGAATCTAACATCCCTCGGACTTGGCAATGTCAGGATGGGCCTCCCGCCTCCCAGGCTCGCAAATGAAATGTTGATCCATGCTGAGGTGAGGCTAATGCGGATTCTCATAAGTGCTTTTAACGTTCGGTAGTCTGATGTTCGGCAGTTCGTCCCGAGCCAAAATTCTCATTAATGTCATTGGGAGATTTGGCTGAGTAAGGCAGATGAAGTTGAACCCACAGGTAGCATGGATGGCACTTTGCCATAGCCAATAACCTTAGAACAATGAGATTGTTATGGTGTGTAGCAGGCATCCTTCAGTCTCAAGAGACTATGATAACATGCTCTGTATGGAGGTCTTGGAACAGTGTCTAGTGTGGCTGAGGAGGCCAATTCGAGAGTGACCATCCCTTCCACACTGAAGACAAATACAATCTGTCCCCTGTCCAGCTCCCTGATTTTTCTGGTTTCGGGACTGCCTCTTTGCCTCAGCCTGCTGGACAAGGGTCTCTTCAAATTGGGAGAGGCCGTGATTCACCTCCTGCCTCCAGGCTGAACGCTCAGATGTCAAGGTTTCCCATCTGTTGAGGTCCATTCCTAAGGCCCTCATATCCCACTTGCAGATCTCCCTGTATCGCAGCTGTGGCCTCCCTCTGGGGCGCTTTCCCTGCACCAGTTCTCCATACAGGAGATCTTTTAGAATCCAACCATCAGCCATTCTCACGACATGCCCAAGCCAACATAGACGTAGTATTATGGTGATGGTGTGCAAAAACGAAAGGCACACCGAAGACTGTTTTCAACACAGTGGTGGAGCTCAGTCAAGGACTTGGTAGAATTACCCACAGCGTTGGTGGTCGTGGGGGACTGTTGGAATGGGTTATCTTAGTGACTTGCTAGGGGATCATATTTAGGATGCATAAACTCCACAAAGATTGTTCCCCCCCACACAAACACACATTAACCTGCTCCCAAGGTGGCATTAGTCCCATAGCCATTAAACAGAGTCTTACCAGAGTGTAAGAGTGCAATCACACATGCCAAAATAACCCCGGTTATATCAATTCTGACAAAATTTTAATTGTTTTATACATTTCCACTCACAGAACACACGGGTAACATCAATTCTCTTGGCCAGTCAATTGTTTTTTTTCTGCCTCACCAACATGGCCTTTTTAAATGATCCAATCCCTGTATTGCTTCAGTCCTTATTGTTTTGCTGTGTATGAATGCTGATGTTGATTTATTTATTTTGTCTGCATGGCCACCACACTTGTACCCTTTTCTTGAATTTTTAAAAAATGCTTAGCGATACATCACTTACTTTTTCTTTTTTTTCTCCACAAGAGTTTACCAATGTATCACTTAGCCAGTTTCTTCCCTGTTGTAATAGATAGCCCTGTTTTTGTGTGGCTTATAGTTAATTTTTCCTCTAGCTTTTCAACAACCGTTCAAGTTCTTCTTAATGCTGCCCCACATTTATCTGCATTCATTGGGACATGGTGGCGCTGCGGGTTAAACCGCAGAAGCCTCTGTGCTGCAAGGTCGGAAGACCAGCAGTTGTAAGATCAAATCCACATGACGGAGTGAGCTCCCCTCGCTTGTCCCAGCTTCTGCCAACCTAGCAGTTCGAAAGCATGTAAATGCGAGTAGATAAATAGGTACCACAACAGGGGAAGGGAAGGTGTTCCACGTCTAGTGGCCACGTGACCACAGAAACTGTCTACGGACAAACGCTGGCTTGGAGACGGGGATGAGCACTGCGCCATAGAGTCAGACACGACTGGACTAAATGTCAAGGGGAATCTTTACCTTTACGTTTATTTAGTTACATATTTCACTGGGTGATGCATTGGCTACCAGTTATGTTGTTACTGCTGTTTTTAAGAACATTTCAAGGGACCCAGAAACGGACCCAGAAATGAATTGATTTACTATATGAGATGGCACGTGTAGCCTATAGAACCGGTAAAAATAGCAAGAAATGCACCAGTTGAACTGACAGTCATGTCAATGGGCCTAGCAGTATAGAAACCATGTGACTATGCAAAGAAATATATTGATGTAAAAAAGGATGAAAAAGAAACGATTCAAATGCTCCGTGTGATTAGGCCCTAAGATAAACCAGGTGCAGGAGTATCAGACCCTGATTCCAAAACAAGGTGAGTCACTCCCAGAGTTTGCAATGGAACAGAGAAAGTCCAAAAGCATAGTCATAATTGAAATGCTGTACATAGCAAGAAGATGGCAACAAAGATCAGGATACAAGAGATCAGTAACCGGAAGGGACGTTGCCTTCCATGAAGACTATGAGTCCCGCCAACCCTGCCTGCATCAACTGGTGGCCACTATTCCATTACCAGATCCATAGAATTGACTGGTGGCTTAAGCAAAAGGGAGTTTATTAAAACAAGAGATGGGGAATTAATAAACTCCAGAACAGTCTTAATTCGAGATGGACAGTTACCACAGCTTGGCGTTCAACACGGTTCAGTAGATCAGGCCCGCAAGTGTTGATCAGGATTCAGTAGACCAGCCCTGCAGGCCTGCATGAGCAATCCGAATTCCATTCCCCACCTCCTCCGGCTTGCGCCCCCTGTCAGAAGCAACATCACAGGCTTCCCTGCCCCACTTCCTCCTTTGAGTGTGTGCCTGTGGGAGGAGGAAAGGCACGGAATCCAGATCGCCCATGCAACCATCTGCTGAACCATGGCCAGCCACAGTAAGTGCACATCTTTAGTCTTAACTATTGAGCCAGTATCCAAGTCTGAGGCTGGGGATATGGTTTTCTGGACCCTGGAATTCCAAGGTTTTGCAGTCATTCTCCAAAACCCTAGTTGATGGCTCTTAGGTAGGGAGTCTTTGCTTTCTCTCTGTGAAGGAACCACAGGGAACCTCATGTGGGATAGTTATGAAAAAAGCCAGGTCAATGCAGCATATATGTTGCTTCAACAGCCATCAAACTCAATGGGGGTCAAACTAGAAGTCAGTTTGTATTGCTAATGAAATACTACAGTTTTGAGTACCACTGATTCAATAGCTTTGTTAAGAAAAACATGGGCCAGAATCCGTTATTTCCTTTACCTCCCTGGTAAAGGGTGTATGAATTTCCTCCAGTCAGTCTGTTTTCCCTTCTATGAAGGAATTTCTTCAGAGATACACTTCAGCAATTAAGCTTTGAAATTAAACCTACCTTCACAGACTGATCACAATGCAAGAGATATGAGTAGGATAATCACATGCTTCAAGTAGTAAAAAACTTCTGTTAACTACTTGAAGGATCACTTCTTCTAAAAACATGCCAAGAGTATTATCTACTGCAAAGCTTCTTCAACTGTGAGTTGCGACCCCATATGGGTCATGTCACTGAATGGAGGAGGAGAAAAGTGTGCGGAGAGGAGGGACCTGGATTGCCTTGGCTCAAGGACAAACTGTCTGTCACTGTTTGTTCCTTTCTCCCTCAAGAACAGGTTGACCCCTTCAGACCCCTAACCAAGTGTCAGCTTATAGCAGAGCTGTCCAAGGTTAGGGTCTGTTGTTGTTGTTGTTTTGAAAAGCGAACATGTTCCCAGTGCTGAAGGAGACCCTCTCCACCCCTGCCGAGACTGCAGCCCAATGGCCTGGTTTTCTTTGCTTTCTCCTCCTCTTCCCTCCTCCCCCCTGCTCTCTAGCCAGGCTGTGCAGCTGTCCTTAGCTTGGCTAGGGGGCCAAAAGGGCTAACCCATTCTTGAGAGAGGGAGCTAGACTTGGAGAGGAAGAGAGAACAGCCTCGGTGAAGGCATTGCAATGCTCAGCCAACCTTTTCCCTCTCAGGGCGAGGGTGGACAGTGGCTGGGCATCTCTGTCTTTGTTCAGGCTTGTCGCCTGCATGTCCACAGTGAGGGTCAGCACTTGCCTGGGGCCAGAGTTGGCATGACTGGCCTTCTCTGCCTCCCTTGCCCTCTTCTTTCCACTCATTGCGGTGTTTGGCAGAGATCTGCCCTTGGATCACCTATATACCTTTGTTGTTGTTTGTTGTTGTTTAGTCATTAAGTTGTGTCTGACTCTTGTGACCCCATGAAACAGAGCACACCAGGCCCTCCTGTCTTCCATTGGAGTTGGGTCAAATTCGTGTTGGTAGCTTTGATGACACTGTCCAACCATCTCGTCCTCTGTCGTCCTCTTCTCCTCTTGTCTTCACACTTTCCCAACTTCAGGGTCTTTTCCAGGGAGTCTTCTCTTCTCACGAGATGGCCAAAGTATTGGAGTCTCAGCTTCAGGATCTGTCCTTCCAGTGAGCACTCAGGGCTGATTTCCTTCAGAATGGATAGGTTTGTTCTCCTTGCAGTCCAGGGGACTCTCAAGAGTCTCCTCCAACACCACAATTCAAAAGCATCAATTCTTTGGCGGTCAGCCGTCTTTATGGTCCAGCTCTCACTTCCATACATCACTACAGGAAAAATCATAGCTTTGACTATGCGGACCTTTGTCGGCAAGGTGATGTCTCTGCTTTTTAAAATGCTGTCAAGATTTCTCATCGCTTTCCTCCCAAGAACCAGGCATCTTTTGATTTTGTGGCTGCTGTCACCATCTGCAGTGATCATGGAGCCCAAGAAAGTAAAATCTGTCACTGCCTCCATATCTTCCCCTTCTATTTGCCAGGAGGTGATGGGACCAGTGGCCATGATCTTAGTTTTTTTGATGTTGAGCTTCAGATCATTTTTTACACTCTCCTCTTTCACTCTCATTACGAGGTTCTTTAATTCCTCCTCACTTTCTGCCATCAGAGTGATATCATCTGCATAGCTGAGGTTGTTGATATTTCTTCCGGCAATCTTAATTCCAGTTTGGGATTCCTCCAGTCCAGCCTTTGGCATGATGTATTCTGCATATAAGTTAAATAAGCAGGGAGACAATATACAGCCTTGTTGTACACCTTTCCCAATTTTGAACCAATCAGTTCTTCCATATCCAGTTCTAACTGCTGCTTCCTGTCCCAGATATAGATTTCTCAGGAGATAGATGAGGTGGTCAGGCACGCCCATTTCTTTAAGGACTTGCCATAGTTTGCCATGGTCCACACAGTCAAAGACCCTTGCGTGATCATTGAAGCAGAAGTAGATGTTTTTCTGGAACTCTCTGCCTTTCTCCATAACCCAGCACATGTTAGCAATTTGGTCTCTAGTTCCTCTGCCCCTTCAAAGTCCAGCTTGTACTTCTGGGAGTTCTCAGTCCACATACTGCTGAAGCCTATCTTGTAGGATTTTGAGCATAACCTTGGTAGTTTGTGAAATGAGTGCAATTGTACAGTAGTTGGAGCATTCTTTGGCACTACCCTTCTTTACGATTGGGATGTAGACTGATCTTTTCCAGTCCTCTGGCCACTGTTGAGTTTTCCAAACTTGCTGACATATTGAATGTAGCACCTTAACAGCATCATCTTTTAAGATTTTAAATAGTTCAACTGGAATGTCATCACCTCCACTGGCCTTGTTAGCCAGACCACTCTCCAGGATGTCTGGCTCTAGGTCAGCAACTACATTATCTGGGTTGTCCGGGATATCCAAATCTTTCTGATATAATTCCTCTGTGTATTCTTCCCACCTCTTTTGTTGTCTTCTGCTTCTGTGTGGTCCCTACCATTTTTGTCCTTTATCATGTCCATCTTTGCACAAAATGTTTCTCTAATATCCCCAATTTTCCTGAACAGATCTCTGGTTTTTCCTTTTCTGTTATTTTCCTCTGTTTCTTTGCATTGTTCATTTAAGAAGGTCCTCTTGTCTCTCCTTGCTATTCTTTGGTAGTCTGCATTCAATTTTCTGCAACTTTCCCTATCTCCCTTGCATTTGGTTTCCCGTCTCTGATCTGCTGTTTGTAAGGCCTCGTTGGACAGCCACTTTGCTTTCTTGCATTTCCTTTTCTTTGGGATGGTTTTTGTTGCTGCCTCCTGTACTCCTGCTTGAGACTTGCTATTAGAAGCTGATAATCAGACCCACAATTAATTTATTTATTTATTTATTTATTTATTTATTTATTTATTTATTTATTTATTTATTTATTTATTTATTTATTTATCCCCCACCCATTTAGACAACGACTACTCTGGGCAGCTTACAATAAAACAGCATAAAAGCAATTACAACAACAATTTAAGCAACAATAATAATATCATTCAAGATGGGAAGAAAAAGCTTAAATGAAAAATTAAAGTCAGGAAAATAAAAATAGAGAAGTAAAGTTCAAGTAGAGATCAACAATCAGTTCCAGGTCTTGTTTTTGCTGACTGTATAGAGCTTCTCCATCTTTGGCCGCAGAGAACATAATCAATCTGATTTCGGTATTGCCCATCTGGTGATGTCCATGTGTAGAGTCGCCTTTTGTGCTGTTGGAAAAGAGTGTTTGTGATGACCAGCCTGTTCTCTTGGCAAAACTCTATTAGCCTTTGCCCTGCTTCGTTTTGAACTCCAAGGCCAAACATACCTGTTCCTTTCATCTCTTCACTCCCTACTTTAGCATTCCAGTCCCCTGTAATTACAAGAACATCTTTCTTTGGTGTCAGTTCTAGAAGGTGTTGTAAGTCTTCATAGAATTGGTCAATTTCAGCCTCTTCAGCATCAGTGGTTGGTGCATATTGGATTACTGTGATGTTGAAAAATCTGCCTTGGATTTGTACTGAAATCGTAAAGCATTTCCCACTCTTTTATTGACTATGAGGGCTACCCCATTTCTTCTCTGGGATTCTTGGCCACAAGATATGATAATTGTCTGAATTGAATTAGCCTATTCCCCTTCATTTTAGTTCACCAATGCCCAGGATGTCAATGTTTATTCTTGCCATCTCTTGTTTGACCACATCCAGCTTAACAAGGTTCATAGATCTTACATTCCAGGTTCCTATGCAGTATTTCTCTTTGCAGCATCAGACTTTCCTTTCACTTCCAGGCACGTCCACAGCTGAGCGTCCTTTCGGCTTTGGCCCAACCACTTCATTAGCTCTGGAGCTACTTGTACTTGTCCTCCGCTCTTCCTTAGTAGCATGTTGGACGCCTTCTGACGTGAAGGGCTGATCTTCCAGCGTCATATATTTTAGCCTTTTGTTTCTGTTCATGAGATATTCTTGGCAAAGATACTGGAGTGGCATTGCCAATTCCTACTCCAGGTAGATCGCATTTAGTCAGAACTCTTCACTATAGCCTGTCCATCTTGGGTGTCCCTGCAAGGTGTAGCCCATAGCTTCTCTGGATTACTCAAGCCCTGACAAGGCAGCAATCCATGGAGGGGACCTATATACCTAGGGTCACGTAAACATTTCTTGGGCGAAAAGGGGTCATGACTGGAAAAAGTTTAAGGAGCCCTGGTCTAGTATGACCCTGTGCCTTACTGGGCTTTCAAGAAGGTGCCAGCTCCTAGCTCCTCACATACAGTGAACATAAACCTTCAGTTATTTGGCCATAACAAACAACAGGATTTAATCCGCCATGTTATGGTGGCAAATATATGTATGTTAATATAGCAACATACTGTACCATTCTGCATTTTTTTCCATCAGCAAGAAAAATCCCTGCAGACATGCTTGCACTAGATTAAAGCCAGAATGAGCTTTCAGGAGCTCAGTTTAGCTCGAAAGGTACAGAGGAAGGGCAGGATCTGTTCTCAATCATCCCAGAGTGCAGGACACATAATAAAGGGTTTAAGTTATAGGAAGCAGATTTTGGCTGAATATCAAGGGGAAAAAACTTCTCAACTGTTAGAACATTACAATAGTGGAACCAATTACCTCAGGAGGTGATGAACGCTCCAACACTGGAAGCATTCAAGAGAAAATTGGACAACCATCTATCAGATCTGCTTTGATTTGGGTTTCTGCATTGAGCAAGGGGTTGGACTTGATGGCATTTTAGGTCGTTCGAACTCAATTATTCTATGATTCTAACCAAGCGGTGTCCTCTCCCTCTCTTTCAGTAACACTCCAGTAAGTGGAGTGGCAAATGTAGCAACAGAAACAGATGAGTCATCCCCATGTGGCCCACATCTGTGTCTAGGGACACAAATAAAATTGGTATATATATACACCCTATGTAGGGCAGATGAATCTCTAATTAAGAACACATCTTATGGAAAGTATCCTGTAAAGTTTAGACAGGAGGTGTGTTATTTCCCACAATGCCTCAGTATGTTTGCCAGATGGGGCTGTATCATGATGGGGTTGTTAGAGAGCTCAGGGCGATACTTTGCACTGTATTGTATTTACAGAGATTGTAACCCGTTCCTTGTAACCAACAGAGTTTGTACTGCCACATGGTTCATTTGCCATTACAAAGCCCTCTGAAATCTGAGTGGGGAATTTTAGCAATCTAGCCAAGCCCATCTGCCAGGCCGAGAGGTACATTTTGCTCCGTATGACAGTGAAAGTGGCCATGGAAGAAATGACATTCCCATTTGTTATTGATTTACTTTCAAATGGTATATAAATGGCCCTTTGCAAAGATAATGACCAAAATTTCTGTCCAAATAAAACCCCAGCACTTCATAAATATCAGATTGTTCTAGTTCTGCTCTGTTATGTACTGCTCGCCCTAGCTTTATAAATATTATACCCTGAACACTGAATCTTCTATGAGGGAATGTCTTCATGGCCATACCCAGATGTTTGATTTTAAACATTGATCTTTCCTGCTAAGAGTAATTCAAACAAACTTTCCTCTTACTCCAGGCCCCACACATAAACAAAGCTATGCCATATGCGGTCTCAGAGGGACTGAAAAAAATTATGGAAACCGAAGTTAGGAAAAGCATTTGGTCTGGTTTGGCAGTACAATGCAAATCTTTAAACTGGAGAAGCATCTTATACCATCACTGGTGGTTCTCCCAGCAAAATCATGCTTTCTATTAATTTCCAGTGGTGCCTCGCAAGACGAATGTAATTCGTTCTGCGAGTAGCGCTGTCTTGCGAAAAATTCGTCTTGCAAAAAGTGGTTTCCCATAGGAATCCGTTGTAATGCATTCCTATGGGAACCTTGCAAGATGAATGAATTGTCTTCATCTTGCGAGGTATCAGTCTTGGAAAATAAATCATCTTGTGAAGCATGGCCATAGAAGAAGCCATCTTGCAAGGCACCATAGCAATTGCAAAAGCCATTCGTCTTGCGGGGTTTTCATCCTGCGACGTATGTCTTGCGAGGCACCACTGTGTATTAATTATTGGCTGGAAAGCTCAATGGTTTAGGTATCTGGCTGTGGAGCCAGAGGTTGGGAGTTTGATTCCCCACTGTGCCTCCTGCAAGATAACCCATCCTGTGTCATCTTGGGCACGTTTTAGAGTCCCAGGGCACCCCCAGAAGATGGGAATGGTAAACCACTTCTGAGTATTCTGTAGCTGGAAACCCCTGAAAAGGGATTGCTATAGGTCAGAATAGACTTGACAGCACATAATCATCATATTCATACATAAACGTGAGATGCACACTAAAATGGAAGATGTAAAATCACAGTTCAGACAGGGTATATGTTGGCAGAGGGTCTACCATGGCTCAATGAAGCCATCTTATCTACTGTTTGTATAGTATAGAATTTTTCCTGCACATTCTATGATTCTTCTGAGACCAGCACTGGAAATAGCAGTACAGTGGTGCCTCGCTTAACGATTGCCTCGTTTAGCGATGAATTAGCATAACGATGTGTTTTTTTAGAAAATAATATGCCCCGTATAACGATGTTTCCTATGGGCGATTTTCGCTTAGCGAAGTTTGGGATCATGCTTCGCATAACGAATGCGATTTTAGGTCCCCTGCTTCACTTAACAATGTTTCTTTTTTCAATTAAAAAAGTGTCTTAGAAGGGTCAAAAACGGTTCTAAATGCTTGGATTCGTTAGAGGACCCCCTAAGTCATGTGCAAACCTGATTTGGCTTTGATCTGACTTTTCATTAATTTATGGTTAATTTTTTTTTCCGGCCCATAGGAACCAATGGACCTGTCAAAATCTGACAGCTCCATGCTTTCCTATGGGGGAAGAGAAAATTCACAAAAAATTAAAGAAAGTTCAGATCAAAGCCAAATCAGGTTTGCACATGACTTAGGGGGTCCTCTAACGAACCCAAGCATTTAGAACAGTTGCTGAGTCTTCGCTAATTTTTTGTGAATTTTTTCTTCCCCCATAGGAAATAATGGAGCTGTCAGATTTTGACAGCTGTCAGAAGTTGGGGGGGGGGGGGAAATTCACCATAAATTAACGAAAAGTCAGATCAAAGCCAAATTAACTTTTGCATCCGTTTTAGAGGGTGTAGAAACTAATCCAAGCATTTAAAACCATTTTTGACCCTTTTATGACACACTTAATTTTGCAAAAATTGACTTCGCAAAGCCATTGAAATGTATTGAGTCAGCTTCAATACATTGCAATGGAGGAAACATTGTTTCGCTTAGCGATGTTTCCTATGGGTTTTTTTCGCTTAACAACGGCAATCCGTTCCAATTGGAACGGATTAACCAGTTTCCAATGCATTCCTATGGGAAATGGTGTTTCGCATAGCGATGGTTTCACTTAGCGATGTTTTTTTTGGAACCAATTAACATCGCTATGCGAGGCACCACTGTAGTATGAAAACATATTGCAGAGAGGCTTAGCTGGGAAGCTGTTTACACTGATTAAATCATAGACATCATTATTGTTGATGGTAACAATCATAATGTTATCATTAAAAATCAAAGCTTCGAGGTAAGCCATTACAAATAATGAGCCATTTGAAATGTCTTTTTTAATAACTAAGGCATAACTATCTATTATTTCTTAGTAGAAAGTCAGGATATAAATTAAACCTAGCAAAATTTTAAGATACATTCCTATTAAGTGTGTGCTGCCAAGTCAATTGTGGCAACCCTTTCCAGGGTTTTCTAAGTGCAGAGCACTTAGAAGTGGTTTACCATTCCCTTTTACTTCGGGCACCCGGTATCCCTTCAGCTTGCCCAAGGCCATGCCGACTGGCTTTTCTGAGATGCACATTGGGGGACTGAACTCCCAACTTCTAGCCCTGAAGCCAAATATCTAACATAATTAGGTAAAGGTTCCCCTTGATATTTAGTCTAGTCATGTCCAACTCTAGGGCGCAGTGCTCATCCCCCGTTTCCAAGCCATAGAGCCAGCATTTGTCTGAAGATAATCTTCCGTGGTCACATGGCCAGCGCGACTAGACATGGAATGCCGTGACCTTCCCACTGAGGTGGTACCTATTTATCTACTCACATTTTTTACATGCTTTCGAACTGCTCGGTTGGCAGGAGCTGGGACAAAGCGACTGGAGCTCACTCCATCGCGTGGATTAGATCTTACGACTGCTGGTCTTCTGACCCTGCAGCACAGAGGCTTCTGCGGTTTAACCGGCGGTGCCACCACACCCCTTCTAACAGAATTACAGTTGTACAATTGCACATTACAACTGAGCTCAACTGCAAAGTAACAAGAGATGTTTTTCCTGCTGCAATATAACTGCAATTGTGCTGGTTGCTTTTCTTTTCCTTTATAGTTACAGAAGGTATGTGCCCTCACTACCTACGTAGGTCTATTTTGAACAACAGATGAGACACTTATGACACTCTAAATTTCTTTAAATTTCTTTAAAATTCCTTTACTCTCTTTTCAATAACAAGAACAAAAAGGGCTATTTTTTTTAAAATGAAAGAATAATAACTAATTTTGGTGCTTTTGAACAGTAACTCATTACTCTTAATAAGTAGCTTCTCAAGCTTTGGTAAAAAAAATATCCGTCAACAAAAACCTCACAAATTCAAAGATCTTCCCAAGCTTCCTGATTTTTAAAGAAAACCTTCTTGAATTTTATCTCCTTATTTTATTTCTGGACTGCCAGAAAAGATGAACAAGTGGGCCCCAGATCAAATCAACACTGAACTATCTCTGGAGGCAAAAATGTTGAAACTGAGACTGTCCTATTCTGGGCACATCATGAGAAGGCAAGATACTCTGGAAAAGACAATAAAGTCAGGAAAGGTGGAAAGCAGCAGGAAAAGAGGAAGACCAAATACGAGACAGAGTGACTCCCTAAATGAAGCCACAGGCTTGAGTTTGCAGAGCAGGGCAGTTGAGAACAGGGTATTTTGGAGATTGCTCGTTCATAGTGTCCCCATGAGTTGAAGGTGACTTCATGGCACATAATAATGAAAAATTTTAAAAGGCCATTCTCTTAGTAACTGAGCAGCTTTCAAGACTGTTAAACATGAAGACTATAATGTTTTTGTTCCATCTGACTGAGGGGTCAGATGGTGCTTGACAAACCCTGACTTATTTTCACAGTAGGAGAAAAATGCTTCAAATCAACAGGTGTGTTTTTTAAAACACACCCAGAAAAAAAAAATTGAGGACGATGGCAAGAAAATGGCGAAGAAGGAAAAGCAGTGAAGGAAACATGTCCTTCGGGGGGGGGTGTTTCTCCCCTCCCTCCACACCCTATGACTTTTCCGGTGCAACCTCAGCAAAATGAAAGGACATTTCTTCAACCACTGATCAGCCATAACATCGAAACCAAGGGGCCCAGCCATGAAATCTTACGCATCATTTAGGACTTTGATGCCGAGCTGACTTCATAGCAAAAAAATGTTTTGGCAAGGCTGCAGCCCTCGCTGTCAAAATGGAATATTGATTAAAAGGACTTTTTTATTTACAAACTTTGGGGGAAACGCATCTTGGGTTTGAAGAGAAAAGAAAAGAAAAACATGATTCATTGTTTCCATAATGTGGTTAGAGAATCCCACCTCCAAAATCTTGACAAGGAATCATGTATTTCAACCCTAATCCTTTGCTGGTTGCCAATGGTTACAATAGGGCCTGTGTGTGTGATGTATAAAACTTTTCCTCTGCTTGGACTGTGGTCATTTCTCTTCAGCAGAGCCCGAAATGCATCTCATGGTGCCCAAAGTGGGGCGGTGGGAGGTTCGGAGAAAGGACAGAACACCAGACTTACCATATACATAGATGTATTTATGTATATCCCACCTTTCCTATTTCTCCCCACAAGGACAGCAATAGACTCACACAATCATAGAACTGTAGAGCTGGAATGGACACACAGACCCCCAAACCATCAAATCCAAACCCCTGCGGAGGCAGCAAATCCACAGCTGAAGCAACTCTAGCAAGTGGCCATCTAGGAGCACAATAAAACAATACCCAAAGAACTTAGCAAGTAATTAAAATTTACTTTGTGAAATAATATGCCCCCCCCCCCAACAGAGCTGTATTTAAGGCAAGGGAACTGGGTCTTTGACAAAGGGTGCTGAAATGTAAAGATTACAAAACTGGCATTTATTGCAGCAAACCCATTTGTAACTGCTGGACAGCTCCGTGGTTCAGGTCTCTGGCTGCGGAACCAGAGGTGGGAGTTCAATTCCCCACTGTGTCCCCTTGGCAAGTGCTGGACTCTGTTCCACAGGGTCCCTTCCAGCTCTGCAGTTCAAAGATGATAGTGGTGGTGATGATGATGATGATGATTTACTCCTCCAGGTTGGAGAAGGCTCCCATAACACTGTCTTCCTGTCTCCCTCCACACCACCGAAACCCCGCCTCACTTCCTGTTACAGTAAGCCAGGATTCCTCAGGTGCTTGTTACTTCTGTGGGGCAAGAAGCCTCTTTGTTCAGCTTCATCAATGACGTGATGGGAGTCCAGTGGAAATAGAGCACACCAACCAGTTGAGGCTTTCTACCGGTACCTTAGAGCACCTAGTGTCTCCTCCTGTACCCTTCTAACTCCATCCAAGTTCCCTTCTCTCTCTGCCCTTCCAGACCTTGGTAACAAATGAACCATGGTGGAAGACCCAGGGTGAGGTGTGTGGCCGGGCAGATCTGGCTTCCGAACCAGCTCCTGCAGCATTCCAGCCCCAAAGCTTCTGTGTACCTTCTCTTGTTGCTTTCTGTCCATGATCTGAAATACCTTCTGCCATTGAACCCGCCAGCTGAGGGTTCAATTCCAATGACAATAAATTTGATGTTCTACCGGGGGGAAAGCAACACAAATTTAAGCCTACACATGAGGCATGTGTATGTGTGGACTACTCTGTCAGGAGAGTGGGTTTTTCTGCTCCCCTGTCAGAGGTCAGTTTATTTTGAGGTGTATTTCAATAAATTGATTCCAGGTTTCTTTGGGTTTTTGACAACCACTAGTCAGTCAAGTCAAGCCAAGCCTTCCTTTCCACCAGCCTCTTCACTTCACTTCAAATCCTTCCTGTTTTCTATTCCCTGTCACCTGCCCCCACCCTTACCCCTTGCCCGTCTTCCTCTTTCCACCCCTCTTTCCATTCCCAACCCTTCCCACACCCTCTTTTCCTTTCCACTCCTTCTTTCACTCTCATTATTTCATATGATTTATATACGGGATCCTCACCAAATCACCATAAAATCATAAATCCCATCTGTACCCACAGACTACCAATCCAAGGCATGCTTGGGACCCATGTTCCTCTGGTTTGGGGTGATCCAACATACAAAAATCATGGGGATCCATGGAAACCCATGCCTGGGACCTTAAAAGCCCTTCCTGTTGCAGCTAGTGACACACTCCTTCCGCTGAACCAGTTTAAATCCGGGGAGATCAGTTTAACTTTGCAGAGCTTGGATGCTTAGTAAGAAGTTGGCTTTGTTAATTAGTAATATGGTCTAACCTCCAAATTTGTTTACACAAATGTTAGTAGTGGAGTTCTTATTGGCTGTGTCACATGCTCATTGGGGTTCGTGGTTACTTACTTAAAGAGTCTATGGACAGCCTGCAAATCTGCGCAACTGCTGGATTCAAAACCTTACCAGTGTGCAAATGAGGGCTCTTGTTCCAAGGAGAAACTCCCAGGCCTGCAAAAAAAGCCCTAACAGGGTTTTTTAAAGTATGTGAGATGTTCAAGGAATGGAAAGCCATTGTCACACCCCAAGGAAGTTTTCAGGGGAGAGCAAGGATTTGAACCCACTTCTCTTGAGTCCTAGTCATATATTCTATTTGCTCCACCCCACTGCTTTGTATGCTTGTCTACTTGGAAGGAAGTGTACTGATCTGTATGGAAGGAAGTGTCACTGAGAAGTATTAAGTCAACCCAGAGGGTCCTCAAAAATCAGAGTCCATGTTGTTTTCATATATGCAATATAGTGTTCTTCTGTTTGGGGGGGGGGGGGTTAATCTAGGACAATCTAGCTGCCACAGCTGCATCCACAATTCCTTAACACAAACAGACCATGTGTCCCAGGAGAGTTAAAGTGAACCAAAAAAATAACTGATGGGTGTTCCTTATTTAATGTAGTAGGAAGCAGTTTTCCATTGTCACATCCAGAAAACGAAAGACAATTCCTTGTTTGCACGTATTGTTGTTGGTTTAGTCATTTAGTCGTGTCCGACTCTTTGTGACCCCATGGACCAGAGCCCTCCTGTCTTCCACTCCTCCCGGAGTTGGGTCAAATTCATGTGGGTCGCTTCGGTGACACTGTCCAACCATCTCGTCCTCTGTCTCCCCCTTCTCCTCTTGCCTTCACATTTTCCCAACATCAGGGTCTTTTCCAGGGAGTCTTCCCTTCTCATGAGATGGCCAAAGTATTGGAGCCTCAGCTTCAGGATCTGTCCTTCCAGTGAGCACTCAGGATTGATTTCCTTCATAATGGATAGGTTTGTTCTTCTTGCAGTCCAGGGGACTCAAGAGTCTCCTCCAGCAGTTCAAAAGCATCAATTCGTCAACCTTCTTTATGGTCCAGCTCTCACTTCCATACATCACTACTGGAAAAACCATAGCTTTGACTATGCAGAGGTTTGTCTGCAAGGTAACGTCTTTGCTTTTTAAGATTCTGTCTAGATTTGTCATCGCTTTCCGCCCAAGAAGCAGGAGTCCTTTAATTTCATGACTGATGTCACCATCTGCAGTGATCATGGAGCCCAGGAAAGTGTCACCATCTGCCACTTCCTCCATATCTTCCCCTTCTATTTGCCAGGAAGTGATGGGACCAGTGGCCATGATCTTAGTTTTTTTTATATATTTATATTGAGCTTCAGACCATTTTTGCGCTCTCTCACCCTCCTTAATTCCTCCTCACTTTCTGCCATCAGAGTGATATCATCTGCATATCTGAAGTTACTGATATTTCTTCCAGCAATCTTAATTCCGGCTTGGGATTCCTCCAGTCCAGGCTTTTGCATGATGCATTCTGCATATAAGTTAAATAAGCAGGGAGACCAATATACAGCCTTTTTGTACTCCTTTCCCAATTTTGAACCAATCAGTTATGCACGTGTTACATAAAGTTAAAGAAATATCAGTCTTTAATTGACAGTCTATATTCTATTACAGGAAGAGAATGCATTGAGATTTGGTGAGATGAAGCTGCAAGAATAGCATAGATAGAGGAGATTCAAGTGTTCAGAGCCCAAAGAAGAAGATGATCTTCCATCCAGGAGTCTCAGCTGGTGGTTGAGTCACAGTGAAGACCACAAAGAATCTTGGGTGGCAGTGGGAATGCAACTGTTCATCTCCAGTTAGTGAACAAGGTGTGGGTAACCGTGGGGATACTCTCCCCATGCTACTTGCTTTCCAGTTGGGAAGACCATGGCATACAGGGAAATTCCTGCTTTTATTTCTCATCTCCTCTAACCAATAAGAATAATGGAGTAGAGCTGGTAAGGGAGGTAGCACAGAACCAGGGGACATCTACTCAAATTGAGTGTTGGGAGGGTGAGAACAGACAAAAGTAAATATTTCTTTACACCGTGTGTTGTTAGTCTGTGGAACTCCTTGCCACTGGATGTGGTGAGGGCCTCTGGGCTAGATGCCTTGAAAAGGTGATTGGACAGATTCCTGGAGGAGAAGTCCATCGCAGGTGACAAGCCATGATGAGGATGTAGAATCTCCTGGCTTAAAAGGAAGGGACCTCCAAATGCCCGATGCAGGGGAGGAGTATTAGGAGACAGAGATCTCGTTGTCTCATGTGCTCCCAGAGGCATCTGGTGGGGCCACTGTGAGACACAGGAAGCTGGACTAGAGGGGCCCTGGGCCTGATCCAGCAGGGCTCTTCTTACGTTCTTATTTCTGAGGCAACCACAGGACTGAATCCTAGGAGAGCTTATGGCATTTGTGGAATGGCAGCTTCCTATATATGAGAAAGTACAGGCACACTGTCAACATTTCCCTGAGTAGGGTTCTTAAATGAATTGTTTGTACCTTAGTGTTTTGAATGTGTTTTGGTGTTGCTTGTGGTTTTTAGTATAGTACTGTATTTGTTTGATCCTTTTTTTAGTATACTCACTGCTATTATCTTTAAATACTGTATTTTAATGATGTACACTACCTTGGGCCCGTTTTAAGGACAGAGACGTGGTAAAAACAAACAAACAAACAAACATAGGGCTGTGGCCAGATGCCCACCTATTATCTGGCTTACAGAGAGCTTAAGTGGTGTCACCAGACTGCTCACAACCATGAAATGTATGTTTCTTACCTTTCTCTCAAAAAGAGCTACAGGGGCCTAGGAAAGAATGGAGAATGTACCTTTCAGTCCTGAGAAGAAGCACGCTGAGAGAAGGAAGAGGACTTAGGAAATAAGGGTTGGGGTGTAGGAGAAGCAGCCAGCATCCATCAGAGATGGGGACTGGAGTCGCAGGATTCACTGTCAAGTTGAACTTGTGTCACACTGGCGAATCAACTCAGGGTTGATGTGGGTTTTCAGTGACTTGGGCTTGACTCCTCACTCAGAACCCACCCACTCTCTCCCTCTTTTCCAGGGAGGGGGGAAGCTTGTTTTTAGTAGGGATTCAGGTGTGGGGTTTGGGACTCAGACCCAAAGACTTGCCAACATCCCTGGGATTGATGCTGATTCCAAGTACCGGAGCAGGCATTAGATAAGATATCCTTAGTTTCTCCCCTACACACACACTTTCATCCTGCATGGGATCGTTATAAATCAGCTATCATTGCTGCCAATTATATCTCCTTTTACTCCTGATTTTGGGATGTGGCGGCACTACGAGGTAAACTGAAGCAGCCTCTGTGCTGAAGGATCAGCAGTCATAAGATCGAATCCACACGACGGAGTGAGCTCCCGTCGCTTGTCCCAGCTGCTCGCCAACCTAACAGTTTGAAAGCATGCAAATGTGAGTGGATAAATAGGTACCACCTCAGTGGGAAGGTAAAATGGCGTTCCCTAGTCACGCTGGCCACGTGACCATGGAAACTGTCTTCGGACAAACGCTGGCTCTACGGCTTGAAAACGGGGATGAGCACCACGCCCTAGAGTCGGACACGACTGGACTAAATGTCAAGGGGAACCTTTACCTTCACCTTACTCCTGCATGGTCGTTGACAAGGATGGTGCAAGGAAATGAGAGGTTTTGGCCCTGAAACCTGCTATTTGTTCAAATAAATGCACCCATATTGTTCCCAATGCACCATGTACTCTTCTGGAGACACTCCAACCCAATCCTTGTCAAAGCCCATGCCATTAAGTTGTGCCTAGAGATGGACATGAAACACTGGTTTGGTGATTCGTGTGGGTTCATTTCTTGGCCAAACTGGTGTTCAGCACTTCCCAGCCCACCGCCTCCCGTGGGAGGGAGTGCCCAAAGGAGACAGGGCAAGGAAGCCTCTGAGTGGATTCCCACCAAAGGAGGAGGGACCAGTAATCGGCAAACACCAGTTCAGTTGAGAAACGAACCAGCACGAATAATCAAAATGGTCCTTCATGCCCATCTCTATTTGTGTGCTTCTGGATCTTGAGGGCTGGTGAGCCCCCAAAAAAGAGACAGAAAAGTGGCTGTGGCAGTGTGTGTTTGTGTGTGTTACATAACACCACCAGAATTATTTCTGGCAGAATTATTTGCCAGAAAGGGAGATGTGGGGAAACAGGTACAAGAAAAAGAGAAGCAGGAGAGAGGCGTTATGAATGTTGGCTTCTGAGGGGTACACTTTCTGACAGGAAATGAACTGCACAGGAAACATAAAAAGTGCCACAGTACTATAACTGCCCAGCCTCCAGACAATAAAACCCGAGGGGGGGGGGGAATACCATACCTTTAGGACAGACCACAAAGCTCAGGGAGGCTTTGTCATGGCACTGTTGCCCAAGACATGCACTACCTCTTAAGGATGTTGGGGGAGGAAAATAACAATCCAACTTATGATAAAAACAGGCACTTTCTATACACGTCTGCTCAGATGTAAGCCCCCCACAGAATTCACAGGGACGTAGTCCCAAGGAAATGGGAACAAACAATCCATCAGAGTAAACTATCAGTTGCTGAGGAACACAAGAAGGAAGATACTGTTGTGTTCATGACCTGCTTGTGGGCCTCCAATTCCCTCTGGAAGAAAGCATTTATTGGCTAATATGGGAACAGAATGCTGGATGAGACAGGCCCTTGAACTGATCCAGCGGGACCTTTCTTATGTCCTGTTGTAGCAGGTGGACTAGTTCTAAAGTGGAACAGCCCGTCCAAAGGAAATGCTCAAACTCTTGATTGACGTTTTCCTATTTCCTGCCCTAACCACCTATTCCAGCGAGGAGTAAATACTCATATATGGATGGGACAAAGTTTCCACTGCCATCCATCGATCTATGACACTAGAGGTCAGAATTTGTTCCAGGAGGTCCATTGCTTCAGGGCTAAAGTCTGGGAGAGTCAGTTATCCTAATCAGGTTCTGATGAGCCGGTCGGTTCTCCAAGTTGTTCTTCATCCCAAGGGTTGGAGAACACCAAGGCAGCGAAATGGCAGTCCGTTTGCCAGGTGCCACACTGGCCTCTAGTGGCTATTGGATAAAAAAGCAGGCTACTAACACTCAGGGGAATCATATACAGTACGTGGCATATGCAGGACTTTTAATCCAGCAATTTTAAAAGCCCATGTGGTGTAAGAATGTGAATCCTGACAAGTGGAGCCCACACCATGCCAGGATGACAGTCCCTCTTTTGTCATTAGATATACCACTTGCCATGAGTGTGGTTTCTAGTTCTTTGGTGCGGTGCAATTTTTATCTGCAAGCTGGTTGCTATCAAAAAAATTCTGGGTGACAAGGAGGAATATGTGTCAGAAGGCCAGGAGCATCCATCCAAGCTCCTACAGGGTGGATTTGGTCCTCAGTTTTCTGGAAGCTGCCCTGCCTGAGGTAAAGTCACAAAAGAGAAGGCTTCCTGGCTGGTTCCTTTAGATCTCTTTCTTTACTCCCTGTTCCCGGGGAGGGGGGGAGATTTACAATTTACCCAAATGAAATTAAAAGAGAACGCCAACATTTCTGCATAGCTAATGATCACGAACAAAATACCCACTTGAAACTAAAAAGTAGTATTAATAATAGATGCTCATGTTCTATTTTAAGGCAGTTTTTGAAGAGGTAGCCTTGTAAGTCTGCGCTAGTATAACAGGCAAAAACAAAAGAAAAATAATAAAAAAGACTATGGCACCTTAAAAACCAACTGCTATATTTTAATGTGAGCTTTCATAGGCTAGTCCACTTCCTCAGACCAGACCAGACATTTATTTATTTTTCTTTTGTTTTGGCTGATATTTTAAGGCAGGCTTTTATTTACCTTTGGTGAGGTGAGAGGGGATAACTGATAACTTTAAAATAAAAAGAGTATCATGTGAATGGAGCACAACATTTCTACATGAAACGCGGCCCACAGGCCTGGGGAAAGGGAGAATTTTTTCCAGTGGCAATGAAAACACAATGCAGTGTCAAGTAAGCTTCTCTGGGGAGATTATTCTGTAATACCAAGGTGAGATCACCAAAAGGTCCAATGCAAGGCTACTTCCTGTATTCCAAAATATATACACGTGCGTGTTTTTATAATAAATATGGTAGCAATCACTAAAACTGTGCTACACACCGACACCCGACTGATTAAGATGGGAAATATGAAAGAGAGGAGTAATTAATCTTGAGTCAATCAGGACCAAGAAGCCAGGTACACATTGTCTAGGGTGTGCGAATTATCGTCATCAGGCAAAATAGCATAATGTCTAGGCAGCAGTATTGAACACCTGCAATTAGAAAGCACTCAGCTTCCAGAACACCCATTTAAACAGTAAGCTCTTCCCTTGCGCAGAAACGACAATACTGTTGAATTAAGTACCTCTCTGAGAGATGCTTATTAAATTAGCCTTATATCTTATTGCATGATCAATAACAATGTATTTACTTTATTTTATTTTTTTCCTAGTGGCCTCAAGTGACTTTTCATTAGGCATTTGAATTGCCTCAGAAATTACTTGATATCAATTTGGAATACTCTCCAAAGATATGTGGTATGATTTGTAGTTTTGCCTGCTTAAGGAAGAAAAACGGGACCATCCAGCGTCTTCTGGAGGGGCAGGTTGGGGGTTGGGGAGCACATCAGGAAGTGTTTAAGCATCAGCATCAGTTGAGCCAGACTGTGCTTTAGAGAACTCAGCAATACGAAATTGCTTGGCTTTTTAAGAATTAGAAGACAGATACAGAACACGCACCAATCATCATTAGGCGCTCTTGGCAAGAGACACACAAGGCACATCACATCATTTCATTACATCCAAAAAGCTTGAGATTCAAAGGACATCTCAAAACTCTTCAAAAAGAGTCAATCTTCTCTCTCTAATCCAGCAAACTTTTGCTGGCGTAAAGTGCTCATACGTAATGCCCGCCCTTTCCCGTGACAGCTGAAAGAGCATGGATGAGAAGTACGTATAGGTGGGCAGGTTCCTCAGCCGTCAAAATAGCTGCAACTATATGGTGCCTCTCCCGTCCCCTGGAGAACATCTATGAGTTGTCAGTGGGAATGCGTCTGCTGTGTAGACAGATATATGTGTAAAGAAATCTGACACTTGCAGCACCACCCCATACCCTTTTGCCTGCCATGAGGGTGGAGCCTTTAGCAAGAACGGCAGGATACGTGTTTCAGAGACAGACAGTTAGGCATCCTTCAGTCTCGAAAGACTATGGTAACGTGCTCTGTATGGAGGACTTGGAACAGCGTCTAGTGTGGGTGAGAAGGCCAATTCAAGAGTGCCAATCTCTTCCACACTGAAGACAAATACAATCTATCCCCTGTCCAGCTCCTTGGTTTTGCTGCTTTCGGGACTGCCTCTTTGCCTCAGCCTGCTGGACAAGGGTCTCTTCAAATTGGGAGAGGCCTTGCTGCACTGCCTGCCTCCAGGCTGAATGCTCAGATGTCAACGTTTCCCATCTGTTGAGGTCTCTTCCTAAGGCCTCCAGATCCCACTTGCAGAGACAGACAACATAGAAACTAAGTTATGGATTTGAACATCAGCAGCAACGGCTATGAAGCATGCAGAGTAATAAAAACAGAAGATGTTTTAAGTGTATGCCTTGAAGCCATGAGAATGAAGCCAGAAATCAGGTTTGCATAGCTGCTATCCAGTTGCCTGCGATTTCAGATCTAAAGCCTGAGACCTGGAAAGCAAGACAGAAACATCAGGGACAAAGTCTGTTGTTAATGTCAAGTAGAATTAATTAACTGATACAGCATGTTTTAATCTGCAGTGGGAAATGTCTGAGGAGCTATCTGGGGCCCACTGGGCCTCATTGTGTGATTTGCTGAGGCCCCATAGATTTAAAGAATCATAGAATTATAGAATAGTGATGTTGGAAGGGGCTTATAAGGCCCTCAAATCCAACCCCTTGGTCAATGCAGGAATACAAATCAAAGGATATCCGCCAGGTGGTTGTTTAAGTTTCTCTTGAATGCCTCCAGTGTTGGAGGGCTCACCAATTCTCGAGGTAACTGGTTCCATTGTTGTACTGCTCTAACAGTTTGGAAGTTTTTCCTGATATTCAACCAAAATCTGGCTTCCTGTAACTGGAGCCCATTGTTGCATGTCCTGCAGTCTGATTGAGAACAGATCCTGCCCCTCCTCTGAATGACAGCCTTTCAAGCATCTTCCTTAGCAGCATGCATGTGAGGGACTGGGAGGATCAACAGGAGGATGCTAAGATTTAAATTATCTTCCCCATCACCCATTATGTGGCTGAGTTTGAGGGAAAAACATTTTAAAAGAACAGGAGAATAGGACTGTACCTTTACCATAGTCTCTCGAGACTGAAAGATGCCTAATTTAAAAGGACTGCACCATCTTCTCCCTGCCCCTTAGCTGTAACCTATGGACCAACTGAACTGTACAGGGGTCTAAACAATGGACCAGCAACATTTAGACAATGAGGGATGCAAATCAAACCCCAAAAGTCAGTTTCTGTGCCCCCTAGAGGCCAATTTATATATATTTATTATTTTAATGTTTTTTTAAAGTGGCGTATGGCTTCCAAGGAGGCCCAATACAAGGCAAAATTGCCCCTCATGTCCCCAAGAGGGCAAAAGGGATCATTCTAAGCAGAATAAATAAATTGATAAATGAAACAAAACAATTGGGGGGGAGGGAGTCCTGGAGGCCGGAGGTACTGTTTTGGGGTCACCTGGCGTCCAAACGTGGCTCGTGGGGCATACATTAAATCCTAGCTCTGCTATTGGCTTGTGACTCTCTATGGTTTTCATTTCCAAGTCCGACCTGCAGTTGCCAGCAATCACACCTGGGACTTTTTAAATATAAAATATGGGAGCTATAGCACCTTTTCTCCCTTTTTACAGGTGAACTGAGTAAGTTGTTATAACCATTGAGCTTTATCCAAATTTCTGACAGACAGTAACTCTTTTATCAGATTCAGACTCGATCCAGACTCCTCCCATTAGAGGAAGCTCCTTCTGTCAAAGGAAGAGAAACCTTTAGATCCAACTCACTGTATATTTTCTGTGCCTCTACCTCTAACTTAGAAATAATGGTGCAGGATTGACCACAAGATAACCCTTCTTCATCATGGCTAACACCAGCAAGTATATCTTTCATGCCTTTTTGCTTTATTCAACAGTTTTTTGCTAGCGTGACCTTATTCTATTAATGTTAAGTAGAATTAATTAAAGCCCGTGGGGGGTGGACTTCCCCCCTCTTGCTAAAACACAGCTTGCTGCTTCTTCCCTTTTTTTAATGTCTCATTGATTAATCTTTCACAACCTAAATTATTACATGTTGCCCTGGTTATCACTGTTTGTATTATTTTTATGAGACACTTTTTATTAAAAAGTATAAATTCTAATGCACTATGCAGACGTGAACAGATGTTGCGTTCTGCGGGCATAGTCGTGAAAACAAAGAGTTCAGGGAGGAGAAACTGAACACCCAGTGGATCCAGGGTTAAACACCAGCCAGAGAAAGTCTGGCCAGCAGCACAGGCCTGCAAACATCCTCACAAGGGCTGCAGATGGAGGTCTGTCTAATGCATGTAAGGACTAGGAATGATGTCCCAGTGCTCCAGTAGAGGTAAAGGACCACCAGCGCCATGGAGCCTTTCAGGGTTACCCTAAATTCCTCCATTAGATGTTCAGAGGCCCAAATGGTTATTAGCAACTCAGCATCAGCCTCTTATGAAAATACTCTCCTCCTGCAGGAGTGGGAAATGTGTAGCCTCTCAACAGTTATTAGTCTCCATCTCCCCATCATCCCTCATCATGGGCTCTGCTGGCTGGGACTGACAAGACAAGCCGTCCAGCAATATATGGAGGGTTGGACATCCCGCTCCCCCCAATCCGATGCCATGGCACTTTGTCTTTTTCCAGCCATCCTTGAGACAAGGCATGGAAACCCTCCCTGGACAACAGACGTTGGCTGGTCTCTTCTGTCTGAGCTGGTGGCCATCTTGACTTCTCTTGAGGCCACACTTTCCAGCCTGATTTTTCTAACCAGGACCTGTTCGGCCATTGCCATCTGGCTACCGGCCCATTCCTCAGGCTGTGACACACTGTCGGCCGTGAACTGAGAAACCAAGACAAGGGATGAATGTGGGGAAGAGAAGGAGGCAGTTGTGGGGTGAAAGCCAGGAGCTGAGAGTAGAAGACCATGTCAGCTCAGCTCTGCAAAATGAGAAAATACAAGAATCATTCAGAACAAAGAGAGACAACGACATCACTCTGAGGACACCCTTCTCAAACCTTCATGTTTTAACCTTTCCACTTATTTCAATAGGCACGTGGTGGCGCTGCAGGTTAAACCACTGAAGCCTCTGTGCTGCAAGGTCAGAAGACCTGCAGTCTTAAGATTGAATCCACGCAACGGAGTGAGTCCCCATCACTTGTCCAAGCTCCCGCCAACCTAGCGGTTTGAAAGCATGTGAAATGCAAAAATGTGAGTAGATAAATAGGTACCACCTTGGTGGGAAGGTAAACAGCATTCCGTGTCTAGTTACACTGGCCACGTGACCACGGAGGTTTGTCTGCGGACAAACGCTAGCTCTATGGGTTGGAAACAGAAATGAGCACCGCTGCCTAGAGTCGGACACGACTGGACAAAACTGTCAAGGGGAACCTTTACCTTTACCTTTACTTACTTCAAACTGTGAGTTTGTCAGTATTTTTCTTTTAATTTTTTTGTGTTTGAGCGTTTGCACTGCATATTTTCAGGCAGGTTCTTCCTTAGTGACCGGCAGCCCCAGAGGGGTGTTCTTTTTTTAAAAAATAGATTTGTTGTGCTCTGTTGATTTTAAATGTTTTTAGTACTGATTTTATTGACCATTTTAAATCTAATGCTGGTTTAATTCCTTTTAAATACTTGTGTCCTCACTGTTTTTAACTTTTAGTATTGTCTTTTAATTGTAGTAAAGCCACCTTGGGTCCTTTTAAGGAGAAAGGTCAGGTAAAAATATTTTAATTTAAAACATATTTTAAATAAATAAATGGCGGGAGACTTTGCACAGTATTATTGGCACTCTGGTTAAAAATGTGGAGGGTAAGAGCTCCACACCCACAGCACTCTGCATTTGGCCCAACAATTTCTACCTTGTAGTCAACACAAGTCAGAGATTGCTCCCTTGCGAACATTTGCAGAAGGTGTTAAATTGATTCTCCTTTGCAAGAGTTGTGTACAAAGAAATACTACAGACAGAATGGACCATCCCAGCTGTGGTTTTCCTTAGATGGGATACTATGAACTTAGCATAAATATGAATCTTGAGAAATAGTGCAAGACTTTGTACATAAGATTGCACAACATCCTTCTACTCACCGAACAGAACTTCTGCTTACAAAAAGACATCTGTGGCTCCAGTACAATCCATTTGGAACAACCTCCCTCCAGAGATTCGCACAGCCCCCACGCTGGACACTTTCAAAAGTCAATTAAAAACATGGCTGTATATTCAGGCCTTCCCTCCAGCTAATATCTGATTTTTCTTTTTCCTTTATTTATCTATTCTGTCTTGTATTATATCTGTTATTGTATTATCTATGTAATATTTTGTGTTATTTTATTGTTTTATGTTATATTGGAAGCCGCCTAGAGTGGTCTTATAGACCAGAGGGGCGGGGTACAAATCAAATAAATGAATGAATAAATACATAAATTTAAACACCTTTTGTCCTGGGATTAGGGAAATTGAGATATAGAGGGCTCTATGGAGCCCATGAGCGATGACAAACCTAGACAGCATCTTAAAAAGCAGAGACATCACCTTGCCGACAAAGGTCTGCATAGTCAAAGCTATGGTTTTTTCCAGTAGTGATGTATGGAAGTGAGAGCTGGACCATAAAGAAGGCTGACCGCCGAAGAATTGATGCTTTTGAACTGTGGTGTTGGAGGAGACTATTGAAAGTCCCCTGGACTGCAAGGAGAACAAACCTATCCATTCTGAAGGAAATCAACCCTGAGTGCTCACTGGAAGGACAGATCCTGAAGCTGAGGCTTCAATGCTTTGTGCATCTCATGAGAAGAGAAGACTCCCTGGAAGAGACCCTGATGTTGGGAAGGCAAGAGGAGAAGGGACGACAGAGGACGAGATGGTTGGACAGTGTCATCAAAACTACCAACATGAATTTGACCAAACTCCAGGAGGCAGTGGAAGACAGGAAGGCCTGGCGTGCTCTGGCCCATGGGGTCACAAAGAGTCGGACGCGACTTAACGACTAAACAATAACAACAATGGAACCCATGAGTTGGGGCAACCAGTAGCAAGACAACTCCCGTTGAGCATTTTGCTCCAACCATGCCTGGAAATGGAACTGAATGAAGGGTTCTTCTACTCCTCCCTTTCTTACTTCCAAGTAGGAAGCCTTAATAGGAGCGTTCCATAAGCTGCAGCCTGGAACTTCATTACTTCTCCAAGAGCTCCTGTTGGACATATAACTGGCCTTGCGAGAGTGGCTTCTACTGGGCCCAGCTGGAAGTGGCAATCCTCCAAAGCAGGCTCCAAGTGAGAATTGTCCCCAGGTTGTTGTGGGAAATGTTGCTAAATCAAGACTGGGACAGACTTGAGCTGATGATGCAGTCCACCCACTGGTTAGTGGCCAGTGTCGCCAACATCTGACAGCCCTGGGGTAGATAGGAGAGGTGAGAACAGAAGAGGTGCAAGCCTGGGAACAAGAGGGCCCCATCCTGGCCAACACCCTGGCAGTGGCACAACCAGAGGGGGTAGTATGGAAGGAAGATGGTTTGCATCATCCACATCACCAGTGCTAGGTAGTTCAAGCCAATGTTCTTGGTTGTTTAACAGTAAGTAGACTTCAGAAATGAGAACATATGGATTATGTTTAATATTTGATGATTGTCATATATCTATCATGTATAATTTTTATATCACATTAGATTAAATGAGGCTGAATGTTAATCCAAATTTTAAATTGTTCTTTGAATAGGTATTTTGCTTGCCAGTAATGGTGGCCTCCTGCAAAAGAGGTTTCAGTAGGCTTAAAATAATTAAAAACTACTTTCGAGCATTCACAGGGCAAAGGAGGTTAACAAATAGGTCTGTTTTGTGAATAGAATACATGGTAGTGAATATTAATTTTGATGCAATTATTGATGAATTTGCCTCACTGAAAGAGAACAAAAAGTGCAATTGTAAAAAAAAAAGTTTCATCGCTGGTATAATTGAATTTTGTATTTTTAAAATAATAGCAATTACTGAAGTCAGAATAACTTTCTAAGAAAAATGGCATACTGGAGGAGCTGGAAAAAATGAGAAAATATAATCTGCTATCTTAGGAATTAGCATTAATCAATAAAGGGCTGGTGAAAGCGATTCCATATATATTAACATGGCGTGATACAGTTTTCCAAATACCACAAAGAGAACAGACAGACTTTTGAAGCTGATGTTTATTTTCTTTTATTTTTAGGTCTCGTGTATTGGTCACTTTTCTTCAAGAGGGGACTCAAGGCAGCTCACAATATTAAACAAGAAAAATTAAAAACATAATCAATGAGACATGCAAAAACAATTACAATATAGCAGAAATTAAAAATACATTAAAAAATTTAAAATGTTTAAATTTTAAAGACAAATTTACTTAGCTAAAAACTAGCATCCAGGGGCTCACTTATGGTTATTAAGTGTTTGTCTGAAGACATGGGTCTTCATCTGTGGGCACAAGAATAAAATGGAGGTGGGCCAGCCTGATCTCTCAAGGGAGAGCATTTCGTAACCCGGAAGCAACTACCGAGAAAGATTCTTCTAGGACTGGGAAGATACAGATACAGTGGTGCCTCACTAGACGATGATAATCCGTTCCACTGAAATTGCTGTTTAGCGAAATCATTGTCTAGCGAAAAGCATTTCCCCATTGGAATGCATTGAAACCTGTTTAATGTGTTACAATGGGGAAGAATCGTCGTTGTCTAGTGAAGATCGGCCATAGGAAAGCCGCTTTGTGAACCGCCAATCAGCTGTTTAAATCATTGTCTTGCGAAGCTTAGGTCCCGAAAACACCTGTTTTGTGAGCGCGGAGGGAGCTGTCAAAATCGTCGTCTAGCGAAAATCAGTTTGCGAAGCAGGGACCAAACATTGTCCAGCAAAATTCCCCCACAGGAATCACTGTTTTGTGAATCACTATAGCAATCGCAAAAAGTCAATGTCTAGCGAAAAAACTGGCATGTGGGGTAACTGTCTAGCGAGGCACCACTGTACTGTATTCAGATACCATGGACCCAAACTATATAGGGTTGTCTATGTCATAACCAACACGTTGAATTTGGCCTTGGTGGCTAGTGCAGTTGTTTTAGGCGTTTTATTTTATTTTATTTTATTTTGTTTTATTTATTTATTTATTTATTTTCTTGCTTGCTTGCTTGCTTGCTTGCTTGCTTGCTTGCTTGTTTGCTTGCTTATTTATTTATTTATTTATTTATTTATTTATTTATTTATTTATTTATTTATTTATTTATTTATTTGATTTCATTTCTATACCACCCATCTAGCCGAAGGCCACTCTGGGCGGTTTTCTAACAAAGAAAAAAAATCAAAATCAAATTACAATCGTAAATCAAACAACATATCTGTAATTTACAAAGTTGAAATAATAAACCATTAAAATACATACAACAACATAATAAATAACAGCTAAACATTTAAACTGGCGGTGATGTTGTAGTAGTTTAGCTGCAGCAGCAGTTTAGGTAAGCTCCGCAGATGGGATCTTTTGAAATGCCTGGGTATGTATGTATGTATTTCAGGCGGCAGATAAGTGAAACTACAGGTACTAATCCCATGGGTGTGGCGAGCCTATTGTACTAAGCAGCAGGATTTTAGCCAGTATGTTATATACTCACTTTACTTTAGCTGATTGTGTGTGCAGATCTCATGTCTAAAATAAATGTTATCTTATTATTTTGGGGGTTTGTGCCTTAAGTATTTCCCTTTTTTCCACAATAACTACTACGAAAGTACAGAGGGACCATTTTATCTTCTTACGCTTATATTGAGAAATGCAGGATAGAATCCATGAAGCGGTGGTATGCAAATAATAAGCAAGAGACACCCTCTGCTGTACAGGTATGAATGAATATAGAGGAAAGGGTCAGAAAGTGTGCAGTCTGCACAAAAGTTCCAGGAAAAAACTGCAAAGAACTATCTCAGAAGCACCCTGGCAGCGTGTAGAAGGCACCACTTACTTAATCTTAGTAGGTAGCGCCTTATTTGTGGGCATCATCATCATCATCATCATCATGATGTGCCGTCAAGTCAATTTTGACTTACGGTGACCCTCTTCAATGATTTCGAGGTACAGAATACTAGAAGTGGTTTACTATTCCTTTCTTCTGGGGGTGTCCTGGGACTATGCAGCTTGCCCAAGACCACACAGGCTGACTCTTCTCCGAGGAGGCACACTGGGGAATCAAACTCCCAACCTTGGGCTCTGCAGCCAGATATCTAAAGCACTGAACTATCCAGCCAGCTATTTGTGAGATTAATCACTTAGAAAACAGGGAGCAGAATTGTGCTGGAAAGTACCACATGCGAGAGAGAAACTGCACACGTGTTTTTCGGTCCTGGGCATGAGTGGGTTAATCATGAGCATGGCCACAATATATCTGCCATTTGGAACAATTGCACACACCTGTTACACAATTTTGCATTTATGCTGTGGAAACCCAATAGGATTCTGGCCACTGTCTTACAGTTCCAGTGGTCTAGGTTCGCTTCTGCAGTTCTGCGGAGGCAATAAAGCTACTTGAAGAAAGATACAGGAGAGACTTTATCCTGCAGCTGAAGCGTGTTAAAGACAAGGTGTGATGGGACAGGTAAAGAGCTTGCATTTTGGACAGCTTGTGGCATAGCCCGCTGAAGGCTAATCCCCAGAGATCAGGTGACATACATGAACCAGCTCTACCCTGATCCATGACTGGTAGGCATCCTTCAGTCTCGAGAGACTATGGTAACGTGCTCTGTATGGAGGTCTTGGAACAGCGTCTTTTGTGGCTCAGAAGGCCAATTTGAGGGTGACAATCCCTTCCACACTGAAGACAAATCCAATCTGTCCCCTGTCCAGCTCCCTGGTTTTGCTTGTTTCGGGACTGCCTCTTTGCCTTGGCCTGCTGTACAAGTGTCTCTTCAAATTGGGAGAGGCCATGATGCACCGCCTGCCTCCAGGCTGAATGCTCAGACGTCAAGGTTTTCCATCTGTTGAGGTCCATTCCTAAGGCCTTCAGATCCCGCTTGCAGATGTCCTTGTAACGCAGCTGTGGTCTCCCTCGGGGGCGATCCATGACTAAACTGGACCTTTTTGATCCACTGGCAGGACTACCTGTTTTGGGCCCAAGATAAAGTGATTCCCCAAACTTCAAGGGAAAGGGCTCCCAACCAAGGTGACCTTTTCTGGTGCAATCAGCCATGATACTTGCTTGTCATCTGATCTCACCCTGAGTTCCCCAACTAAAGAGTAATTATTGAATGAATAAGTTAGGGCAAGATTGAAGCAAGTCCTGTTGATTCAGTGGGTCTACTCTAGCTGAGACTAAGAACTGGATTTAGCCCAGGGTGTATTGGCAAGACAACAGATAAGATTTGGAAGCATTGCCTTCGTTTCCTGGTGTGTTTTCTTGATTTTAGTTCTTGATGAGTAAGACAATCTGAAATCAGAGATGAAGCAGTTAAAGTGGAAGAGAGAGAGCAAGAGAGCGGGAGGGTTGTTTACTGAACCGTCTGAAGTTGATAGCCCCCACGGCCCGGCTTTTCTCTCTTTTCCCCCTCCCTCCTTCTCTATTTTCGTAAACCTCAGTGAATTGATGGAATGACCTGGACTTGATCTTCAGGGCAATACGTCTGATGGCACTGCTGGATTGATAAATTGATTCAAAACTATTACCATGGTGGAAAAGCAATAAGGTCATAAAAATTGCATCAGCTGGCTAAGTAAATCCTGGCATTTCATGACAAGTAATGCAGAAGAATCGCAAGAGGAGCTGGGCATGAGGCTGAATGAGTGAGCGAGAAATGACTTTGAAGAGCTCATCATCTCCGATCTATTCTTCCTGCCAGCGATTCATGCCTTCGCATAGTGCCACTTCATTATGGGGAAATAACTGTACACTTCTCGCATATTCCTGGCCGTCCTCGGCGGCCCCTGGAGGACCCTTAGCTGCTTAATACCTCATCACGGGCTTCATTGAACACTTTAATCTGCACTTGTGTGATCAATAGAATACTGGTGTAAATTAAAAGGACAATTTCGTGTAATCAAGCCTGTTAATGCTCATTTTGAAAACCATTATTTGTGGAAGGCGTTGAGGAGAAAATTGCAACATGGCAAGGCCTGATGCGTGCAGGGATGATTGTGAGAAGACGCTAGCTCTCTTTTTTTTTCCCCTCCAGCAATTCTGCCCGAATGTCCATTTCTGGGATTTTTATGCAGGGGTATATGGTAGACGGATCATTCGAAAACACCGGGGTGGGGTGGGGTAGCCGTTAAAGGAGAGCCAGCAAGGCAGGGCAGGAGGAATAGATCTCCTCCTTGCCTGCCGAGCTTGCCTTCATGCTGGGAAGAAAATGAAATTTTCCAGTGTTCTATTTCTGTGGCAAATTCAATTACTGCGGGGACTTGTTCAAAGCGGTGTAACTTCCAAGAGGCAGAAATTGAAAACCTGGCAGCTAATGAAATGGCAAATGACTAGTAAGTTCAGACAAGGGCCGTCAATTGGAGCAAAAGCCTGCAGAAAAACAGCAGGTTCCCTTGTCTTTTGGCACAGAAACCTGTCCTGCTTTTTTGTTGGTCTTTGCCTCTCTCCCCCCCCTCCCCCGGTTGACTTTTTTTTAAAAAAGGGAAGGTGGCCCTGCCTTCACTCTTTATTTTACTGAAGTCAAAATAATAATCTGTACTGTTCCAAGTGTGTTTGTTAGGCCTAGTTTATACAAGGTTGTGGGCTCCAGAGAAAAAGGCTTCATCCATGTCACAACAAATCTGATCAAATCTGATTTAGAGCTTGGAAGAAATGAGGTACAAATACTGTATATAAAGTATAAGCCAACCAGAATATAAGATGAGGTGCCCAATTTTACCACAAAAAAACTGGGGAAACGTATTGACTTGAGTATAAGCCGAGGAGGGTGTTTTTCAGCAAAAAAAAAAGTGCTGAAAAACTAGGCTTATGCTCGAGTATATACAGTAGCTCATTGTTTCCTTCTTTCAGTAATGAAGATATAACTAAGTTATATATTTCCTTTTTCAGTGCAACTGTACCTTTTTAGTCGCTTTAAGACTTAGAAGGGTTTAACCTCGTTAGATGGCAGGGGGAACATATTATATCGTCCCAATGCTGGCACATTTTGCTGCCCCATGCTGTCGTCAATGCTGTTTTCACAACAACAAGGCAGATGAGGAGAGATCTGTTTATACAGCGACTTGTAGCGTTCACATTTTTCAAGTCACTTCGAAAAACCGGGAAACTAAATAATTAGTTTGTTTAGAATGGAACTATAAGATCAAGTAGCTGTTTTTGGATCTGTGAAACTATAACTGTAACTAATTATTTTTAAAAGTACCTTCCTAACTCCTTTTTTCAATGGTCCCTTGCATGTGGTACCCCATTTGTCTGCATGCAACAGGATTCCAATGCTTTGTGGCCAGGTGAATGACGCTATCTCTGTCGTGCTGTCATGCCATGTGAATAAACCAGAGTATGTGGCAAATATTTATATATGGGCAAGTCCGTATGAAAAGTGTACGCATTTAAAGCACAAATTTTTGAAAAGCATCTCATTCAGAGATAAAAGTTGAAGATTTTGTCTCATGTGCCTGAGACTGATCTGCCATCCCAAAAGGTTCAATAAATATATTTCGTTGTTCCTGATGGTATTCCTCCTACACTTCTTCCTTTCTTAGAATGGATTTTAATTAGAAGTTGCAACTGTGGCCTAGTCCACATAAGTAAAAATGGAAATAGCAAAGCATTTCATGGACTGTACCATTTTGAAGGTCCAGAGTAGTTTCAAGTAGTTGGTTTTTCCTCCAAATTGAAAAATAAGAATCTAGAATCAGGAGAAGCTCTAAACTAGCCTCAAAAATAGCATTCTAATTCTGTATGCTAGGACTTGAAGTTTTCAGCCCTGTGATTTCCACCAACACAATTCTATAAACTTATAACTGGTCCATTATGATTACAGTCTTACCATCTCACATGTTTTGGGGTATGAACTAAAATGGCAACCCAATGGGGAAGAGATTTGCCAGGGTCTCAAGTCTGAGACTTTCATGGGCTTAGAACGATTCCCAGGGTAATGTTGTGTCTACCCTCCAAAATGTATGGCTATTACAAGGGATGGTTAGAGAAAGAAGATATACAAACTTGAGATTTCTGGATGACAACTTCCAGAATTCTCCAGGGAACTATGTTGTCGTCCAAAAGACACAAAGACACCCATCACTAGTTGGCAGGCAAAATTATAGTCAAACTAAAATGTGCAGAAAAGAACTATCTTTGGCGCAGAACATAGGTCAATTCAGCAGGTCATCATAGGGACATAGATCATCATAGGTGGGCATTTATGGGTACAGATGCCCGGGACAGCTGCTTCCACACAAAGCCTCTCTCCAAAACAGGGGGAAAGCATCACCAGACAACAGGACCAGAAAGGACAGACTTGCCTAAGACCTGTATTTGCTAAGTTGGGTCTGTAGAACAGAACTTGGGACTGCTAAGCTTGTGAATCGGTCTTCTAGTTTTTCCCACAGGTCGTGTGGGCTGAGAAATGCTGGCAACTGTAATCCAAAAAAAAAAAGTAGAAATACAATATGTCTTCCTTCCTATGGTGCTTTATCTTTCAACCAGATTTGGACTGAACACACTTTCAAGTAGAGGACTGTCCTCTGTAAAATAAGACATGTGGCCAACCTGTACACTCAAGGCTGAAAACTGAGAGGAACTTCCAAAAAATATCTAGGGGATGCATTCATAGCAGATAATGATTTTATTGCTAATTCAATCTTTCAAGAGTCCCGAGTGTCAAGTTAATGAATTGTTGTTGGCATAATTATAAGGCGTGCTCACTTTTTACAATGAGCATAAAATCCTGAAATATAATTTGAAGGCACCTCACTTTTTAAAAAGCTATTTCTTAACCTTTGAAACAGTGTCTCTCTGTATGTGGTTAATTAATTTAATCTTCTCTTTCATATATATGTATGTAAAATATATATAACTGACAGTTATTTAAGCCGATTATTTATTTGGTTACAAGATTCTTGGGCAGTTAATTTTGTTGGAAACAGCTATCGACAGCACTTGATGCTACGTAAGGGGCCGTTGTTGTGTGTTGTTGTTTTAAAGCATGTCTCAGCCTTGCCAGGAAAAAGCTCAGAAAATTTTCCTTTTTTAGGCTTATAGCTCCCGAAAAGTTACAAGCCCATATGGGCACAATCGCATTTCAAGGAATGAATTAATCAACAAATTAATTTCACACATTTTCTTTCAATGGTTAAAAATTAATGAATTTTTTTTAAAAAAAACTCAATTATTTAATCCTATTTTATTTTAAGAGCATTACAGAGATTTCTGTCATCTTTTAATCACATTACAGATTTAAGTTTCTGACCTCTGTCTTTCTTTCCTTCTGGGGGCAAGGAAGGATGTAAGGACCATTCTGGGCTGATTCAGAATGTAGAAAACTGCCAGTGGATTTGGTCATTTCTTATCTTACTGCTGACCACTCTGGTTCATAGTGAAGAGAATTTACAGTAAAGCATTTTTCTCATAGACTGGGACAGGGAAGTGCCTCATCCTAAAATTTCACATGGGCTCCCCCTGCTGTGGTCATGAGCTGCCCTTGGTTAGGGATCAGGTGCTGGGATTGTTGACATGCAAAGCAGGTGGCCCACTCTCATTCTTCTCAGGGGAAATGGAAAGGCACTGGAACCAGTGAATTGAAAGGTTCTGCGGTCAGTCTTTGACAGGCAGTATCTCCTTGCAGCACCTACTGACGTTGGTGCCTTGATCGGGGAGGCTCCATGGCACTGGAGTATTCCTGTCCCCATCTGGGAAGGAGAAGCAGACCACTCCCTGTGGGCTTCTTCCTCTGGCCACAGACTACACAATGTCCGATGACCCAGGAGTACCTTCTGAGCAATTCACTAGCTGACCTTAGACCTGCAGTCACTCTTTCTCAGCCTGACATTCTGTATTTTTGCATGTATAAGACTATACTTTTGTACAAAATCTTTAGACTAAAAATTGAGGGCCATCTTATACACGGAAGTAAGCTGAGGAGAGAATTTTAAAAAGTGGAGGGGAAAGCAGGGATCAAAGTGACCCTGCAGTGCTTTGAGCCCTTTTCCCCCTACGCTTGCTAAGCCCCACTAAGATTTCTTAATTTTGGATTATAAAAGTGGGGGTGTCTTATACATGGAAAAATATGGTTCCTCTTGGGGTTTTGTGAGGACAAAGACGTTTGGGGAAAGAGCCTTGAGCTTATGGGAAGGGGGAGGAAGGCGCCTAGATTCTGGTAGCCACTGACTCACTGATGTGAGGGTGTCTGAAGGCCCTCAGTAAACAACTGGGGTTCTTCTGTTGCCCACTGTCTGGGTTGGTGGGGTAGGTCATGGAGCTGCTGGCCCCAGCTGTAGAGATAGGCAGTTTGTCCAGGAGCACAGACACAATGATCTCTGCAAGCTGCAACCTGCAGTGATGCTCTTGTAGGTACACCTGGGTTGTCAATGAGTCATGACAGCATCCCAACCAATAGATAGATAAGTAGCAACTGGAGCAGAGCCAGGAACCTTGTAAGTTACCATCTCAGCAACATTGCTGGGGTTGCTTTTAGTATTTAAATATAGTATCATAGTAAAGACTAGTAAAACAAAATATATCTAGGAGGTAGGTGCCATTTCCTCTTCAACTATAAAACTGTTAAACCTTTGATTGTATTTTAATGCAGCTCCTTTTTTAAAAACCAATTTTAATGGGATTTTTATGCTTATTTTAATTGTTACCTTTTAGGAAAGCACCGGCAATAAATTTCAATAAATAAATACATTCTAAGCTCAAAATCAAATGATGTTTTAGAAATGCTCAGCAACCAAGGAGGTCTCTCGGAGGCAGGGTTACAATAAACTAAAACGGCTTTCTTTATGGGGTCATTAGTGGAGCATGGTTCAAGGAAGTCCAGAAGCCTCTGTGATGATGAGGCACAAAAGCTCTGGTGGCCATCCTGGAAGTCATGATAAATGTGTTTTCCAATTAAATGACCCAAGCATTAGCATATCTTTCTGCTGAGCACCATGCACATTGGGGGGGGAGGGGTATAACATAATCGATTTTTCAGTAAAGCAGATACCTTTCTACCTTCTGCAATGACCTGAAACCCACTCTTGTAAGTTCTTTGGAACATCTAGGATGAATCCCAGTGACACAATACTGGCCAACATGTTGACAAATCTCCTTTTTTCATTCCATGCCTAAGGCTACCAAGAAAAAAAGAACCCTTTTTTAAAAATAACATTTTGAAAGTAATTAGTCAGTACTAATTGTTGCACTCCCCCTGAAAAACAACAACACTATAACTGCATTATTTGGATACAACCTTGAAAAGTAGCATGACACATAACACTAATACCTATGTGATGCATCGCCCCTCCGACATTCAGTGTTTATTTGCAAGCCTTCTGAACTGTTTGGGAAAAGAGCCTATAAATGTTTCAGTCAACTAAATAATAAATACATGGCAAGGTCTCCCACCTTCCATTTCTGTTTCCAAAGAGTTTTGGTATAGTACAACTCCAGTGGTGGTTTCAGCCCCTTCAGTCCAAGAATATTCATTGGTGGGAACTCATCGGTCCTGCCTGCCATTTACACACTTGACTGACAAGCCTGCATCCTCTTCGTCAAAATATCACCGTGGTCCCGCCAGCACCGTGGGAGTTTAGAGGGTAGGGGACACTAGCTGCCCTGTCATTTGACGAGGTGTCAGCCACTGCATTGTTACTCATCCTAATCACAGTAATTGTTACACGCAGAGACAGGTTGGAAGGAAACAAGGAAATGAAGGCTATCTCTCCCGGCAACAATGCAACTTCATTTAACCTTAACAGACCAAGCAGCGGCTGCTATCATTTCTCCTTGGCACTCCTGCGTGATTCCGGTGTCAGAACAGCTTCTCATTTGCAATGTATGACAATTGCCTCGCATCTGAAAAGACACTGCCACAAGTCAATAGACTATAAATTGCACTTGGAAATGGGATCTTCTTAACTAAGGCCTACTTGCTTTCCCCTGGAGGTTTGGTGCCTCGCTCTGGCGCTCTCTCTCTCTCTCTCTCTCTCTCTCTCTCTCTCTCTCTCTCTCTCTCGTTCCCTTCCCCTCCCCGCCTTCCTTCTCATAATTTGTATGTTTAGGCATTTGGTCAATTTTCACTAGCCTTGTAATATCGCATAGCTGAAACCATTGATCAGAGTCATAAAAAAGAATCGTAGTGCAATATTGGAGATGAGGGCTGGTGGAGAAAGGGGCTCACGTTTACTATGCCCAGCAGCTTGCCTCCTTGGAAAATTGTCAGAGATTTCAGGTGGTATGGGATTTATCTTTTCCTTATTCTTACTGCCACTTGTGGTGGTGGTGGTAGTGCTGCTGCTACTGTTGTTGTTGATGATGATGATCAAAGACCCTCATGGCACAATGGTTAGACTGCAGTACTGCAGTCAAGACTCTGCTTGCAACCTGAGTTCAATCTTATGGGCTCAGGGTTCACTCAGCCTTCAGTCCTTCTAAGGTTGGTAAATTGAGTACTCAGCTTGTGGTGGAGGGGGAGTTAATATATATCCTGCATAATTAAGTTGAAAACTGTCCAGAGAGTGCTTTAAGTGCTGTAGGACAGTATATAGGCAGCACACTTTAATTTATTTGTTATATGTAATACCCCATCTTTCTTCCAGCGAGCATAAGGCAGTACAGTATATTTGGCTCACAACATCCTCACTTTGTTTTCACAACAGAACAAAGCCTCTTTTAATAATTTCCTAAAGTTGACACAATCAAGCTTGGAGCAGCTGGAAGATTTGATGAGCTGTAACTCACAAAGTAGCTGGTTTCGGTATCTCCCTGCAGAGTCAGAGTTTACTTCCCCACTGTGCCTCCTGTAAGTAGAGCCAGCCTATTATTCCCGGGCAAACTGTACAGTCCCCAGAAGAAGGAAGGGTAAACCACTTCTGAATATTTTTATTTATTTATTTATTTTATTTTTGGACTTATATACCGCCCCATAGTGCTACAAGCACTCTCTACCTAGAAACCATGAAAAGGGTCACCGTAAGTCTGACTTGATGGCAAATGATTATTATTAGTCCACAGAGTAACGTTTCCAAACTCTATGGAGGGTTTGGATTATGGCAACAGATTTCAGTCCTATTTTTAGCACAGTAATCTTTCTTTGTAAGAAACTCTTATGAAAGCCTAGGAGTGGGAAACTTCTCAAGAGTCAGGATACCCTCTGGTAAATCTTGCCCTAATCCTTTGCAAATCTAGGTGGCAGGGATCCCTCTGCAAATGACAACTCATGTCCCCATAAGCCTCATCATGTAAATGGCACTTTAGCCTTTCTGATTCACTTGACAAAGACCAGAAGATGCATTTTTTGAGAAACAGGAAGTTACTGTCATTATAGGTTACAGGTGTGTGGCCTCACAAAATGGCACGGAAAAATATCATGCGGTAGAACCACTGGCTCTTGGTCCATATCTTGCAACTGAATGAAAAACAATGCGTTTTCTTTTAGGTGGCTAAGAAGTAATTCTTTACTCACTTTCAAGAAACAGAAAAGTAGAGTATCATGTGAATATCGTAACTAACTACTTCGGGGACCTTGATACTATTACTGCAATGGCTTTTAAAAATAAAAGTCTGTAATATTAGTTCCCCCAAAAGAAGCCAAATCATAATCACACACGATTAAAGATTTCCTGCACTTTGATTCAATCATCAAGCCAAACGGTGATTGCAGCCAAGCAATCTGAAGAAGGCTGATACTTGGAAAGGTGGCTGTGAAGGATCTAGAGAAGGTCCTCAAGTTCAAGGATGTATCACTTTAGAGCAAGATGAAGACTGTTTACACCAGTGGTTCCCAACCTTAGGTGCCCAGATATTCTTGCACTAAAACTCCCAGAAGCCTTCACCACTTGCTGTGCTCACCAAGATTACTGGGAGTTGAAGTCCAAGAATATCTGGTGAACCAAGTTTGAGAACCACTGGTCTACACCATGGTATTCTTGATTACTGTATACGGATTTGGAAGCTGGGCAGTGTTTTGGAAAGGGAAAAAAATCATTCGGCATTTGGTGCTCTGGAGGAGAGCTTTGTGGATACACTTGACTGCCAGAAAAACAAATAAGTAACTTGTAGATCAAATCAAGCTTAAAGTCTCTCTAGAAGCAAAACTGACTACACTGAGGTTATGAGATTTTGGCACATCATGTGAAAACAGATTTTTCCAGACTTGCCGGAAAAGACAGTCATGTTTGGAAAAACAGAAGGCAACAGGAAAAGAAGAAGAGCATAAAAGTTTCCACTCACTGAAACAGTGGTTCCCAACCTTGGGTAACCCAGGTGTTCTTGGACTGCAACTCCCAGAAATCCTGGCCAAAACAGCTGGTGGTGAAGGCTTCTGGGAATTATAGTCCCAAGGTTGGGAACCAGTGCACTAAAAGAAGCCACAGTGCTGAGTTCGCAAGAGCTGAGCAGGGCTGTTGACTATAGGACTTTGTGGGGGAGTGGGTCAATGATTCATGTGTCACCGTGGACAGGCATTGACTTGACAGCACATAAGAGCAAGAATACAAAGCTACTCCCAAAGAGAAAACTGCTGGAGTATTTGGCAAAAAAAAAACCCTTGTAACCAACTAACCAAGTAAATAAAGTAACCAGAGCCTAGAGAAACAGCTACCTTAGATTCTATATTATTCTATAGTCTGGACTTCCTGATGTTTTGGCTACAGTTCCCCTAATCCCCCATCATTTTCCATGCCGGATTTCACTAATAGGCCCAAACATATGAAGGGTCAAATGTTCCCCAGTCCTGGACTAGACTATTGATGGGGTCATCTTTATTAACAACCTTTTCCCCTACTAGTCAGATTAATACATACTGTATAGTAGGAGGATGAGATGTCTGTTTCCATCTCAATCTCTTCTTTTAAATTCGAGAACCTCGTCATACAAAAAATATTTAGGCCTGGTTTAAGGCCCAGGGGATGAATATTTTTTTAAAATGTAATTTTCAGCTCGGCTGGTTTCCGCATTCTATTTATTAACCGAAGAAGGTCACATTGGTTTCTACTTTAAGAAGCATTAATGAGGAGGCACCTATGGCTGAGCTGTTTAAACTAAATTAAAACAGCCAACAGAACAATCCCGAACTTTATGCTGTGATTTCCCCTCAGTGCAATTCTGTCTTGGACCAAATTTGGAAGTTCTTATGCGATGAGGGGATGAAGAATCTGTTTTAGAGTCTTAAATCTCCAGGGAAAGGAAGCTTCCTTATACCAAGTCAAACCTGTTGTTCTTCAAGGTCTGCACCACATTTCCATAGCTACCCACCTTTAGGAGAAGCTGGATTACAACTCCCATCTTCCTGACTACCGTATTTTTCCGTGTATAAGACGCCCCCACGTATAAGATGCCCCACACTTTTCTAACCACAAATTAAGAAATCTAAGTGGGGCTTAGGGACGTGGTGGCGCTGTGGACTAAACCGCAGAAGCCTGTGCTGCAGGGTCAGAACACCAGCAGTCGTAAGATCGAATCCACACGACGGAGTGAGCACCCGTCACTTGTCCCATCTCCCGCCAACCTAGCGGTTCGAATGCATGCAAAGGTGAGTAGATAAATAGGGGCCACCTTGGTGGGAAGGTAACAGCGTTCCGTGTCTGAGTCGCACTGGCCATGTGACCACGGAAGATTGTCTTCGGACAAACGCTGGCTCTATGGCCTGGAAACGGGGATGAGCACCGCCCCCTAGACTCGAACACGACTGGACAAAAATTGTCAAGGGGAACCTTAACCTTAACGTTAAGTGGGGCTTAGCAAGTGTAGGGGGGAAGGGATCAAAGCACTGCATGATCGCTTTGATCCCTGCTTTCCTCTCCACTTGTGTTTGTTTTCTCCTCAGCTTACTTCCATGTATAAGACGACCCTCAATTTTTAGTCTAAAGATTTTAGTCAAAAGTATAGTCTTTTACATGGAAAATATGGTATTTGCCATGCTGCCCAAGTTTGATAGGAACAACAGCAACCAGCAAGGCCAGATCATAAACTGAAGGGTCCAGGTAAGACAGAAGGGTTTCCGGCTGACCAGTGGCTGTATGCAGAGCAGGACGCTCTGTTTCATTTCAGTTTTCATTCCCTCCCTCACATTTCCCGGGGGGGGAACCTCCTGCCAAAGCAGCCACCAGGAAGGGTCTGAAGGACTTTAAAGGGGCATGGACCTTTGTGATGTCTTCTTAGAATGGCAATATAGGAAACCTGCACCTCTCTCTCTCTCTCTCTCCTCCGACCCTTCCTCCTCTCTGATTCAACAGCTAGTGATGCAGTAGCCATAACACAGACTGTGGTGATTAAAGCAATGACTTCCAGCAGGAAAGAAAAGACTTATTTCTCAGGTAAAGAGAATAACCTCCTTCTCCTTCGCCACCAGGAATGTGGTGGCGCTGTGGGCTAAACCTCAGAAGCCTGTGCTGCAAGGTCAGAAGACCAAGCAGTCGTAAGATCGAATCCACATGACGGAGTGAGCGCCCGTCACTTATCCCAGCTCCCGCCAACCTAGCAGTTCGAAAGCATGCAAATGTGAGTAGATTAATAGGGACTACTTCGGTGGGAAGGTAACAGCATTCCGTGTCTGAGTCGCACTGGCCATGTGACCACGGAAGATTGTCTTCGGACAAAACGCTGGCTCTATGGCTTGGAAACGGGGATGAGCACTGCCCCCTAGAGTCGAACACGACTGGACAAAAATTGTCAAGGGGAACCTTTACCTTTACCTTTTCCTTCGCCACCAACTCAGCCTCTTCCTGAGTTTTCCTTTCTCTTTTCCTCTTTCGAATTGTGATGTGGGAATGCCAGATTTAACCTTAGTCACCCCCTGTAGGAGTTTCCATGTGATTGGGGCTTTGATTTTTTTTTTCAGCCACATGAAGAATCCTCCTGGTATAGATAACTATCCTCTTCAGATTTAGATCTACAGACAGAGAAGGTGAGATGGAAGAAGGCAGAATGAGCCAGTTGCCTCTGCTCCTGGGTTAAGGTAAACCCCTTTACTGAGTGCCAGAATTGGGTTATTGCCTATGCGTGACATGGGCTCTAGGCTCATGAAGAAGGAAGCTTCTCCCAGAGAGCACCCAAAGGCTAGCAGATGCATAGTCCCAGTGGATGAATACAGAAGACAATAAATATTTTGAGGCTTCACACCAGAATTTGAGACCTACATACACACTGCCATGGAATAGTTCTCAACTCCCATTGCTGTGCCAGACAGATTAAAAATTAGTAAGCCTTACACAGCTCTTCTCAGAACTGCAGTTACAACAAAACCATTCTTCGTAATCCGTTGGCTTGAAGGTTGCTTGCTCTCTGATCCAAAAAGGTAGTGAACCAGACATGAGCAGTTCCTACAGCACTACTATTTCGAAGGGAATGTTTGCAAAGCCATGGCAGATAGTGGCCACATAAATAATATTTACTGTTATTATCATTATATGTCATGTTCACTCTGTTTGGCTGCCATTAATAAACCATTCAGGCAATGTTGCTACAACATATAGCGTCCATTTTTCATCCCTCAGGGAAACATATAACTATGAATGAAATAACAGGACTCCGTGGAAAGTTCTATATCTAGGAAGGGGAGAAACCAAATGCACAGCTACAAGATGGGAATATTTGGTTCAGTAATACTATAGGTGAGAATATATATAGGCATCCTTCAGTCTCGAAAGACTATGGTAACATGCTCTGAATTGAGGAGTGTCCCCTCCAGAGCATGAAGCCTGGGTAAAGTAATATGGAGGATAGGCTGTTACCCAAGCAGCAGATCCCCCCTCGCCACGTCGCTGAAATGGTCCAATGGAAAGGCAAGAGCCAATACGACTGTCCTAGTGAGGCAGGATACTTAGCATGGTAATAAGACAAGACTGTAGCTAAAGGCTTAAAATGAACACAGGACTGGAGGGAGTGCTTTACTTTGTTGTTGTTGTTTAGTCCTTAAGTCGTGTCTGACTGTTCGTGACCCCACGGACCAGAGCACACCAGGCCCTCCTGTTTTCCACTGCCTCCCGGAGTTTGGTCAAATTCATGTTGGTAGCTTCGACGACACTGTCCAACCAACTCATCCTCTGTCCCCTTCTCCTCTTGCCTTCACACTTTACCAATATCAGGGTCTTTTCCAGGGAGTCTTCTCTTCTCATGAGAAGAGTTAAACTGGATATGGAACAAATGATTGGTTCAAAATTGGGAAACGAGTACGACAAGCCTGCATATTGTCTCCCTGCTTATTTAAATTATATGCAGAATACATCATGTGAAAGGCTGGACTGGAGGAATCCCAAACCAGAATTGAGGAATTAAAGAACCTCTTAATGAGGGTGAAAGAGGAACACAAAAAATGGTCTGAAGCTCAACATCAAAAAAACTAAGATCATGGCCACTGGTCCCATCACCTCCTGGCAAATAGAAGGGGAAGATTTGAAGGCGGTGACAGATTTTACTTTCTTGGGCTCCATGATCACTGCAGATGGTGACAGCAGCCACGAAATTAAAAGACGCCTGCTTCTTGGGAAGAAAGTGATGACAAACCTAGACAGCATCTTAAAAAGCAAAGACATCATCTTGCCGACAAAGGTCCGCATAGTCAAAGCTATGGTTTTTCCAGTAGCGATGTATGGAAGTGAGAGCTGGACCATAAAGAAGGCTGACTGCTGAAGAATTGATGCTTTTGAATTGTGGTGCTGGAGGAGGCTCTTGGGGGTCCCCTGGACTGCAAGGAGAACAAACCTATCCATTCTGAAGGAAATCAACCCTGAGTGCTCACTGGAAGGACAGATCCTGAAGCTGAGGCTCCAGTACTTTAGGTGAGAATAATCTTGGAACTATTGAAGGTGACAAGCTGAATATGAGCCAATAGTGTGATGTGACTGCAAAAAAAAAAAGGGGGGGGAAATGATATTTTAGGCTGCCCTGGCAGAAGTAGTCTCCAAATCCTGTGAAGTACTAGTTCCTCTTTATTCAGCGCTTTTTAGGCCTCATCTTGAGTAGTGTGTCCAGTTCTGGACTGTTGTTGTTGTTTAGTCATTAAGTCATGTCCAACTCTTCGTGACCCCATGGACCAGAGCATGCCAGGCCCTCCTGTCTTCCACTGCCTCCTGGAGTTGGGTCAAATTCATGTTGGTCGCTTTGGTGACCCTGTCCAACCATCTCATCCTCTGTCGTCCCCTGAGGAGGACGACATCATATACCGTAGAACCCTAGTATCCTCTGAATCAGTATCCACTATTCACTTATCCACAGTCACCTGCAGTCAATGAAACCAGATCACAAGAACCTGTTTAAATTCTGCAGATCCATTCCTCGGATCCAGGCCAGTTTTTCAGAATGCTTGAAGTAAAGTTTTCAAAGAAGCTAGGAAAGAATTGCTAGCTGGATAGAAGGAGGAAGGTTTCTGACAGAAAAAAGTTCCTCTTTCCATATAAGTAAGAAATTAATGAATTAAAGTTTTAAAGCATATTTACAGCTTAAACTTTGTTAAGCTTGACTATTTATTATGGCTGAAATTATTCATGTTTCTGCCCTAGTAGACAAAAAACAGTTGTTGTTTTTTCTCAAAAAAATTAATTAATTAATTAAAAATATTTATATGCGACCTTGCTCCCCACAGGTGATCCAAGGCAGCTCAAAACAGGTAAAATAAGAAATTTAAGAACACTATATAAGCATCACATTTTAAAAAAAACCAGTTAAACATGCATTAAGATTAACAATCAAGCATAAAAATAATTGGGGGAAAATTTTAAACCTGTAGCTTAATACCCAGCATTCTTGAATAGCTTGTCAATTTCTTCCAGATTTTATTTAAAATAATAGTATATGTAACATGGCAGCTAAGTTTCCAGTCAATCATAGGCTTTTGATGTTATTATTAACCATATATGCTGTATCCTTAAGTCTGTGAAATCATAATTTGAGCCCCTAAAATTGATTTATATCCCAGTGATAGAGTAGTCCCCATTAATTATTCCATATTTAATTAATATACGCTTGAAAAAGGAGTTGTCAAAATATGGTGTTAATTAGAGCGATTTCAAGAGGGAAATCCGTAAAATCCAATGTATCACATTTTAGTGAAATGATAATCTCTGACATTATTATATATTTTATTTATAGTATTTGCACATGCCTTTGATTAAAGGAAGCTTTAAAGACAGAGGCAAGAGTATAAGCCTCAGGCAAAGCTTTGACTTTTTAAAAAATTCTTTATTTTATTTATTTTATTTTATTTTATTTTGGTCTCCAACTCTCAGACTTTTCTAGTGATTCTTTCCAAGCTCTGACCTCAAGTATATACAACTGGAAGAGACTTTACATATTTTAAAAATAATGGCCCCAATCCTCCAGCATAGGTAGCAGCAGGAGGGAACTGGTATGACTTGCAGTGGATAATTGCTGTTAATTATTGAGTCTCTGCTTAGATTCCTGGTTATCCACCAAGCTAGAAGGCGGAATAGCAGTTTCCCATTAGTTTCTATGGACGGAAAAGAGCAGATACAGATTAAATGGTTTTCAATGCATTCCTATGGGAAATGCAGATTCTACATAAGAACTTTTCCACTTGAGAACCACCTTCCAATATGGATTAAGTTCTTAAGTAGAGACCCCACTGTAGTTCCTTTTGACCCTTCATGTGTCTTCATCATCCCGGGCACCATGGAGCTGGGCATGGTTCAGAAGTAACACAATTTTTCAAAACCCACGTCCAGATGAGTGTATCAGGTTCCTTTGTTAAAAGCAGGTTTTGGTTTAGGATGGTGCTGAATTACTGACAGCCCTTTGTCTCACAAGAACCCTACTCAACCCCATAGTTATAAAAGAATTGCACAAACACTTCTGATTTCATCTGTGTGTTTTTTTCACATTTGTCCAAAGACATTGTTATTTTGGTTGTTGTGGGTTTTTCAGGCTCTTTGGCTGTGTTTTGAAGGTTGTTCTTCCTAACATTTCACTAGTCTCTGTGGCCGGCATCTTCAGAGGACAGGAGTAGCAGCACTCTGTGCTCTGGTGCAGTTTGTTTGGGAGTGATCACAACAATACACCCACAACAAAAACACACCGATCACCATAATCACCCAATCTCCTGAAAAGGACGAAAGCTGATTCCACAGTCATAAACACTCAACTCCCAAACAAACTGCACCAGAGCAAAGAGTGCTACTCCTATCCTCTGAAGATGCCGGCCACAGAGACTGGTGAAACGTCAGGAAGAACAACCTTCAGAACATGGCCAAAGAGCCCGAAAAACCCACAACAACCATTAGATCCCGGCTGTGAAAGCCTTCGCAAATACATTATTCTTTCCTAGTAAAAACCCAAAGGCCACGTACATTTTGTTTATGAACACCCACAATCAGCCTCATTGCTTTGGACCATAAAGCTTCTTCCAGTTCCTCAAAGTGACACTGCATGGAGAACACTGCAGAAAACTGGCCCCTGTGTGTTGTCAAGACAGCTGGACACCCTCAAGATAGCTGTTGGCGTAAAACCTGGACTGCACAACCTATCGAGCAGAAAAGACCATCAGACATAGGGTTCTCCTCTCCAAAACCGACCATTTGGACATCTTACTTGCACCATGAACTCCAATCAATTAGAGCTGGTGCTTGATCTAAATGGCAGTGCCACACCTACCTTGGAAAGATGCTTGCCACCGCTTCCAGTTGCTCATGGCCAACCACCACATGTTTGTGAATTTTCAGGAGGAGCTTGCATGACAGGCATGGGAGAGGGAGAAGGTGGCAAGTGGGGGAGAGGAAAAGGTTGAGCACTGCCTGCTTGGGAGTCTATACAAACTAAATCAAAGGTATTGTTCAAAATTTACAGCAGGTCATCTCTTCTTTTTTCCCTCCTCCCTATTTCTTTTCAATATCGAATGAAGGGCTGCCCGGGAAGGTCACTCTTTCCTTATTAATGAGGCATCTCTGAAGCTTTGTCTCATTAGGGCACTCAGAACTGTGCATTTACTGCAATTTCCAGCACTTAATAGAGGGAGGTCAGAGCGGGTCATATTCAATTTCCACTTGGCAGAGGGAGGAAAAATGGAAACGATTCATTTGCACAAATTTGAATAATTCCTCTCCTGTCTTGCCACCCGAGCTTTGCTTACAAGCCAGTGGCGGGTTTCTCTCAAAAACTCTATTAGAGGTGGCAACTCCTAAGCATCCAGGTGTCAACATAACAACTGTATGTTACCTGCCTGCCTGCCGCCACCACCTTTCCTATTTTCCCCTCTCTTCCACCTTTCCGTTCTCCACAGGGAATAGCGACTGCCTCTAGTGAGCTCTTAAACTTATCATAAATGTATCAAGATTGCTGTGGGCCATGAAACAGCTGTAAACAATTAATCTTTCCACAATTCTTCCACATCAGAATTGCTATCCCCGCAAAGTAACATCTGCTGTGCTGAGGTGATTATTCATGGGCAACGGGTGACACCATAGTTTTATGCATAGAGCCATCAGTGGCAATGAAGCAAAATTTATAGTTTTCCCTGGTTCAGTAAGAATAACATTTTGGCTGCATTAAAACATCATCCATCAGCATCGTCCCTGGGCTCAGGGCCTCATCTCATCTGGAGAAATTAAAAAGTATTCATTTTAATGCTAAGTTGTGAAGTCTGTAGTGACATTGCTATATTATTATTATTGTTGTTGTTGTTGTTGTTGTTGTTGTTGTTGTTGTTGTTAGCGATATTGGTGAAGATGTTGGAAAAGAGGTGATGCGGTGCAGTGAAGCTGAGGATTAAATGTGCTACTAGGTAGTGATGATATCCCAATTATGGGGCTAATGCTTCTTATTTATTCATAACCCCCCAAATACTTAATCAAAATTCCTTGAATGAAATGCAACAGCTAAAGAGGGGAAGTTATTTCACTGAAGCAGTGCAATTCTTAAGCCTGAGAGAACAAGAAAAAGAAAAAAGAAAAAGAAAGGGAGCTAGATGTGTTTGGCCTTAACTGGGATGGCAGGGGTCTAATATTTGAAAAAGGAAGCCAAATTACAGAAAGGAGAGATACAATGGGGAATTATAAGAGAAAGATTTACCAAAAGTGTTCTAAATTCCTTATTTTTAGGCCGAATCATCTCTTGTTTGTCAGGGAGCTTTTTTGGGGAAAGATCTGAAAGTTTCTTCTTATATAAATCAAAAGGGGTCTAATACGCCATTCTGTTAATGATAAGATGATAAGACATTCATAAGATCCTAATAGTTATACTATGGATGTTAATGCCAAACAATGAGCAAAGCCACACAAGAGAGGTGTGTTGATCACAGGAATTATTCACCGGTGAGTTTCCCCTCTCTTCCTGCTATAGCGATTTGATGTTGTTCCCCCCCCCTCATGAATGTTCTGATTGCTCACCAGCCAAATGATGGTCAAACAGATATTAAGCTCATGAGGGCTGAAAAAGCTAAACCCTGCTCATCAGACTTTGAGCATGTGACACATCTGTCACCTTCATTGGAGAAGTCCCAAGTGATATCTTCTTTGTTTTGAAGCGGTAGGATCTCTTTTCTTCATACTTTTGGGTACCTTCCCAGATCTGCTATGCCAACTTGTCAGATATGGTCATTTGTTGGTGTCGGAGTATCTTAAAATCACATTAAGGAATTTTAAGATTTGAACCGGCCTTACATTTTGTTATAGATATTGACCTAATGCACACCTCTAAAGTAGCTCATAACTTACTGTGTGTTTAGTCAGTTTGGATTTTTTTTAATAACTTGTAAGCTGTCTGGGTCCCTGAATTAGGAGAAAGGTGGCATGCAAATGAAAATAACAAACACATTGTTAAATTGATAAAATCCAGTCAAACAGACTGCATGTTTGAACTCTCCATATACAGCTGGATGGCTATGTTGAGTGCACCTGTACTTCCAGATTTATCACTACACCATTCGCTTCATCACTGGGCCTCATCCTTTTGTTCTCCAGTTTGTTGTTGTTGTTGTTGTTTCAGCTTCAGGGCTTAAAGTTTAAGAAGCCCTGGACAGAACTCCCAATGGTCAGAGACTCTAGGTGTTGAGCTCTAAACCAGTGGTCCCCAACCTTGGGCCTCCAGATGTTCTTGGACTTCAACTCCCAGAAATCCTGGCCAGCACAGGTGGTGGTGAAGGCTTCTGGGAGTTGTAGTCCAAGAACATCTGGAGGCCCAAGGTTGGGGACCACTGCTCTAAACCATCTGGAAGGCCAAAGGCTGGGAGCCATTGCAAGAATCACTCATCTCAGGGGGATCCAATCATCATTTGCCATGATGATTTGTCGAAGGACTTCCCATGCCTTACCTGTGATCTTGCATAGGCCAACGTGGTCCTGCCCATCCAGGAAACATTACTGGTGTGAAAACTTCAGGATACTGGGGTTACATACCTCAGTCCTGGACCCTAACCTTTAACTAGTCCCCTTAATGCACTAGAACTGTTGTGCAGTTTCCCAAAACTGCAATTTCTCCAGAAGATGACCTCATCTCACTTACACACCATAAAGGGAGCTGTGTCGTGTGCTAATGTTGCTGTTTCCCTTCTCCTCAACCCTGTGGTTATGATCTGAAAAAAGGGAATGCTATGTGAAGGACTGGGGGAAATGACTGGTATATTTCATTTTCAGTGCTTTGCAGCTATGAAACTATCCATGCACACTGATGCCGTGGTCTTTATTGGGGGGAAGGGGAATGATCTGCATTATTTGGCTGGTGAGCTGTCAGAATATGGGTTTTGCATGCAGAAAATTGCAGGCCATTTTCATGTGTACTTTCCACTAACATAAAAAAAATTTTCTGGGCTTTTGAGTAGACAACTCTGGTATATAGGATAAACAACACGGTCTCCTAGGCACTCTGCTCTGAAACATAGATGTGAGCTCCCCATGAAAAAGAGGAGAATGAGGTGTCCTCCCAAGAGAAAGAACATTTTTATCCTTTAAAAAAGAAGGAAAGTGAAGAGGACTAGAAAGTGCTGCCATTTTGATTTTCCTAAGGCCCCACAGTAGATTCACCTCTAGATTTCAGGGCCTTCTGAATTCTGGTGCTCTGGGATAGTTGTTCCTCTCTAGTTGCAATCCTGTCCAGATTCCCCCAAGTTTTTTTAAACATCTATGTGCAATTAAGGACTCAAAAGCTCACCTTTGTTGCAACTTTTTAGTCACAAGATATGTTGAAGGGTTTATAACCTTGCGTGCTGACTGGAAGGGACCTTTCTGAGCTGTGATGACTGTCAATCTGTCTAGTTCTAACCCACCACTCCTTCCTGCTTCTGAGTTCAAAGTCTCTCTCTCTCACACACACACACACACATGCTGAATGCTTGGTTTTCTCTCTCTTGAGTTTATTGGGATAATTGTTTTGTTTGCTGTTGATCTGTTCACACCTGTAACGATTTTTCCCTCCTACAAATGTCTCAGAGTGAGTTACTGAGACTATAAGTGCCAATAAATGAGAAAGGGGTGAACTATTTAGGGAGCTTTTAGCTATTCTCCGCTGTGGATCTCTGTACTTCTCCTGCAAAGAAAAGGTGCTTCACCAAAAGTTCAAAACTCTGCAGCATGATACAGGTGTATAACCCAAGCCAGAATTTTGACCCTCCAGTTAGGAATGTAGCCAATTGTTTTTTGTTTTTTAAAAGATGGGAAAGTGAGGCTTTTAAAACGTACCGGCTAAGATAAAGAAAGAAAGAGATAACTGGAGGATAAAACGCACTAGGCCCTTAATTCTACTTGATTGTTTAAAATGGCAACGCACAAATTATCCAAGGCTTAGCACTTTCTCAGGCCTCTGAAGTCAACAGTTACGGTGCTCAAATTTAATCAATCACATAAAATGTTACTCAGAAAGTGACCCTGACGTTACAGCTGAAGTACATCTCCTACATTAAAAAGCACTTTTGTTTCAGCTTGGCCAATATTATTGAAAGCAAGAGTTGCTAATAAGTAGTACCTCGGATGAGAGTGAAGGAGAGGAGGTGGCTGGGAGGAAAGGATGAAGAGAAATGGAACAAAAAGAGCGAGAACGTCAATTTGGCTAGAATATATGAAAAAGGTTTTATCAGGGCTGCACTCATGCCGTGTTGCCATGAGAAAATGCAGGGAGGTGCGGATGGGAAGGCACTGTTGGACATAGATTTTATTATTATTATTATTATTATTATTATTATTATTATTATTATTATTATTATTATTATTATTATTATTATTATTATTATTATTATTATTATTATTATTATTATTATTATTATTATTATTATTATTATTATTATTATTATTCCTGGTGAATTTTGCCAAACGTTTGCTTAAAAAGAAAGAAAAAATGCTAGTCCTTGTGTATGCAAAAAAATGTTTTCTGGGCCACGAAGAATGAATGAAAAAGGACAGGTCAAATGGCAGAAGCCAGAGCAAGGGTTGAACCGATTTTCCGGCTACCATAGGGAGCTCAAGTGCCGAATTTGGAAATATCCTTTTTTAAACGCAATAAATTTCACTAAAAGTTAAGGTGCTCTCCCACACACACACACAACCCAAGAAGGTAACTCTTTAAGTAGCTGCCTTTTATTTCCTTTGTAAGAAACAGAAACTAAGAGCATAGTTACCCCAGAGATGGTTCATGGCTGGACCAGTGAGAAGACTGCCCTCATTAAATTTCAGGGTGATGCACCCATCACTGAATCCTCTAGTTCAGATCTAGGCAAAATGTGTCCCGAGGGCCACATACAGCCCATGAGCCGCACCTGTCTGGCCCGGGGACAGTTTTGAACATCAAAACCATTTACAGTATAGCTTTTTGTCTAAAGTTGATCAATTGCTTATCTTTAACATACTGCAAAAAACCTGTTTAGTATTTGTGAAAATTAACAAGTTTAAAATAAAAACAATAATAACATCACTGTTTCATTTTATTTCAAAGTAAAGTTGGTTCGGCCCCCAAACACAGTTCAGATTTTTCATGTGGCTCCCCCCTATGGAAATTAATTGCCCACCCCTGCTCTAGTTTCTCCCATCTGTCACATGACCTCGCCATTCAGCACATTTAGCGCCATTCAGCACATTTAGCATCGTGGCTTCCATCCGTGAGTATACTGGACACTTTTCCTACTGAAAATGATGTAATTGATCCATTTTTATTTTTAGATTTACTGTATGTTGAAAACTGACAAAGTCCTCAAAGCCTTCCCTGTGCAGTCCAACACATTTTCTATTTCAGGGGCAACATCACCTTTGGACTGCGGAGCTGAAAAGGACCTGATGGATCATCCAGTCCAGCACCTCTCAACAAGGCACAGTGGGGAATTGAACTCTCAGCCAGAGTCCTCAGCCACTGAGCTGTCCAGCTGTTTTACTTTTGTTTATTGCATGTATTTAATTTTGTGCATTGTTTACATTGTATACTTCATTATTATTGTACACCACATTATTATTGCGCACTACTCTTTAGATTTTGTTATAACGAATTAGAATCTTCAACTGCAGAGCTAGAAGGGATCCTATAGATCATCCGGCCCTTCTCAAAGAGGCACAGCGGGGAACTGAACTGCCAACCTCTGGCACCACAGCCAGATGCCTAAAGCACCGAGCTATCCAGCAGTTCAATGATCAGTTGGTTGTTTTTAAATAGTCTGTGTTAAGGCCCATAATTCCATATCATACAACAGAACCAAAAATACATAGACCAGAGAGTACAATGCAAGTCTTGAGTTTAATCTGAACTCACAGCTTTTTAGAAAAGATTTTAAAATCCCATTTTAATTTGCTCAGCACAGTCCAAAATTGGGCACTCAGATGCTGTCTCGCTTACACATCACATATTCCATTCTCCGAAGGAAAATGTTTCCACAATGAAAATAATGTGGCACAAGGGAGAGTCTCTGTTTGGGGTTATTAAAGAGAAATGTAAGTGAGTCATGTTCATTAAAGGCAAGCTTGCAGAATGTTTTATATTAGCGGCTGTGTAATGATTAGAGCTTCCTGTAATAATGTTAATGAGGATTCAACTATATGAATTGAACATTCTAAGTTAATTCACATCCTTTCAACTAATAAGCCCTTAAGGACTCAGTGGGAGGAAGTGATGCTTTTAGCTCATCATCTGAACGGGCTAGACAAAATCGGCATAGCAAGCGAGCCAACCCCCTAAGACGTGGGGTCCTCTCTCCCTTGAGATCATCTTGGCATGACTCTTTTCCTTCTGGAGGGGAATAAAAGATCCATTTATTTTGTTGTGTCTCTTTTTGCCTTGATTTTGCCAGACAGTTATGGAGTTCCGCAGTGGTGTTGCGATGGCTGGACTTCAGGACTCTTTAGCCCATGGAGGGCCCAAATAACTATTGAGAGAACAGCAAAAGATGAGATGCTATCAAGGATATGCCCAGATTTATTAGAACTGGCATGGCCCATCACAGGATCCTTCCTTTCTTGTTTTTTTAAAAAATATTATATAGTTTGTGGAAGACGACTGGTCATGCACGTAGGTAAAGTTTATCATTTTATTAAGTTTACTTGGAGTAAATATTGGACTAAATCCAATTGTTAGCTCCAGTTAGAGCAGATCTACTGAATGAATGGGTGACGTTTGGACACACATGTGTACGTCTTGTGGGTTTTATGGCGTCTCTGGCCATGCTCAACCTCCCTGTCTTGACAGGGAAGCTCTGCTGTGACACTACAGCCAAGTTCTGCAGAAGCAGCTTGCAATGTTTTCCCTTGGTCAGATTCAGAGCTTCAAAAATTACTCTTTTAGATCACAGACTTCTAAATCCCCTAGCTAGAATGGCCAATGGTTGAGAGATTCTGGAGTTCTGGTCTAATTAGGTTCCTGCAGCTTATTTTTAAGTGTGGGAGGGAGGATGAAGTTTCTTGGTCAATGCTGAGGGGAAAGCATAGATCCTCAGAGTCACCCTATTGCAACTCAAGCTGTTTAAGGATTCACCACCTTGGACCCACTGGCTCACCTCAGGCCAGTTACCTGTTACTGTGTTTCACTGCCCCCCAATTAAAAAAATTGGGCCCAGTTTTTAAAAAATATTTATGAGCGCAATGTAGTCCGTTATGTACCTTTGATGTACTTGGTAGTTGGTGACTTCCTTTCATTCTGTCTTGGAGCCAACTAAATGCACAAAGCGTTCACTTCTGGCTTTCTAACTGTGGCTCATTTGAGTTTGGATAGTGTTTGTGTTAGCGAAGGGTTGCCCTTCAGCCCAGCTAGTGTTACTTCACTGGCTGTGGAGTCGCAAAACAGAACCCAGAGTGAATCTCAGTAATAAAATATAAAACACTATTATTTTCGAAAGCAGGACAATCACTAACACGCACAGAATATATGTAAAGTGGGTCTCACCAAATAAGAAACAGTTGCTCTTTTATAGCTCTAAGTGGAAATTTCCAAAGTGACAACTGAGCATGTACAGGAAAGCATAAATAGAAACAACTGCTGAAAAGCAACTACATTAAGGACAGCTTTTGCACAGAAATTGTCCGGTTTATCCTATGTTGAATGCACAAGGGCACTGTTAGCAGAAGACAGCATAAATCACAATAGACAATGAATAAGTAAAAGAGCCCCCAGTGTTATGGCTGACATTGGACTTGTGACTGTAGATATGGGGAAACAACCGATCTCTCGATTTGTGTCAAGGCCTTCTTCCTGTCTCTGTGTCATGTTGCCTGTTGTATGTCACTAGTTGTATAAGATTGAGATTCTGTCTGTAGGTGTGTGCATACTGGCCAGGTCCCCAAAGCCTGTGAGAGATAAGTATTATGCAGAACTGGCTGCAGATCATTGATGATACATCATTGATGATGCATCTTAGTGGTATCAGTGGGAGCTGTAAATGACTAATAATGATTTCTATTTTTCTCTGCTCTGCAGAAGATGCAGTCTTGCAGCAGCTAGTTCCTGGGTACCAGTCTAGCTCTGTCCATTTGCTTTTTCACCACATTGAGTGGGCAGTGTAGTTTAAGAAATCTCTATTCTATACATGTGAGTTTTGAGCTTCTTAAACTATGTTTCTTATGATTCAGCTTCCAGTTGAATGAGCTTATGCACATGGAACAAAGAGGGGCACCATTTTATGCTTTGATTTTGACATCTCAATGTCTTGGGCTTCTCTTGTGCTCCCTAAATGCCACATTGGAATGAGCTTTAGCCCCAGACACTTTGCACATGCAGCTGTGTCATGAGCTAATAGACTGAAACTTTAATATTTAATTTTCCGATTGTTTACTTTTCCTGCACATCTGTTTCCATTAACGCCTTCCTTATTTGTTCTTTGTGATTTCTTTTAGTTACAGTTTTAGGAGGCTGATAATGAATGTTGATAAGGTTTCAGTAAACAGAAACATTGCATCTCTCAAATTCCGATACCTGACAGAAGACATTATAGGTGAAGAAGCTCAGACTGTGTTTAGGCCCAGACGTGTATTGTTAAATGTGACGTGCTCAATTTATCATTAGTTATGAAGTGAAAACGGATGAATACACATTCAATTTAGTTCAGCTGCTTTCTTCATTTATCACACCCTTTCATCATCCATCATCTCCCCTTCTCATCCCGTTTGATTTAAACAAATAACACAGTTTCATAAGTTTAATCTAATTAATCATAATTCTAAGGTAATGTTCCCTTAATGAACCAGACATTGGGCTTTATAAAGTTTACTGCAAATTTTAATAAAATCAGGCCTGATAGAATCTACAAATGAACTTGTTTTTACCCAAGCTACCTTCCCGTCCCTCATTCTCCTTTCCTGTTATTGTTTCAGATAATGAGGGTGATGGATCAGTCACTCGAGCATATTGCCCTTGGACGGAGAACAACAGTTCCAATATATTGGAAAGTGTTCATCATTTTATGAGACAAGATATATATTTAAGGACAGGTTAATTGAAGCAGAAGCAAAGAAGAAAATCAAGCCAATGGGTTTTCGTGTTATCACTGTGAAAGAGGCGATGCTCCCTCAGTCAGCTTAAACCCTCACAGACACCAATGGATAGTGAAAGGAAAGTCTTCCTTAAGAAACAGAAGGCAGCTGTTAAGAAAATCTCCATCAAATGTACCTCTTAATTTCTCAAATTTTAATTAAGTGGAAGAATTTGTCACCTTATCTTCAGGAACACTGGTCCAAGGAAGTATAGTGTACGAGGTGATTAAAACAGAAAACTAAAATTCAGTGGAAGTTATTTGGGAGATGCATGAGGTGACGTTGCTCACCTAATGAGATTTTTCCTCATTCCCTCCTTCTGCAACCCATGGTGAACTTTTTAAAAAACTTCTTGGGAAGGTTCCGGAAGCCTCCAGACGAGATTTTGACAAAGGCATATGGAGTTACTTTCTTTAGTTGAGGTAGACGTCTTCCTGGATGACACACAAACTCCACAAGGAGGGAAGCCTGGTTGTAGGCTCATCCTTCTGCACAGCAGAGCTTGGAAATAATCCATTCAAAATGAACTCATTACCCATAATGTGTAAAAATAAAATAAAATAGGGCACCGGTCTGAAAATCCTCTGGCCAGAATCCTATTAGTGATTTCTGCATGGATGTTACATTGACAACACATTGTGGTGAATTGGTACTAACTAACATAATGCTAATCACATTACAAGGCATGTGTGTGAGCAAATTAGTAAGTAGCAATTCTCTGCAGTAACTTATGCAATTTAACATATGCATTTTGTGTCCTGCAGAGTTGTAGCCAGGATTTTAGTTATTTCAGACTAATGATGGCGCAGGGGTGTGTGCTTTCAGGGTTTGGTTTGGCTTTCTTGAGGAAAAATCATTGGTTCTTATTCATTAATTCATTATTGGCCATTTCTGCAATTTTAAATTAATATGGTTTTAACCTGATGATTTAATGAATTAATTTTCTTCCATTTTCTTAGCAATTTACAATTAAAAAAAAATACATGTTTTGGTGATTCCACAACAGTTCATCAGCACTACTAATAATGCTAAAGCTCTGTTGCATAGCTGTCATTGATTTCTAAATTTGATGTGGGGCATTTCAAACTACCTTTGACACTTTGATGAGTAAGTCAGGAAAGCATTTTAACTTGCCATCCTAAAAGCAAGAATGACAGCCTTGCTTTTAGGATGGTGGCATAATATCATGCATAACCTGGAGTAACCAAATGTTGGAGATCTTGCAATTTCAGTGCTAACTGTGGTTTGTGTGTCAATCTGTCCAGCACTAACCAATCGGTCTTTCCCGTCCCTGAATTCAAAGAAAGTCCTGCTTCTCTGCTGAGTGTCTCTTTCCCTCTCCTTAGTTTGTTGGCTGCAGTGATGTTGTTAGTTTTACTGTTGATCTGTTCACAACTGTATGTAATGAAACACTTCTTATTTTTTCTACTACTAATGTCTCAGAGTGAGTTATTGAGACTGTAAGTGCCCGTTAATAAGAAAGAGGTGGACTATCTGGAGAAGTTTTAGCTATTCTCCTCTGTGATTCTCTTTACTTCTATTTCCACTACTTCTACAAAGAAATTTTACTAAAAACTCAAAACTCTGCAACAAAAACCTCAAAGGCAGAAGAAGAGATTAGCAAGTTTTATATAGTGGCAGGTCAGGAAATTGTAAATAGCAGGATGGTGCAGGACTTAAATAGCTTGCTCTCAAATCAGTTTGCCCTCTTCAGTTTAAAGAGACCTGGGAGAGGTTCCACTTTCTTAAAGCCATGCTCACAAAATGAACTAAAAAGGGGCTGAAGAGATGGGATTAAAACAAACTGACACCCCACAATTTTAAATTGTGCAGTGCTCTGATATGAATGGGGAAAAGAAAGACCAAAACTCCATATCTTTGGATTTTATGAATTCACAACTCTAGGATACTGTACTGCCTTTCTGAGGAAAATGAGCCAGTAAAACACTATAGATGAGTGATTTCCAAGCTTGGGTGACCCAGATCTTCTTGGACCACAACTCCCAGAAACCCCACCCAGCACAGCTGGTAGTGAAGGCTTCTGGGAATTGCAGTCGAAGAACAAATGGGTTACCCAAGGTTGGGAACCACTGCTATGGATGATCCAGGTAATATTCACATTTGACATTCCCAGGTTTTGCATTTTATTTGACAAATTAAACCGTGTCCTTGGGGTTTAGGCACGACAGGTTTCCCTCTGGCTCTTCTGTCGTGAGGGATGTGGTCGGACAGCTCCAGTCCTTTATGTTTCCGCGGGAGCTGGCAAACTCTTGTGTATAACATCATGTGCCCCAGTTGTACTGTATAGGCTTTCTCTTTGTCCTCCCGCTCCTTCCACCTATTTCAGCCTGTGTGGCTGTAGGAGCAAGTGTCAAGATCAGGCCTTCTTTCGTTTGTGTTCTAATTCTCTCCAAAGTCAGACACAACGATGCTCGTAAGAACGAGAAAAGAAAAATCACCCCTTCTAAGGTTTTGTGCATCAAGTAGATTATCAGTCAAAGTCTCCCAAACATTTCAGCGGAGATTGTCCTCATTTCTCCCATTAGGCTAGCTCTCTCGGTTCTCTGTTCCTCTGTCTCCCCTGGTTCAGCTTTTCGGATTGCTTCTGTAATGCCCCTGACAAGCTTTGGCTGTGTAATCTTGCCGGTGACACCTTGCTCCTCCGCTCGTCCTCCGTTTCTCCTTGTCTTTCTCCGGCAGAGAGGAGGACGCTCCTCCTGGTGCCCTGGAAGCTGTCACTTGCCATTAGAGGATGGCCAAAAGCATGGCTACCAATTAACATTACGTGTAAAGAGTGAGCTCTATTAATCATTCATTATCTTCATGCTGCAACAGCCCACGTTGCAGGACCAGCCAGCCCAATAATCCTTACGACCCCCCAAGGTGGCCATCTAGTGCAGTACTGATTGCTTAAGTGCCTGCAGTTATCAGGTGGGGAGAGAGACAAAGAGGGGAACAGTAGTCCCACTCAATTTTATAGGCTGTCACAACTCACAAGCAGTTTGGGAGTTCCCCAATCCAGCATCCACAGCAAGCTTCCAATAACATCCCTGCTCATACATCCCAGAGCAGGTGACAGTTTTGTCAGGGTGGGAATGAAAATTGGACCAGCCCAACATATTTTGCTACCTAAGACTAATGACTAGAGATGGGGATAAATCATCAAAAATGGGGCTTCGTCTTGCTTTGTGAGTCATCAAGTTTGAACCACAAATGGCCTCCCAGTGACCTGACGAACAACTAATCGATTCGTTGGTTTGTAGGGCTATGCAATTAATAATAATAATAATAATAATAATAATAATAATAATAATAATAATAATAATAATAATAATAATAATAATAATAATGATGATGATGATGATGATGATGATGATGATGATGATGATGATGATGATGATGATGATGATGCCCAGCCCCTCAGCCTTCCTATGCATAGGAAAAGGAGGGGGGGAAAGGGATCAAAGCGATCCCCCTACCCCGCTGCCCCAGGGATGGGATTCCCTTCGTGCAGGTTTTAGCAAGCCACTGGAAGGGAAAATCCCTCTCTGCTTATGCCCCTGAGGAACAGCTGATCCGCGGGGGGCATAAGCAGAAAGGGAACAAAGGGACGAAAATGAAAGAGTTATATTCGTTGCTTTGTATTCGTCGGGGTCTCTGGACCCCAAGAATACAAAGTAACAAATATCTGACGAATCAGGGATATTCAACAAATATCCCAATTCGTTTTTATATTCATCCCCATGTCTACAAATGACACAGTGCACTAGAGGCTATTGCCTATGAGCTGTGGGGGTGGTGAGTCCATTCCAGATTTCAATTTTAATTTTACGGGTTTTATATCCAAGGTAATGCACCTGTTTCAGATGGTAGCATTCAGCATTCTGGAAAAATCTTGGAAAACTCAAAGCAAATTCAGCACTCCTTGAAACTGAAGTAACTAGGGGTTGTGCTCTTGCAGGATTGTTTGTTTGTTTGTTTTTGAGTGGTGAGATTTCAGCTCTCAGAATTCTCCAAAAAAATCCCCAAGCAGAATTCTGGGTATATCAGCCCATAAATGCACACCTACAGCCACTTACATTTCACATACCTGGAGCAGAACCTAGCTCTGAGGTTTCATTGCCTTCTCAGATCTTGGTTTCCTGTGGTAAATATTATATAAAAAAGAACTATTGTAATACTTCCTGGGAGTCATAGTCTTGCTGCTTTTTAGATTCTACCTCCTCAAGAACTACAACTCCCAGGAAGCATCATGGCAGGGAACAGTATTTTTTAAAAATATTAACAACAGTATATAAAGGCCCCAGAAGGGCAATCATCCTCAGAAGTTGGCTTTTCTCTAGGTGACCTAAATGTAGGTGCCCAAATAGGTGCATTTGTGGGGTGAAACTTCTAGAATTCTTGGAGTTGTGGGTCTTTAAATAATAAACAGCACATTCTGGAAGCAATCAACCTTCACTGGCAAAATAGTGAACAGTTCTGTTTCATGTATAAAATCTCTCTCTCTCTCTCTCTCTCTCTCTCTCTCTCTCTCTCTCTCACCACCTGATAATGCAGGCACTGGACTAGCAATTAAATCTGACTCCAACATTGGCAATGAGCTGGGATCTTCTACCACACTAGCAAGCTAGTTTAGGAGGGCCTGGCAAGCTTTCTCCAAGGGAACAGAGGGCCAACATCCACCACCTCAGGCCATCTCCTCAACCTCTGTTAGGACAAGACCTATTGAATCCAGCAGCCGTGTGTTGATTGGGATCTTCCTCATCGTCATAATTTGTAGTACATCCTTCTCCAGCCTGGTGTCCTTCAAATGCTGAAGGTTGAACTGGTCAATACAGTCAACGCATCATTAGGTATGGAGCTCCCTAAGGACACAGGTGTGTTGCACATCAGCTTGCTTCTGTTTTGCAATAGGTCTTCAAGAGGTAAGCACCACTTTGTTTCTATGTCTATTTCTTAGATGCTAGCTGTGAAAAATATGCATGCCTAGAGGGAAAACATTATAAAAGGAGGAAACAAACAATTCCATTAATTTGTCATTTAACCCTTAAATAGAACAGATACAAGAAACCCCTGGTTGTATTTCATGCAACAAAGTCCAGTGCGACCTACTACCTCCTTTCCACTCTACTTGGAGCACTGAATGAGATACTTTTCTGATACTCATTCATTCACATCAAATTAAATAAGAAATTTCAGCAAAAAAACAACAACACAGAGACATGAATGTCAGGGCAGCAAAAGCAAGCTGTTCATCGAAGGCACGACACAATAAATCAATATTTGAAAAAAACACATTTGTAATGAGGGACCTTACAAGTCTCCAGTGGAAATAAGTGCTGGACAGAGGTAGGAAAAGTTATTTTTTTAAAATCCACCATTCTCAAAATATCCCAGGCAATATGGTATCCCAAAATGTGACTTTTCCCATCAATGGATTCACAGCTTAGGGTTTGTTGCTTGAAAATCCCCATGCCATGGCATTGCCAACTAGACTTCTAAGATGTGGAATAGGAAGCAAAGGCTTATCTGATGATCTTGATAGGTAGACAAGTCCATATAGGAAAGAGGTGATCCTTAAATTGCCCTGATCCCAACCACAATAGGTTTTAAATGTCACAATCGGCACCTTTCCCTGTACTTTGAAACAAATTGGAAACCAATGCAGACATAAAATAGAAATAAAATAACACGATCCATTACTTAGGCTGGATAGATCAGTGATCCACTGTGTACCTTGTTTTAAAGTGAAGAATGTGGGTATTTGCAAAGTGTTCAACATGGTCGCAGGGGCACGAAAAGAAAAAAGACTCCATGTAGCTAATGGGATATTTTGTAAATAACATTAAGCAGACAACACATGGAAACAACACATTTCTCAAAAGTCATGTCTCAAAATGAGGTAGTAAACGACTCCAGAATGTTCTCCTAATGAGGAAACTGCAGGTTTTTAAACCAAAGTGACAGCTAAAACTTGACTGAATGTTTAATCTTTTCATCCTTGCCCCTCCCCACCCCACGCAGTGGTGCATCTTCAACACAGAGAAAAGGCATGTTCCAGAACTCACCACATGGCAAAGCATTGAGGGATGGGAAAGATATCAGTTTGGTCACTACTGATTGCTAAATAAGAGCATAATTAATTATTTCTTCAAAGGGATTGTCCAGAATCCCACCACAAATCAATTGGCTCTCTGAGCTGCAAATGCACGGACTCTATTTTAGCTCAATGAAAACAAAATCAATTGGGGGCCAATTATACCCCATCTCATTAGAGTATGCAAATAATGTGTGATACAAATTAAAAGTTCCTCTACTCCCTCCCATACCCACCCTTTGGCCGGGCCTTGAAACCCTGTAATCCAGAATCATGTTGAGGAAACGGCTTTCTTCAAGGGAGAAGAAATCATGTGTACCAATTCTGGCCTCTAGCTGCTGCCTGCTGTGTCAAAAAAAATTATCACAGAATTCAAGAAAAGGGCAGTGGGCTTTCCACTGGAAGAACATCCATTCTCTTGGGCAATTCATTCTGCATTCTGTCACTGGATAATCAGGTCTCTTGATCTCCTGAACATATTTCAGCATACAAATTTAGCAGATGGTCTATATTGCTATGAAATGCTAATTCATGTATCTGAGGAAACAGAGAAGATCTGTTTTTAAAAAGTGCAAAGCTTTTCTAATCTTGATGCAAGTATCTAGCAAGAAGTCACTTTATGGAGCCAGAGATTATACAGCGCGCGCGAGAGAGAGCAAATATGGCAGCCAATTATCCAAATACTTTGGGAAACAAGTATTTTCAGCAAAGGTTGTACCTAGGTACATCTCATAAATGCACATAAACCAAACTCAACACAAACACAAGTTGGGAAGAAAATATTCAGATACATCCAATATTTAGATGGAGACGTTTATGAAGACTCACCCACCTCACCCTCCAAAAAAATTCAACTCCTAATCGCTTGAGTACCAATATTTTCAGTAAGGTTAGTGAAAACTCTTTCCATTTAATGTGGGTTGCTCCATACAAAAACGTAACACAAGGAGCTTTCAAGAAAAAGAGAAGTCATTTGCAAAGCAACTCTACTGGGCCATGGATTGTATTTTTATTTTATTAGGATTTTTTTTTATCTTATGACATGCAGGCTGAAAGCCTGTCGGCACAAGGATGCCCACAGAAAGCTGGTGGTGTCATCAGCAAGGGGCAATTTTTGGAAATTAAACATTTCCAATTCCTGTGCTTCAGCTGCCTTGTAGTCCTTTGCATCTTGTGGAAGCTATGGGAGTCACCAGATGGAAGCAGGAAGTCTTTAATTAACTAAACATTCTGCTGACAGTAATGCCATCCCAGCAGCAGCTATTCTTAGTGATTACGGGCGTCCTCCCACAGCTTCCGTACAATGAGAAGACCTACACGAGAGCCATGATAGCCACAGCACGGCCACTGATGATGTCATCAGCCTTCTGTATGCTTATTCATGACAATAGGGTTCCAGCCACTGTTTGTTTGTTTGAATATTTTGATAATTGTAAGCACCCGAATCATCATCATCATCATCATCATCATCATCATCATCTTAGAATTGCACAGCAGGAAGGGACCCTATGGATCGTCAAATCCTGACCCTGTCAAGAAGACAAGAGCGATCCAGCTGTTAAGAATGTCAAGTGCTGCTTTTAACCTTGTGTTGATACCCGGCCTCCTTTGAAAGATGCTGCTGGCCAAAGTAGAACAGCCAATTGCATGGTTGGCTCGTGAGACAGGGGGTGCCTCACACACAAATTTCAGGGGAGCCCCCCCTGCTCCCTCCACAAGTCACCCAACCAGTTGTTCTGTGTTACGGGGGTTAGTCCCTAGTTGATGATGTCCTGTCTCTCAGGGAGATAAAGGGAGAGGTGGTACATTCCAGAGAGAGCGATAAGTTGCTTTCTCTCTGTGGGTTTATTTGGAAACTTAGGAAAAGCTGGATTCCTCTCCTTGGAAAAAGCATTTGGTAGTTACTGCTCAGATATCCAGTGTGGTGTAGTGGATAGAGTGATGGACTAAGACTCTGAAGACCAGGGTTCGAATCCTCTCTTGGCCATAGAAACTGACTGGGGGAGTGGCACTGGTAAAACCACCCCTTAAATATCTCGCTTACCTTGAAAGCTCTTTTAGGGTCATGATATAAGTCGGTTCTGACTTGCTGGCACATAAATAACCATTTACGGTTCAACTCCTGGCCTTCTGTACTCAATAGACCAAAGGCCCCACCTACAAAATCATTCCAGCCCAACAGACATTTTTTTAAAGAAAAACCTAGGACGATGCATAGATTGATGTGGCAAACGTCAGCTGGGATAAAGAAAGGGCTTTTTGGGATTCAAAGCATCAACTCTGAAATTTCGCATACACATATAATATATCTGAGGGGAGTGTGAGCTTTCCAACACTCAGCATGATTTTTACATTTAAAAAAAAATATCATAGTGCTTTAATTGCCACCAAAGGAACATAAAATTCCTTTTAGGTTTCCACCATCTTCTCAGATTCCAGTTTTCAACTGCTTCCATTTCCTGGGTCATGGTGAACTTGTCAAAGTGAAGCCATTAATATAACGGCAATAAAATAAAATAAAAATTTAAAGGAGAAGAAGCACCACCTTGAAAAGACTTGGAAAGTATGAACCAAAAGGGGTGGGTAGCGAGGGGGGGGCAAGCTTTTAACTGTGAAGTACTGTACCTAATAGATTCCTAATACTTCTGGAAATAAAAGTTTGAACTTCTACCTGTAAACATCAGATGTTCCCAGCTTTGATAAATTCACTGGTTCCCACTCTGATATATATTTTTTGTCCACTGGGAAAGAGCTTGTAAAAGTTACTTTCTGGTCTCATAATAAACCACAGCTTTAACAACGCAGAAGGAGTGCATGCATCTCTGGAAGAACATATAGTATATATAGCTCATCATCAGACACACAGGAGAGCGCATTGCCTCTCCTCCAGCGCCACCAACTGCTGGTTTCCTTCCTTCCTTCTTTCCTCTTTTCCTTCCTTCCTTCCTTCCTTCCTTCCTTCCTTCCTTCCTTCCTTCCTTCCTTCCTTCCTTCCTTTGTTCGTTCGTTCATTCGTTCGTTCGTTTGTTCATTTGTTCCTTCCTTCCTTCCTTCATTTGTTCGTTCGTTTGTTTGTTCATTTGTTCCTTCCTTCCTTCCTTCCTTCCTTCCTTCCTTCCTTCCTTCCTTCCTTCCTTCCTTCCTTCCTTCCTTCCTTCCTTCCTTCCCAAAGAAACAAAGGTTGCTTGACCTCTCCAACTTTTGCATTTTTTTCTAGTACTACTGTGGAAATTGACAGGAGGGAATGGGCAAAGCATACGATCTTCCTTCCAACGAAACCACACCATGGATTAAACCATTGTGAGGAATTTCTCTGTATGTGTGTATGGTTCTCTTCTTTCAAACCCATTTCTTCTTAAACCATTTTTTTAAAAAAAAAAACAGTCTTATAGATCATGTCAGAGTGTAGAATGCAGAGATTGTATCTGGGGGAGAGGGGTGTACATAACAGTATTAGTTTGATGAACAACAAAATTAGTGCCAGTCAAAGGGAGGTCTTCCATATACAATCTTGTGCATAAAGTAAATTCACCTTTTTGAGATTGTTGAGCGAGTATGGCTCAATCTCATTTACATGGATTTTACTGAGCAAATAATAAAAATAATACTGATAATCGAATAAGGTAGAGATGACAAATGTCGTTCGGAGTCTGATCTTGATGTTACCATTCTGTCCCCTTTCTTTTAAGAAAAGAAACACTCCAGAGTCAATTATGGGTGCAACCTAGCAGGGAATTCTTGTGTGCAAGCCCCCTTGAAATGTATGGGAGCTAGGTGAGGAGACCTCTTTACTCTTACAGTGAAATGTGGGAATCAGTGTCACTGAATTCAACAAGACTGAATAGGCATGTACGAGGAATGCAGTGTTACGAGTGCTATCACGAAGTTATTACAATGGGTACCATGCAGGCAAAAATCTTGCTGGATCAGGGCCTGTGAAAGCACCCCAGTCTTCAGTTTTGTCCAGGAGCCTGGAATGAGTGAAATCATTGGGATGAGAAGAACAGTTTAAGCAAAATTCAAGGCGCTGCTTCATACACTGTAAATACTAAATGGCCTGAACTTGACCTTATCTGTTCCACATGCTCCTCCTTGCACTAGGGCTAATAGTGATAACAGGAAGTTGTGGTGATTATATTGAAGAGTGCAGAGTGCAGCAGAAGGCTAGTCAGGTGAGCTTATGGGTACGAATTAGAAGTAATAACTCAGGATGTTGATGGTATGGTAAAAGGAAAAATTGATAGTCTATTGTGCCATTCAGAAGAACACAAGATAAAATCTAGGCCTTAAAAAAACTGTTTTATTAATTTTCAGTAAAAAGAAAACAGCAACAAATATACAAAACACTACTAACGTATCAAGTTAAAAAATAGACTTGATAATTGTGGTTTCGTTTATTTTTTTAAAACCTAGGTTTGAAGAAAGAAGCTCCTAGAGATGGCTTCCAAAACCTGAAGACTGAGAGGGGTCACTCTTATGGCTCACCCTTTATAAGAGATGGAGAATCGAAACACAAATTATTTCCTTGAAGAATGAGAGCAGTCTAAATAAGATGTGACAAGTGACTAAGGAACTAGCCAAGATGGGCAAAAATATCCAAGCCCACCTGGCTACTTGTCAGCCTAGTGCCCCCTACTGGTCACTTTAAATACTGTAGGACTCCCGTACAGTATTATAGCAAACACTATTTTAATAGTGAACACTTTACATAGCATGATCTCTAACTTGCTCTAGTGGCTAGTTCTGGTAATTTCATCTTTAGAAATATACAGTTCTAGGATTTTTCATTTAATATTTTTCATATTTTCAGACCGTAGATAAGTGCATCAGCATGTACTGATCCCACAGATAAGGGAGTCGTCCTGTACAATATTTCTTAGTTTATTTTAAACAAGAGAATCATTGCCTGCAAAGCCAGGTTTTATCAGGTATTACACTGTGTGCCATCAAGTCAATTCCAACTTATGGCAACCCTTTCCAGGGTAAACAGAGCCTTTTTGGTAATTCAATTCTTTAAAAAAAAAAACAACCCTCTGGATTAGGAATCTGGGATACTGTGTGTCTGTACAAACAATTCAAAACAGCAAGAAATGGCCTGACATTGCTGCACAATATTGTGCCCGCATTGCCAGCAGGAAAAAAGGATGCCAAGCTTTACATTGCAAAGTGCTGCTTGTTGACAAAACCAATGGCAGCAGTCGATATGGTCTACAGCAGGGGTCCCCAACCTTTTTAACACCAGGGACCAGTTTAGTTGACGACCATTCTCCCAAGGACCGTGGGGGGTGGGGGGGTGAACATCCGTGCATGTTTGGAGCGGGGCATGTGGGGGCATGCATGCATATGGGTGGGTGTGCATGCATGCATAAGGGTGGGTGTGCATACATACGGGTGGGTGTGCATGTATGTGGTTGGGCGGGAGTGTGCGCATACACACATGTTCCTTCACAAACACAAAGCAATTGCCAGGGCTGTTTGTCAGTAAGTATTCAAAATAAGCAAGACTGGTCTTTTTCAATTTGTATGAGCTATTTTAAATCCGGGGACATACAGGATCTCTTGTTACTGCATGGGGGGAAGTTTTTACATTTTAAAATAATAACTTGAAACCCATTTGCCTAAACATCCCCAAATTTGGCACAGAGCAAGAATGGCCTAGTTGCTACATCTGTGCAAAAGCTGGCGTCAATCTGAAGTCCAGTTTCAGAGTCATAATTTTTTGTTTGGACTCCTCCTCCCTGTTTGGAATTGTTTTGTAGAATGTTGATTTGTTGCGCTGTGCATTAACATGACTACACTACTGTGCAGCTATAACAACAGGGTGTAAGAATATTTTGCCAGCAAAGGTTTTTTAGGACTGTAGACTCGTCCATTCTAGAAAGTTTGTTACAAGTTCTTCTTCTGGACAGACTCTTAAATAGGAGTGTGCCAAATGCTGCTTCGGTAACATACTTCTTATCCATTCACTTTATTTGTTTTGAAATTTTAAAATAATGTTTTATTGTATTTTAAAAATTTCTGTGGTTTCAGGTGTAGTTCGGCAGATTATCAAACTTTCTAAACAAATAAATCTTCCCTTAAACAAATATATAGTTACGTACATTTAGAACATTCAAAAAATGTCTAAATAATTCTTTGGGAAAAAAAGATCTAAAAAAAATTCCAGATAAATATACATCCTTTTAAATTTGTCAAAATTTTGATTTCATGTTTTCCAGTGTTTAAACTGGGTTCTTAAGATGGAAATAAGAACTGAATGGATAAAACCCAGCCAGAGTTAAATACAAATCACTCTAATGGGTGTATGGATGAAGGATTGGTATCCTGACATAGAACAGCTCTCCATATGTTTAGGTTAACTCAGAAATAAACCTCAGGCTGTTCAATGGGTTTTCCTTCTAAATGTCATAACATGAGTGGTCTTAACCGACCAGATAGGTGGGATATAAACAAAATAAATAAAATAAATGCCAGCTTACATTTCTGCCCCTGGAATCACAGGCAGATAACAAGACTTGACCAGTGCTTGGAAACTCTTTCTGAATGCTGGAAATGCATGTGAGAATTGGAGAAGCAGGAAATAAAATGGATTTTTCCATAAAAATTCCATCATTTTGTAATTGTAGCGCTCACATGCATTTAAATCAACTCTCTGCTGCATACCACGGCTTTCAGGTTGGTAAAATGATTTGTAAGGCCACCATCTGGTGGCAAAACATGGAATTGATTCATCCTTCTGTAGCTATTTTGGTCACGCTTTCAAACATGTGCTGGATCTAACCAGCATTCCTTACTAGAAGAGTTCCAGTGCAAATTGTTGTTGTTTAGTCGTTTAATCGTGTCCGACTCTTCGTGACCCCATGGACCAGAGCACGCCAGGCCCTCCTGTCTTTCACTGCCTCCCAGAGTTGGGTCAAATTCATGTTGGTCGCTTCGATGACACTGTCCAACCATCTCACCCTCTGTCCAGTGCAAATAACACTTTTCAGCTCACTGTTCTATGAAAATCTCATTCATCACCCAGCCATAAGACACTTATTTTCATTGTCTCCAAGAGGATCTCAACAACTCAGAGCTGGCTGATTCCTAAGTACTGTAGAGGAGTTCCCTAGATCAGGCATGGGGAAAGTGTGGCCTTCCTTCCCATCAGCCTCAGCCAGCATCACCAAATGTGATGGGTTATGGGAATTTCCATTCAAAATTTGGTCCACACATTCTCCATTCCTGCCCGGAATGCTATGCACTTTTGGAATGTTCTGAGTGTTTTACATAGCTAGACCTTCTGTCTTTTCGTTAAGTGACTATATTGGGCGGTTTTCAATGCATTTCAATGGGGTTTTTAATTTCACTTTACGATGTTTTCGCTTAACAGCGATTTTCCTGGAACGGATTATCGTTGTTAAGTGAGGCACCACTGTATATTGAATGGGCTGCCAGGGCAGACTCTTGTATAAAGAGAAATAACTGTCAGAAGGGGAAATGGAAGCCTTGAAGGTCCCCATCAGTTTGCTTCTAAACAGTCACAAGTCAGCTGGGCACAGTAACCCTCTCCCAAACACAAGTAACAAAATTTTACCCAGGAGTAGGAAATGCTTGGTTGCCAACAAGCAACAATATTAAGAGGTACCTGTGTTTTAAATTTCCAGAATACCAAAATTCTAGCTTTTATGTTTCTGATAAATAAGTTTGGAGAATAGTGACAGTGCACAAGAAAATATCAGAAGCCAACAAGGATATACGTCTGACGTTCGTAAGTGATGGGTCTTTGGTGATGTTGATTTGTTCATCACAATTATGAGCAATAACAGCAGGAATTATACAAAGGTACATATAACAAGGGGGACATGGTGGCGCTGCGGGTTAAACCGCAGAAGCCTCTGTGCTTCAGGGTCAGAAGACCAGCAGTCATAAGATCGAATACAAATGACGGAGTGAGATCCCGTCTCTTGTCCTAGCTCCTGCCAACCTAGCAGTTCGAAAGCATGTAAAAATGCGAGCAGATAAATAGGTACCACCTCGGTGGGAGGGTAGCAGTGTTCCGTGTCTAGTCGCGCTCGACAGGTGACCACAGAAACTGTCTTCGGACAAACGCTGGCTCTACGGCTTGGAAACGGGGATGAGCACCGACCCCTAGAGTCAGACACGATTGGACTAAATGTCAAGGGGAACCTTTACCTTTAAATATAATAAATCATTTATACAAAGCACAGAATTTATGCAACATTGCCCCAGATTATTATCCTTAACAATGGAGTATACACACCTCTGGGAAAGAAAACAGTAACTACCAAAGATTAGAAATATAGATTTTTATTTCAATTTACAATAAGGCAACATGACATATTTCTCAGACAGTGACAGATAGACATATAGGCTGTTGCCAACACAGTCCATGAGAGAAGTGTATTTTATTAAACATTGCTTATCTCTGGTATTTCTTCCCTCCCATCTGTAAGAGTTTTAATATTAAAGTTGTAAACAAAATTGCAAGGCTGGACTTTTTAAATTGCTTGCCCTTTTCTCTTGTCCAGGGCACGTATACATATATAGAGAAGGAGACTGACTGAATCAGTCATATTTCTGGATTTATTGGGATTTTTTTAGAAATATGTTTGAGAGAAGGGGTGGGTTTCTCTCAAGAAGTGAAAAATCTTGCAACTCTCCCAAAGTACACAGCCTGTTCTACCTCTTCATCGTGACTTCTAAATAAAGTCGACCAGCCATCCACATTTAGACTGATAATATTCAGATAGTTATTTCCTCCTGAAGACATCTCATCAACAACAAGGACCGGAAAACAACAAAAACAAACAAACAAACAAAAAACCCACCCAGAAAACTACCTCGGAAATGTAAGACCATCTATTCAAGTAATCAACGCACAGCAACCAGTCAGAGTGAACAGGAAGGAAAATTTGTTCAAACATTCCATAAACACGGGGAGGATACCACTGCTGGCATACAATTAAATAATTCCATTTTATTGTTATGTACATTCCCTTTGGAGAAAGACTCCAAATTTGCAGACCATCTTTTTTTTTAAGCACCAGGATTTTCCACTCTGCTTCGAGATCCATTCCTCTTTTCCAGACATCAAGACTGGGAACTCACGGGAGGATGGAAGCAAACCGATGAGAAAACTAAGCATCTCCCTTCCATTGCCCACGCTTGGTGCTTTATTATCGTTCTCTAACTGGAGAAAAAAGCCAAATTATTCTGTGGTGCTGAGGCAAAAGAAATCACAACTGGGAGCTTTCAGTCCGAGTCTGTGGTTCCACTTGACGTTGCTCCGTTACCTATGATCATTTTGCTGTAGTTTTTCTGTTCTTCCTCCTTGAAAGTCTCTTTCACTTTAGCTCGTTTCAAACCCCCATCCCTTGAAACAAGGAAAAAAGGGAGATACAAGAAGCATTACCTTTACCCATCATGATAACATCTTAAATTCATTTAGCTTCTAATGATCTTTAATTCTGAGACTGAAAATGTAACCTCTCCATTCTTGGGTGGGTCTCTGGTTCTTGTTGTGTTTACATTATTTAAGTCACATTTAATGCATTGCCCAAGCATTTACTTGATCTTTCAGTTCTTGTTCCACATACATCTGCAATTCGTGGGCACAACGTGCAGAATTATTGTACACCTTTGCCATCCAGAATTTGCCACCTTTTATATAACACCCTAAAAGCTGTACTGGGATACAGTCTCAAAAATGATAGAATGATTTCAATACGAATCCAAGGCAGACCTTTCAACATCACAGTAACCCAACTTGATGCACCAACCACCCATGCTGAAGAGGCTGAAACTGACCTATTCTATGAAGACTTACAACACCTTCTAGAACTGACACCAAAGAAAGATGTTCTTCTCATTATAGGGGACTGGAATGCTAAAGTAGGGAGTCAAGAGATAGCAGTGACCAGAAGATTGGAAAAGATCAGTCTACATCCCAATCCTAAAGAACAGCAGTGCCAAAGAGTGCTCCAACTCCTATACAATTGTACTCATTTCACATGCTAGCAAGGTTATGCTCAAAATCCTACAAGGTAGGCTTCAGCAGTATGTGGACCAAGAACTCCCAGAAGTACAAGCTGGATTTCGAGGGGGCAGAGGAACTAGAGACCAAATTGCTAACATGTGCTGGATTACGGAGAAAGCCACAGAGTTCCAGAAAAACATCTACTTCTGCTTCATTGACTACACAAAAGCCTCTGACTGTGTGGGCCACAGCAAACTATGGCAAGTTCTTAAAGAAATGGGAGTGCCTGACCACCTAATCTATCTCCTGAGAAATACACGGGACAGGAAGCAACAGTTAGAACTGGATATGGAACAATTGATTGGTTCAAAATTGGGAAAAGAGTACGACAAGGCTCTGATGTTAGGAAACTATGAAGGCAAGAGGAGAAGGGGACGACAGAGGACGAGATGGTTGGACAGTGTCATTGAAGCAACCAACATGAATTTGACCCAACTTCAGGAGGCTATGGAAGACAGGAGGGCCTGGCGTGCTCTGGTCCGTGGGGTCACAAAGAGTCGGACATGACTTAATGACTAAACAACAACAACATTGACCTTCAGCCAGCTGGGTACTCAACTGACCAAGCTTGGAGGGATAGAAGGCCCAGATATCTGGGACTGAACCTGAGTTTTGAGCAGAGATTTTGCTGCAGTACTGCAGTGTAACCACTGCGCTATGGGGCTCCTAGTAAGTAAGTTGTTGTTGTTTAGTCGTTTCCGACTCTTCATGACCCCCATGGACCAGAGCACACCAGGCCCTCCTGTCTTCCACTGCCTCCCAGAGTTGGGTCAAATTCATTGGTAGCTTCGGTGACACTGTCCAACCATCTTGTCCTCTGTCGTCCCCTTCTCCTCTTGCCTTTGCACTTTCCCAACATCAGGGTCTTTTCCAGGGAGTCCTCTCTTCTCATGAGATAGTCAAAGTATTGGAGCTTCAGCTTCATGATCTGTCCTTAGGAGACTCCTAAAAAGGAAGAAGTTCAGCGAAGAATGTGCAACTAGAGAGCACCAAGGTATCATCACTGCAAAGGGAAAGCAAAATATAGCTACTCATATCCTTGTTCAACCCTCTTTTCACTAGTTTCAAAAAATAGATTCTGCTGCATTGCAAATTCCTTCCAACCTTTCCCTGCAACATCATCCCACAGCCATTGAAGGGAGCAGTACAGTCAGAGTTGGCTTGGGGATGATATCGCAAAGCTGATTCAGAACAAGACCAGGAAGCACTAACTCACTGCCAGGGGTGGTCACAAGCTCCAAAGTCTTGGGAATCAATTTTCTACCCTCTTGCACCTACTGCATGCCATATCACACCCACAATTTGCAGGGCAGTTAAGCAGGGAGAAACTAGACTTGGCCACAAATCCATTTCCACTTTCACAAAATCCAGGGGTAATTAGATGCTGTGAGTTTGCATGAATCCCATTTTTATCCCCAATCCTTGGTGAGTGAACACGTCTGGCCCTTTCATCAAAAAACAAATAGCTGTTGGAGCTGGGGAAAGAGAAAGCAATGCTTTGGAACGGCCAGAAGGGGCTCAGGGCTCAGCAGCAGTAATAGCCCAGCCACTTGAAACAGTGTGGAGAGCATGTACAATTTGGTGCATGGACAGAGATTTCATACAGTTGCCCGTTCCCCAGGCAAATGCTCCAAAAGGAACAGGAAAATGTGCAGTCCAATGGATAACAGGTAACATAGACATTGGCCTGTCTGTGCTCAGATTCTTCTCCTACAAGCTATGGATACCAGCCGGGCCATCTATGAAATAAACTGGACCATCCTCGCTCTACCAAGATGGCTTCCGAAGGGCTCCTTTCTTCCTACTGTCTTCCCTTTTGAAATTAAAAAGTGCTTCGAGATTAAGAGGCTGGAATAGAAAACGGTTCCAGAACCGCCTTCTGGATCAGATTTAAGAGTTCTAGAGTGCCACCGACTCAAATGAAAGGGGAAAAAATATCTCCTGATACAAAGCTTTGGCCTCTGAAGCACAGCAATCTTTTTTTTTCCTCACCAGGGCAGTTCAGTCAGTCCTCCTTGGAGAGCAATGGCAGACTTCACCCGGTTGGCAAAGTGAACAGCATCCTCTCCTTCCTGCAAAGCAAGCAACAAAGGGTGAGAAGCCAATCCTCTGCAACCTTCAGGAATGCCACTGGAAATTTAACTATGCCTTTTATAAGAAGGGAGAAACAGAGGGTTTGTTTAAAATATTTATACACCGCCTTTCTCCTAAAGGATCCAAGGTGGCTTACAGAATTAAAAAAAAAAGTTGAAAGCTAAAATAAAAATCATTACAATATTTAAAAAGAAACAGATATCATATTCAAGTTGATTTATGAAGAGCAACATGAAAAACATAAATAAAACAACAGAATACAATAGTTGTTTTTAAAAAATCCTGTTGGTTAAACAGCCCTTTAAAGGAAAGCCTGTCTGAGGAGAAAGGCCTTTGTCTGCTTGCAGAAGGACAGCAAGGATGGGGCCAGCCTGGCTTCCCATGGGAGGGAGTTCCAGAGTCTGGGAGCAGCCACAGAGAAGGCCCTCTTAGATAAGGGGTTTCTGCTTGGTCACTCTCAAGAGGTGACAGGGATTTTGATAGGAAAGAATTTTTTCTTGCATGTCGAAATCCCAGCATCTGAGCAAAGCAATATTAGAAATTTTTAAAAAAATACCTCTCTTGTCATTGGTGGCAGATACCACACGTGGCATACGATGGCCCAGCTTGTCATAATTCGCAGGAGATAGCTTACGATGCCATACTTGCTGCTGTTCCAGAAGGCATCGCCAAACTGGGGGTCATACTGAAAAACGAGGACAAACATTTTCATCCCTAATTCCAAAACCCAAGCGGACATTTCAGAGCACATGTACCACAATGCTTCAACTAGGTTTATTTTAAATGTATACATAACCCATTTACAAAATACAAATTAAAACCAGGCTATCTTTTAAAATGAATTAATATAACCAATTACTCAACTTAGCATTGAGACTCGACTCTGTGGCCAGTATCCTATTGCGTAGTAGCTCCACCTGCACAACAGGAGGGATCCTGCTGGCAGATGCAGATTGCCAGTAATTAAGGTACCACCAGAAAGACTTATGCTCTCTTACCTTGATGGCAACTGGGTAGATGGTGCCACCTATCTCAAAACTTCCCTTTTTAAACATCATTACTGAAGTGTTGTTTATACAAGTGCCTGGCCAAAGAGAAAGCATTAGAGTGAGATCAATAACACAAGCATGCACACAAACACAAGTGGTGCAAATAATTTGAGGGAGTAGATAAGGGGAGAAACCTTCATCCACCAGGATAAATACATCCCTACCTAAAAAGTTCTCCAGATTTCCTTTCCTCTGTTGGATCTTGCAAGAGACTAACAGTTCCATAAAATGGGGGTGAGAGATTGTCAGTAATTACCATTGATATGATCAAATCAAGCCTGAAATCTCTCACTGAAGGTTCAAATGGCTAAACTGAAGCTATCATACTCTGGGCATATCCAGCAAAGAGAAGACCATGCTGGAGCAGACAAATGGAAGGTGGTAGCAAAAGAGGAAGACGGAACATGAGTTGGTTTGACTCAAAAAGGGAAGCCACGGCTTTAGTTTGCAAGGCTCAAACAGGCTGTTAACAATAAGACCTTTTGGAGGTCTTTAACTCACTGGTTCTTAACCTTGGGTTGCTCAGGAGTTTTGGACTGCAACTTCCAGAAGCCTTCACTACCAGCTGTCCTGACTGGGGTTTCTGGGAGTTGCAGTTCAAAAGCATCCAAGTAACAAAGGTTAAGAACCACTGCTTTAACTAATAGGGTCACCGTAAGTCAGAAAAGTAACTTGACATGTAACAAAAAAGAGTACTATTTACCATAGTAATAACTACCTCAAAGTCCAAAATGTGAGAGACCATGTCATGACCCTAGTTTGCTCATTCCTCAGCTCTCACCTCCCCGTGATCCACACCATGAGGTAGCAAAAGCATTGAGGATAAGCGGAACAGGCCCTGTTTTCAGCATTTACACACCAAACACTTATACTTTCTGTTCCGTGTCTGAAAGGGGAGTCGACGCGTCTGGAGTTCTGGTTCTGGCGAACCTTGCAGCCTGACCAATCTTACGGCCCAGGCTGACCGTGATGAAATCTGGTGGCTGTACTTCATGAATGCTTTGAGGCCAAGAGGTTCTTTCACTGTCTTCCAATTGCATGGGCCTTCCACGGCTAGGGTTTTCAATTACACAAAAAGGCTGAGCTCTCAGATGCTGTGCAAATGCGGGGCAGAGAGGGCCAGCCAGCAAGCATGGGCATTTTGGAATGGAGTGAACCTTCAGCTCTCCAGATTTGGTGTGCGTTTGAAAGTGGAGGCTGGGTGAAGAGAGAGAAAAGTGTGTAGAATTTTCCAAAACATCTTGTGTCCTTGCTCTCCACAAATTCCACATCTCTAGATAGAATTCTGTAAATATTGCTGTCTTGTCAGTGGGAGCTGAAGGACAATTCAAATGATAACACTGTCAGAAAACGGGCACTACCAGATATGAACACTACAAATATTGTACTACCTCTCCCAGATATTTAACTCCCCTTAACAGAGCCAGCTTATACATGTCTCTATGGTATAAGAGATTCTACCCTGCTCTCATGGTCATCCATTATCTGGGGAAATTGCAAATGATTACAAAGAACATCTTGTAGGGGAAAAGTTCATCAAGGACTGTAAATAGACCATCTGATTAACATTCCTGTTACTCTACCATTGTTATCTTACCATTGTTAACCTATGACAGAGGGTCCGCCTTCTTTACAGCAATGGTCCCCAACCTTTTTGACACCAGGGGCTGGTTTAGACCATTCTCCTAAGGACCGGGGGGGGGGGGGGCGGGGGATACTTGTTATGCAGTAGGTTGTTGGAGGATAGCTTTCAATTGAGCTCATAAAGGAAATGGCAAGCAGGAGGTCAGCTGCCATTGAAGCTCCACCTCCTGTCAGATCAGCAGAGGCATAGACCGGTACTCGTCCGCAGCCCAGGGGTTGGGGACCCGGCTTTACAGCACAAGCTTCTACTAAAGACCTGCATATCAAAGATGCTTTCTTACTGACCGCTCACAACCTTGAGGCCCAGTATAAATATTTGCCATGTTGTACCTCCTTCTTTTATGCCTGATGAAGTAGACGTGTCCACAAAAGCTCACATTAAAAAATATATAAAAGTTAGTCTTTAAGGTGCCACCACGCTTTTGCCTTTTTTAAAACCTTTTTTTAAAATTTCTTTTTCACCGTAAGAAATATAAACAAAAGTTCTCTTGCTGATGTCCTCCTCTTACCTTCTGGGAAAATTAGGATGGGCAGTTTGTCCTTGTTGGCCACGTGTTCCCTCAGTCTAAAAGAAATGGAGAAATATTTGAGCTATGGCCTCAGGACTGAGGAGTCAATACTTGGTCATTTCAATGAAACCAGCAAAAAAGGTTCTTAAAACATGAGGCCTGGTTTTCAAGGTTTTTCCCTGGCTCCCTAGGCTCCACTGGTTTCAGAGCAGAGTTTCATATTTTGAGGGTAATAGGAACAAAAGTTTCAACGGAAGGAGGGAAAGATCCTCAACAAGGTACAGTCCAGGATATATTCTAAAATTAAATGGCTGCACCTCGTGTTTTCTAGACCTTTTCGGCTTGAATCCCCAACACTGCCAGCCAGCCAGCACAACCATGCTGGTTGGGGACAATAGAAGTTGTAGTTAATCACATCTGAAATATAACACGTTGAGGAAAGCTGGTGTATTTTAGCAGCATACACTGCACTTCTACGTTGGCTCAGACATGTTGTGAGAATGCCTGATGGTCGGATTCCAAAAGATCTCCTGTATGGAGAATTAGTGCAGGGAAATCGCCCCAGAGGGAGAACACAGCTGACATACAAGGATATCTGCAAGCAGGAGCTGAAGGCCTTAGGAATGGACCTCAACAGATGGGAAACCCTGATCTCTGAGTGCTCAGCCTGGAGGCAGGCGGTGCATCATGGCCTCTCCCAATTTTGTATTTGTCTTCCATGTGGAAGGGATGGTCACTCTCGAATTGGCCTTCTCAGCCACACTAGACGCTGTTCCAAGTCCTCCATTCAGAGCACATTACTCTAGTCTCTCGAGACTGAAGGATGCCTAAATACTGCACTTTTTTATTTTTACTACTTGAAACAAGAAGATTCTACTAGCACAAGTTATTTCAAAACCTCTTTCATTTTAAGCCAATGGGAACTCTACCTCTTCACGTAGGAAGGTAGGGCTATTTATCTAGCTGGGGGGGGGGGGGGGAGTCACTAAAACTGCCAAAAGTAGGAGCTCTTGGCGAATATTTGTATGTGGTTTCCACCACAGCACAAGGGATGCTCCACCCTCAGCACAAAATAATCAGCTTTTTGTCACATGACATTACCTTGCACTGTTTTAGTGGATTGCTCTGTTGCCCAGCAACAGACGTGCAAATTAAACTTAATAAAAACGTATTTTAAGCATTTTTAAAAGAGGAAAAAAGTGTTTGTTTTTTTTAAAAAAAGGCAGCCACAAAACAGTTTCTAAGGGCCAGCTTCAAAACTATTTAAGTGAACAATATGTGATGGGAAGAGCTATATAATTTTTTCATAATATAATCAACCCAACTCGAATCCAGATTTCCTTCCTTTCAAAAGGCACACCAAATTAGAGATAGACAGAAACTGTGTCAGCTAAACATCTAGTATTTATATTCTGAGATTATGGACAGTAAATGTGTGTTGTAGTGACCACTGCGTCAAGAGTTAGTTGGAAGAGGCTTTGGGGTACTCTACTCCTACCTCTACTCTTCAAATATACTGAACTACAAGACCCATGAGCTCACTTTGCTGGATGGCAGATTCTAGGCACTATAATCCAATCCTGCAGAAGGGCTCCAGGTGATGGAAGGATGCTACAGCTGGTCCTGGACATTTGGGAGATCTATCAAGAAGCAAAAAGGGACATGGTGGCGCTTTGAAGCCTCTGTGCTGCAAAGTCAGAAGACCAGCAGTCATAAGATCGAATCCAAATGACGGAGTGAACTCCCGTCGCTTGTCCCAGCTCCTGCCAACCTAGCAGTTCGAAAGCATGCAAATGTGAGTAGATAAATAGGGACCATCTCAGTGGGAAAGTCATGGCGTTCTGTGTCTAGTCACACTGACCACGGAAACTGTCTACGGACAAACGCTGGCTCTACGACTTGGAAACGGGGATGAGCACCGACCCCTAGAGTCGGACACGATTGGACTAAATGTCAAGGGGAACCTTTACCTTTATCAAGAAGCACATAGCACTTCCACGCAGCAAACAACGAGTATACACACACTTTGCATTTGAATATGGTAAACACTAATTACTCTAGTAGTTATTATGAACAAGCGTCTAGCCTTTTTCTTAAAAACAGAACTGTCTACCTTCTTGTCACTAGATGGCGATCTTTCATTTCCGAGCGTTCAAACCATACATGCGGGCAGGCCTTGACCGTGGCTCTTTGAATGACTCCCATGAGACCGCCATGAGACTGACCAACCTGTAATAAACACACACCAAAAAAAAAACCCATCATCATTAAATCAACACACGTCCCCTCAAAATGGTAGAATTGCCAGTCTTCCTTGCCATAAACAATTCTATTTTCAAGGGGCCAAACTGCATTTCACGGGAGAAATCCAGGGCTCCCGACCTTTAAACATCCTTCAAAATCTAGAGTAGAGGCCCACTAAGCAAGGATGCTGCCGGAAGCAGAAGAGTCATTTAGCACACCAGACCCACCCAAGTCAAGACAGCAGCCACGTTATTCCAATATTAAGGCAGAAAAGGTCCCAGCAGGTTCTCCCAATCCCAGGCAGTAAAAAATGCAGGGTTAACAAACTAAATATCTATTTGCTACCCTTAACAGGACACCCCCAAATCCGCAGTCAGAAATAGCAAGCTTGCTCTGATGAATGAGGACAACTTTTTGAGGTTTCAGGAAAGCAAACACCTCATCCTGAAAATATATTCATTTTAGTAAAGTATAAAGTATTCAGTAAATACAAGGCACAGGGCATTTCAGGGAATTAGTAAACACTGGGCCTTATTTATTTATTTATTTGATTGATTGATTGATTGATTGATTGATTGATTGATTGATTGATTTCTATCCCATCATTCTCTCAATGCTGTGTTCCAAAGTGGTTACCTAGTTTGTATGGTGTAATGTGTGAGAAGTAGTGTAATTCTAAGAATTATGTCTAATTGTGATGAAAGTTGTATATACAGTGGTGCCTCGCACAACGGGTGCCTCACACAATGATGAATTCACACAACGATGCCTTTTTCTGTTAAATTTGCCGCCTCACACAGCGATGTTTCCTATGGGGGATTTTCACACAACGATCTCCCTTTCCGCTCCTGTAAAAGTGTCTTACAATGTTTGGAAGCCGTTTTAAATGCTTGCAATGGTTAGCCCACCTCCGGAAACCTATGCAAACTGATTTTGGTGTTGTTCTGACACTTCGTTAATTTATGATGATTTTTTGAATTTTCTCCATTGGAAACCATTGGATGGTCTGTCTAATGGTTTCCAATGGAGAAAACAAAAAATAATCATAAATTAACGAAGTGTCAGAACAACACCAAAATCAGTTTGCATAGGTTTCAGGAGGTGGGCTAACCATTGCAACCATTTTAAACGGCTTCCAAACATTGTAAGACACTTTTACAGGAGCGAAAAAGGACTTCACAAAGCCATTGAAATGTATTGAGTCGGCTTCAATACATTCCAATGGAGGAAACATTGTTTCACACAGCGATGTTTCCTATGGGGATTTTCACTCAGCGATGGCAATCTGTTCCAATTGGAACGGATTAACCGGTTTTTCAATGCATTCCTATGGGAAATGGTGTTTCACAGAATGATGTTTCACACAACGTTGATTTTTTTTGGAACCAATTAACATCGTTGTGTGAGGCACCACTGTATTGGCTTAAATTAGTGTCAGTAAATCGAATGCAAATTATGCCCCCTTTTTGTGAAAAATATTCTCCCTGCTGGTGTTTCTTGTCCTCCGCTGCTTCTTTTTCGTGAGGTTGCAGAGGCCATCCTAAGCTACATAAGCAAAAAAAAACCCCGTGGGAATACCAGTTCTTAAAACCTATATACAAAGCTGTCAGGATTCAATAAACCCCACACATTTTACCTCTGCCTCCTCTTTCTCTACTCTCCCCATCAAATTTTGGAGTGAAAGAGCAGGAATCCATTCTCTTGTACAATGGAAGAGTGCCACCGTGCTGATGAAGCTACCAACCAGCAATTTATTTACACTGTCATTTCAGGTTGTGTAAATAAAAACACATGCTGATACATTTTTATACAATTGCCAGGATATGTAGCCATCACGAAAACGCAGCATAGGAACTCGTCAAGTTTAGTGATGGTTTGGGTGCCGTTTAAAGACTTTTTGCAATCCTCAAAGTTACAAAATTCATGTTACGCTGACATACCATTGCATAACAGCCATCATTTGTCAGTATTATGACATCTATTGGCGACGTATGGTTGGCAACACAAATTCCTCCTTTCTGCGGTTTGTTCTCCCTGCAGATATACAAAGACAAGAGTTATTCATAGTAACGTCGTGATATGTCACTAGACTTACTAATGTGGCTCCGAGAAACAACAGATTAGAGTGTGAATCCAGTTGCTAATCCCAACTAGACCAGACTCGCTGAATCACATTTGGCAATTGGTGCCACTGGCCTTTACTAGCAATTAGAGATAGGCTGAGTATTAGGAATATGGCATTTGGATATTTGGGACTCCATTCTGGGAGTTCCATCTGACAGACTGACACCTAAATTTCACTCACTGAGGAAAAGACCTCGCTCGAAGGCTTCATGGCCTAGCGCCAACCTAGCTTTCTGTGGAAAAAATTATGAGAGTGGCAATCCAAAAAAATCTGAATGGCACATCTCTATTGAGTATTCCATCACCCAACCACCTACCTATAAACATTTAAGAAAAAGGTATGGTCAGCATCCTATTGATTTAAGCAATCATGAAGGCCAATTTCATAAGCAACTCTGCCTCTTTACCCAATCATCGTGCTCCCCTGCAACCACTCACTGAATTAAAAAAAAATCATATGTCAGATTGCATGATGGACAGAAAGCCAGAACAGAAAAATTCTTATATGATTGCTATTATATCCATAGTTTTTCCATAATATGATTGGCTGGCGTTTCTAAGCAGTTATGTGGTACAAGATGCACTTGAATTAGCATATATATTTTGAAAACAATCGTCTTGAACTACAACTCCCATCAGCCCTACTAAAGCTGATGGAAAAGTATAGTGGGAGTTGTAGTTGAGCAACAGTTGTAAGGCTGGAAGTTGTTCAAACTAGTTCTAAAGCTGTTCCACAGTTCAATAACGGTAAAGCAAACACACTGATAAAACACAGAATACTGGCATATGCATATGCTCCAAGAGCAAAACTGATAACAGAGATCCTCGTTAAATCTGAGTTGGCCTCAGGTTTAATTGTCATCCTATGAAGAACACTTGCGAATGAAAAATGAGTAAAAACATGACTCAGCCTCTACCAGAAATGCACTCTTCAAGATAGATGCTATCAAGAGAACACTCAGAGAACAACAAAGATTACTGAAGGAACATTCTCTGCACATGTGTAAGTTTTTACAAGATACAGTGGTGCCTCACTTAACGAGCGCACCATTTAAAGACGAATCTGCATAGCGACGCGTTTTTTGTGATCGCTAATGCGATCGCATTGCGATGATACCAATGGGCAAAAATTGCATTGTGATGATCGGTAAGCGTTTTGCTTACCGATCTTCGCATTGCGATGTTCTAAAAACAGCTGATCGGCGGTTCCAAAATGGCCACCGGAAGAATAAAATAGCCGCCCGCAGCGTTTTCGCGCCCTGCCCTCGCTTGCCGAGGTGGCAAAAATGGCGGCCGGATGGGGAATCTTCGCTTACCGGTGAGTTTTCACCCCACAGGAACGCATTAAACGGAGTTTAATGCATTCCTACGGGGTTTTACATTCCATATAGCGATGTTTCCGGATAGCGACATTAATCCTGGAACGGATTAACGTTGCTATGTGGGGCACCACTGTACCTTTCAGAACTACACACTAAGTGATGAACACCAACAAAAGCAATACATACAAAATATATGTAAGCATGATGTAAAAATGCATACCAGTCATGAAAGCTTTTCTGGTTAAGAAACTTACACAGCCTTAGTTAAAGCAGCTATAAAGTGTTATCATCAGGGCTTTCTTGAGCACCCCCGCGGAATAATGCCGGCATGAGTATCTCCAGAACTGTGCGGCCAACACTAAGAAGGCACTGTTATCTTACTGTCACCAACCTAACCAATCTTATTGGAAGCAAGATCATACACATGAAGGCACTCCTTGAAGATACTACGTTGAACATCTTAGAAGCTATGCAAGGACAGTCTGGCTAGTACTTGGATAGGAGATTACCAGGGAATACTGGGGATCCCCAGACAGGATAGGAAAGAATCCTATCTGAAACCCTGGTGGGCTACTATTACTCAGAGTTGACAACACTGGCTAATGGACCAATGGTTTAAACTCTATGTGAAATCTCAACAAGCAAGTTGAGTAAGATCATGCTCAGGCATCACAGCATTTGCTTCATATGAGTCACCTGCATGACGGCTAGGTGGGGGCACACCTGTTCTTCCATTACACACATACAATACTGCAAAGTAATATATAAATGGGAGTCAAAAATAATGCAAATACTTCTTTAGGCATGGCTGTAAAATCCAAGAACATGACGCTGCTCAAGTAGGTAGGAATCAAATCTAAAGCTATGCATTTTTTTCAGCTCTGTGTATTCAACAATAAGAAACAGGCAAGCTGTCTGCATTAAAGTGACCCAAGTTCTGCCTAAAGAAAAGCTAGATACTGCAGTATGTATGCATCCCATTACGCTGCATTGTTCATCTTTGCTGTTATGAAGATAAGCATAGTGGGGATCACTGATGCCCTGCCTTTAACCTCTATGAAATTCCTAGCCTTGGGAACAGCAGTTCAAAGATGTAACTTTTCCAAATTTTACAGGAAACAGATCAGGCTTAAGACTTTGCCTGCACGACACTCTCATTTGCAACACTGTGAAGGAGATATACTTTTACTCACTTGTTGTGGTAATAGATGGTTCCAGAAAGGGCTCTCACAAGGATCCGGGAACATGTGAGATGGACAAGATCGCTCAGCCAGTCTTTGGTTCTATTAAATAGGGAGGATGATGAAGTTTGGATAAGAGCAAGAACGGCACAGCCTTGTCCTACTTAAAGAATCACAGCACCAGCAATTATAGTGCGCTCTCTTGCTTTTAATGTGTTTTTAGTCCTGATTTTATTTACCATTTTTACCATAATGCTTGTTTAATTCTTTTACATGCTTGTATACTTATTGCTTTTAGCTTTCAAACATGGTCCTTTTCATGACATGCTTCCTTAGGTCCTTTTAAGGAGAAAGGCAAGGTAAAAATATTTTAAATAGATAGATAAAACAACACTGCAAGCAGCTTTACGTTAATGGCCAGGAAGGAGTCAGCATGTAGCACATACATAAACAAACAAACAAACAAAAACAGGGGGAGAAACCAGCCCACCATTTCAGTAGCACCCTAGATATAGCACAGGGACAGACAATTCTCAAAGATTTTAAACTTTAAAAGCCCCACACATTCACTAGCGCCCAAATGATGTTTGAAAATGTATAATAAATACTTTGGGGGACATGGGACTCAATAGAGCCTGGAGGAGGGGGACAAACTTAGCAAAATGTTTTCCCATCGCTCCTGGTGAACACAGAGCGGCTTTCTGAGCCAAAATTGTAATTACTTAATTAAACCAACATTGACCTGGGATGCTAGTGGCACTAGAAATTAGAGAAAAGCATATTCAAACATTAGGGTTAGCAGGCATGGGTTGAACTTTTAAAAAACACTTTTTTCTAGCACCTTAAAAACCTACACATTTATCGTGGCATATGCTTTCCTATGCTGAAGTCCACTTCGTCATCAGATACATTCATTGCCTCAAACTAGCACGGGTGTAGACCAATACAGTACACATAAAGGGAAAGGAAATTTCACTTGATGTGAATCAACAAAGTGAAAGGCCCTTTTTTAAAATGTGGATAATGACATTAAAACTTTATGTAAAAAAAATTTTCCAACTGAATTTAGGAACTCCTCCCAAGATGCGTTGCTGTGCTTGTTTTGAAGTCTTGTTTTTGCTGCAACAGATGTTCAAGGTTTTTTGTTTTTGCTTATAAGCAAGAGTCTACATTTCTCTCATTGCCTGGAGAAGATACAGGCGCTGCTATGGGCATAATTTCACTGTCTACTTCATGCCTTTGCTAAAGATGTTGGAGGTACATAGATGTTGCCCATACACACAGAGAGACGGGTTTAAGGACTCTTTTCAGTCTAAATTGAGTTCTCTCACCCCATACTGATGAGGGTAAGAAAAAGCTTTCGTACCTACCTCCATGCAAGGCTGAATCCTCAGATTCCAACCTGCCCCCCGTTTGAAAACAAGAAATGGCCACAAATTTACAGAAATGTTTTGACAGCTTAAAAAAAAGTGGAAGGACACAACTTGTGCCACCCGAGTCATATACCTTCCTGGAGGTTTCCAGAGGTATTGGTTCTCCCTTTCTCTGGAAGGACTTGAACAAGGGCCGGGCGGGGGTGGGTGGGCTGCTTACAAGACTCTTCAGGCAGTCAGAAGGGCCTTGGTGGGCTGCCTCCTCAGTTTCCTTTCCTACTCTAGACAGAACAAAGCTGATGTAAATAGTTCATTATGTGGTAAAACTCTCTTTCAGCTTTACCTCATGGCACAGTGGTTAAACTGCAGCACCTCAGCCAAAACTCTCCTCACAACCTAGTTGTGAGGTATCCAGTTCGACCTTCTGAGGTCAGTAAACGGAATGCCCACCTGGTGGTGGTAGGTAATGTGTAGTGTGCATAATTACATTGTAAACCACCCAGAGTGTGCTTTAGGCAGTATATAAGCAGCACACTTTTGTGTTACCATTTCAAGCGAGTGCAGGACAGGATCGCACAACCAAGTGTTTCCTTTGTAGGGCACAGAGAAGGGAGGAACTCTTAAGTCCAGAATACAAAACACATGTGAGCAACAAGACTGGAATGCATGTCCTCAATACTTAGCTTTCTATGCATATGAACTTTTGATGAGGCGAATCATTACTTATTCTAATGATTCCAGGCAATATAGTTTACTACACTGTAATCATACCATCACTGGTATAATTGCCTAAGGAGGAATCAGACATGTCTTATCCTGTTTTGCAATCTCTCCTGTTCTTCAAGCTGTTCTTTTTTCTTTTTCTTTTTTTGCTAATGCAAAGGAGATTCACTTACGATCCATTTGGCAGCTGTCCTACCAGAGTGGTGCCCGTGATCATACTAACTGTCCCAATCGTTGCCAAGGTCACACTGGGGGGGGGAGGGGGAGAGAAGAATAACAAATACATTATCCATTTTGAAGCAACAAAAACTGACTGAAGCATCTTTACAGAGTTCATGAGAGAAGGTGCCATACAGCAAGAAGAAAAAGCCCTCTTAAAGGCTGCACGCCTGGCCTTCTGATATATTATTTACATGTTCATTGCCTGTTTATGCCACCTTTCTCACAGTGAGGGACTCAAAGTGGCTTACAATTTGTTTTAAAAATGCAAGCCAACTTTAAGCGCAAGAGGTGATTCCGTTAAAAACAGTTAAACATACAAAAATATGCAAAAAAATTAGTTAAAATGTGTTTAAAGACACATATACAAAACAATAATAATAATGTGCAGCATCCCACAATCAAAACCTCTTTGTTGCCTCATTCAGTAGTTAAGTGGTTAAAAGCCTATCTGAAAAGGAAGGTCTTCCCTTATTTGCCAAAGGGCAGGCAGGAGGGGGCTAACCTAGTCTCCTAACGGAGGGCCTTCCACAACCTGGCTGAAACTAGCAGTAAGGCCGTTTCCCACATCCTCATCAGATGTGCCTGTGAGGACCTCTAGAAAGCTTCTCCTGAAGATGTCAAGCACTGGAATATTTCTTTGTCACAGTGACACTCAAAGTGATATACATAGCATTGGGATGGGGGGATGGAGCCTCCAATACAGGCGCCGACCAGACCAATTTAAGCACAACAAATATGTTGCACGATATGCTTTCTGGCCAAGTCCTTGACTAGGGTTGGGCAAAACGAAGCCATCTAGAACTTAATGGACTGCAACTCCCAGCTGTCTTCAGTGGTTTTATATTCACTGGTTTGATATAATGTGAGCTGCAATCCAATAATACGTGGAGGGCAACACATGATGGACTTCAACACATGATAAGACTCAGTAACATGTGGTCCCAAGCATTTCTAATTTCCTTCTAATTCCAACAACTCATAGGACATCTCAGCAGATCTCTCTCTCTCTCTCTCTCTCTCTCTCTCTCTCTCTCTCTCTCTCACACACACACACACACACACACACACACACAAGTTGCTAGACCTACCGAAGAGGCAGCAAGAGGCAATACCGCACAAAGACGCCAATAACCCACACCACCGTCAGCCGTAAACTGATATACTGGAAGTTGACGTTGGTCCTGGTGAGAAGGTTCCAAGAGACGAGTTCCTCTGAGCTGAACCTTTGGGTGACCTCGTCTTCCACAATTGCTTCGAAGCCTTTCTTGCAGAAATAAAAAATATCCGAGACCTCAAAGTCACCACGGCGCAGACCGGCAATAGCCTCCTCCATAGTAGTGTGATCTCTCTGAATGATGACTTTAGGGTGAGGAAAGGAAAGGAATACATTACAGCTGGATGACAAAGTTTGGCAGGAGAGCCCACCCCAATTTGTACTCATCAATAAAGAAAATGATTTCCACTGTTTTATTCTTAGTTTTGAGCTCTCTTATGAAACATTTGAACTCATAAGCTTTGGTTTTGCTGCAACTGATTTTCTAGTTTGAAACATATAGCCTTTAACAAGCTTTAGAGTGCATCTGCACCACAGTTATAACAGATAAGATTTCACTTTAAGTGCCAAGGCTCCATTATTATTACAAGATTCTGAGTTTGGTGAGACACTGAGAATTCTCTGCTGTAGCTAACAGGTGGACATTTAACACTCCTTGGCAGAGAATTCTAAGTATATCATAAACTACAAATTCCAGGATCCCGGAGGAAGAAGCCATGGCAATTAAAAGTAGGATCAAAATGGCTATAACCCTATAGTCGAGATACACCTTCAGGCAGCATGCCTGATTTTCATGGATTCTAGGAGTTGTGGGCCAAGAATATTTGAGGAGCTAAGGTTTACATGGGAAATTCTGGAAGTCACTCGTTTGTAGGGTTGCAGGTGACTTCACAGTACATAACAACAACAATTGGGTTTATAATCATTAGTCAAGGGAATCAGCACCACCTGAAAGGAATTCGCCCTAGTAACTGGAAATTACGAAACGGATGGGCCACCTTTCCTCCAAACATGTTTACCGGCTTGGACCGATCAAAGCTATGTTCCCCACAGTCAGCTTCTTGTAATATATTTGCTTATGTAAGACTTTCATATAACAAATTACATAGACCAACTGGGAGCAGTTGAGGAGCGCCGGGGTGGGGCAGGACACCTTCTTCTCTGACCCACTGTTCGATCTTTGAGATGACAACCACATAAACGCACTGGACTTTTACTACACAACGCAATATATGAACTGGATCAGTGATTCTTAACAGGATCGATATGGGCCCCCAGACGATGATGAATCACTCTTGGGGGGGTGGCAGGTGCCCACAGAACTTTGAGGGGAAACTAAGGAGGAGATGCAAGTCCTAGGTCCCACTGGCGAAAGAAACTCACTGAGTGATTTTCGCTCTGTCACTTTCTGTCACCCTGACCAAACTCATGGAGTCGTTGCAGAGATGAAGTGGTGAAACGACTGGAGAAAAGGCTAGATTCAAATGTAATTTTTTCAGTACAATAGATTAAGAAAGGCATGCCGAGGTTAGCAGACTGCCCTGAGGCCACCTGCTACGCCAGAAACTGTTGGAGCTCTTTCTTGGGTGTACCTAGGACACACTGCACAGAATCGCAGAACTCCAGTTTCTAGGCAAACTGTCTTGTACTGGGTCAGACCATTGGTCCATCCAAATATTGTTGATTAACTGGCAGTTGCTCTCCCAGATACCTCGGGGTAGTATGTCGGCACCAAGAAGAACGACTGAGGTTGAACTGCTGTAGAGCTGTATAAATTACCGAAGCCTTACTGGGAGAAGTGAAAACCTTCCAAAGGTCTAACTAAGGTCTGAAGTTTCTCGATGTAACGCAAGACCCAAAATAATGTATGGAAGAGGCCACTCCTAGAGATCCTGGGAATAATACAATCCCTCTGAGTCAACAGCTGGTGCAAAAGAGGGCCTCTCTACGGATCCTGTTTCTCGGGGGCTGGCCTGACAGTGATAAATTATGCAAGTACAGGCCAGTGTTTCATGTGTTGATAAGCTTTAGAAAGAGACATTGTCGTGGCATGGATGAATTCATTCACAGTCCCATTCAAAGCAGAAAGTAGAACAGGAAACTGAAAAGACAACCCAGCCCAGTGAGAAAGGAACACAACTGCCTTTTTAAAGCGACATGGGTGGAGATGACAGCACAGAAAATACCTTGGAATGCTCTATGACTTAACAAGGAGTGAGAACTAGGTAATTATTTTCTCTAAGTCAACCACGGCCTACAGCTTAGTCACACGGGACGGTCAAAACATGCTGTGTAACAGCCACAGTGAGGTGAAACGTCAGTTTCAAAATCTGGGTAAAAGGAAGCAATGTTAAGCAACTGTTTTTAACTCATGAGTGATGCGGACAGAAATGCCAAAGAAGTGGAAAGATAAGGGCACAGAAACTAAAGTTGTAAAGGAAAACAAAACAGAAGCAAAGGATGTTGCTAGAGATAGGAGCTTCACATTTGTATCCCTGGGGATACGAAGCGCAGCACCAGAGATGGACAACCAGAGATGGACCACTATGGAGGTCCATTCCCTCCCTGAAGAACCAGCCTGGTCCACTCACCCAGCTCCAAACAGCACGCATGTCCACCGGTGGCAACATTGCACCAATCACAGAGGTAGCCTGACTGGCTCTGCCCCGTCTCTCTGCACAGCTGACCACTCCAGCGAGGAGGCGGGATGATGAGTCTACCCATTCAGCTGTTCACCAGTCAGGACTGTGTGGGAAGGTGAGGCAAAGCTGGTCAGGCTACTTCTGCAATTGGCGTGATGTTGCCACTGATGGATGTGCATGCTGTGCGGAGCCCAGTGAGAGGACCAGGCTGGTTCTGGGGAGAGGGAATGGACTTCCATGGCACCTGTGGGGCCACACTTCGTATTCGTATCCCTAGGGAACACGAATATGAATATGCTCCCATCTCTAGTCGTTACTCTTGTCTTTTATTCACTCCAGTATCAGATTTTTATCTACCCTTCCCTCCCAAAGAGCCCCTCTTTGGTCAAGTAGCTGCCCTAGCACTAGAACAGCTAACCTTTAAAAGGAAGAAGGAAAAGAAAGAAACAGGATGGGACGGGACGGGAAAGGAAGGGAAGGAGAAAAACAAGCAGACCCAGGCACCAGGTTTGGGGAGAAGATTCTAACAGCACCCATTTTCCCCTATGTCCTGCCTGTCGTATTGCTGCTATATCTGGGTGGCTTCAAATCCAATGATTACAACCACTCCGTATTGGCTCAAGCAATCGCCTGAACCGATGTGACTGAATTCAATTTCAAAAAAATAGAAGCCCCAGCGGTAGAAGAAAAGCCTACGGATGGGGGCTGGGGATTGACTCCAAACTGATTCACACTGACTCGTATGTCATAGAGTCAACAGAAAACCATGCAAATCTAATCATCCGAATTCCAGAACATTTCTCACATTATCTGTCAGGTTAGTCGCCCCCTTGGTATTCAGGCAGGCACAGATTATTATTTTTTATCATTCTAACAAAATAGCAAATTGTGATTTGCCTCAAACCACCTCTGAGAGGCAGAGAACTGATACTGTACTCACAAAACAATAGTTGGCGTTAAGGCTGAATAAGCCTAACTAGGTCTTAGCTCGCTGATGACTTGAAAAGTAAACTGAACATAAAGTGAATTAACATACCAACTAAAGATACCTGAAACTTAGAGGAAAGATCTACGTCACTGATTTGTTAATGAGGACATGTTCGGCATACAAGCAATAATCAATGTTCATGCTATTTCTGCTAGTTCATGAAATTTCCATAATCCTCTTACAGCAATTATCTAATTGGTTTGTACTATTTTCCTGCTCACCTCTGGCAAGAAAAAAAATCACCTCCAGGTGACTAGGTATAGACGCATAAGAGGGTTTTTTCTAGTAAAATCTACATAAGTGTCCCAAATAACAAACTGACAATGACAGCAAGAAGGGCTACTGTCTTTTCCAGATTTGCAGGACCAAAGAGGGGCTACAAGGGTCTCAAAACGATCACATCGAGGCTTCCATTTACTGAGCTTACTTTTCAGCTCGAGGGGACCTCCTTTCACCCACTTTCACTGAATACAACCCTGTACCCTTTAAAGCCAACGTTTGTTTAACTAGCTTGTTGCACAGTAAATGCACTACACACACACTTTTAAGTTTGGAAAGCTTTACCATTTGAAGGTGAGGGTTTCACTGCCTCTCTCTGCTGCCTTCTGATTCCCTTCTCAATCCGAAGCGTGGCCCACTGTTTGAAAAGAAAGAAGAATCACACTGTCGCTTGTTGATTAGTGTCATAAATTGCACAAGAGTAGGCCTACTGAATCAATGGAGATTTGATGAGTCAACTCCTCTGTACCTTCTCTTGATTCAAGTGGGGCTTTACCATAGTAAGTCACAGTTACAGTAATCCCGCTGAATTAACAGAATTTACAGAGGAGCAATGACATATCTAGACAGCATCTTGCCAACAAAAGTCCACATAGTCAAAGCTATGGTTTTTCCTGTAGTGATGTATGGAAGTGAGAGCTGGACCATAAAGAAAACTAACTGCTGAAGAATTGATGCTTTTGAATTGCGATGCTGGAGGAGACTCTTGAGAGTCCCCTGGACTGCAAGCAAGGAGAACAACCCTCTCCATTTTGAAGGAAATCAACCCTGAGTGCTCATTGGAAGGACAGATCCTGAAACTGAGACTCCAATACTTTGGCCATCTCATGAGAAGAGAAGGCTCCCTGGAAAAGCCCCTGATGTTGGGAAACTGTGAGGGCGAGAGGAGAAGGGGACGACAGAGGACGAGATGGTTGGACAGGGTCATCGAAGCTACCAACATGAATTTGACCCAACTCCGGGAGGCAGTGGAAGACAGGAGGGCCTGGCGTGCTCTGGTCCATGGGGTCACGAAGAGTTGGACACGACTTAATGACTAAACAACAACAACAGAGGAGCTGACACTAAATCTTCATTGATTCAATGGGCTTCATCTACCCTGTTTCCCCGAAAATAAGACCTAAACTGAAAATAAGCCCTAGTATGATTTTACAGGGTGCTCGTAATATAAACCCTACCCCAAAAATAAGCCCCAGTTAAGTGAAACCCCGCCCTCCACCCTTGTGCAGTAACCAGAAGATGACATGACTGTATGTGAATAAATGTAGATTTTTGTACATGAAAAAAAAATATCCCCTGAAAATAAGCCCTAATGTGTTTTTGGGAGCAAAGATTAATATAAGACCCTGTCTTATTTTCGGGGAAACACGGTAGTGCTATTTACTAGAGAAAGGCAGAGTAAAATTATTTGAAATAAATAAATTTATTTTGCAAAACCTCAGCAGAGCTATTAATGATTAGACTTCCTACGGGTCATTAATTTGTAAAGTCAGTGTAAGTCTGAGGGCACATAACATCATACCCAGCTGTACAAACTTGAGTTCCTGGTATTCAAGGATTATTCACCTCATCATTAGGAGCTAAACTGTAGTTTATGGAGGAGGAGGGAATGGCTTAAATACCGGAAATACTGCATCTGACTTCAAACAGTAACAGAGATCTACTTCTAATGTCAGGTTATCTCAAGAGGGTAGGGCATGGCAGATATCAGCAGTCGTTAAATACGTGTCAAAATGCCTGTCTCATGACAAGACCAGGGTTGATAATCTTATAAAGTAAACTACTGGAACGTGGTCCCTGTGAAACCACATTTGAAGGATGCCCAGAAATTCTGCAACAGATGGGAAAGAAAATCAAACAGATGCATCCAACACCATGGGGCCTTTAGTGCAAGGTTTAAAAATACTGAATTTCACAAATAATAATAATGGGGAAAAGCAATTAAAGGGGTTTCTATAAATGGAATGCCAACAAAATCTGCATAGAAGATTACTGGTATGTTTTCAAAGGTTTTCATCATCACCAAGAGAAATAAAAAACCTATTTGCATTAGAATTTTGTGGTAAAACTATAAACATTTCAGTTCCAAAGCAGATGAAAACCAGTTTTCTCTAGGAAAAGAACAATAAAATCCATTCTTCCCCAGAAACATATAACTGACATCTACTTCTGCTCAACAAAGTTACTGCAATCTTTTGCAGTTCTAAAAAGCTTCAAGTCAATCACTGGTATCCTATCTCTGGAACATCCTCTAAGATGCTACGTACACTTTAAGCATCTGTGCTCCCTTTGCTTCTACTGTCTAAAAAAGAAGATGCATTAATAGCCAGGTGCAAGGCTAAAATAAACCTTGCCTCCATAACTGCTCTCCCAGCTCTGAAATGTAAGCAGGATGATTTAAGAGGACACTGATTTAACCTTGAATGGTCAACCAGAGGGTCACATTTCAAGCTCTCAGGAGACCATGGATAACTGGCCTGGGAAGAACTGACAACAGACTATGGGGTTTCAACAAAAGTGTGAGTGGCTGAATTTACCATCCCAAGACCTTCCCATAACCAATCACATTGTTCCCCAAAGGGAAAAGAAAGTCAATTTAATGGAAAAGACACGTTTAAATCCTGGCATTTGTATTCCCTGGTAAGGCTTTCCACTGTGAACATTTCTTCACCTTAAATTTGTTACCTCCCAAATCATAACAACAATGATTATGGCCCATCAAGTTAATCCTGATTTATGGCAATCCTGAGTTTAAGCATTAAAACCAGCCCCTCTTCCTGGCGGTAAATGAGCTGTGACAGAGCAGCTCGCCCAAGGCCACATCAATCGCAGGCCACAAACCTCCATCAGTGATGCATCTTCTGAGTGACTTGACCAGGCCAGTCTCCCGGGTGATGCAATATATTTTCACATTCCCAATCCCTGGTTCCAAAACCAGGGATTTCTATTCAGTGAATGGTATTCTCTTGGTTCTCTCCTTTTGTTGCTAGTTGTGTACCCTCAAAGTTGCCTCTGACTTACAGCAAGGTGTGACGTTCAAAGGGAGTTGACATGCGTCAGAGGTGACTTGACTGTTCTTTCCAACAGATTATTATAAAAATGCTGTTTATAAACAATAATGTTAGGGCAGAGATTGGGGACACTTAGCCCACCAGACATTGTTCAACCGCAATGCACACGGAGACATGGCTTGCACAACCGGTGGCGATGACTGATGGAGAAATCTGATGCCGTCCGAAATCTGGAAAGTCACAGATGCCTGCATCAGGGTGTTTTAAAGCATACCGCATCTGCTGACAGCACTGAAAAGCAAAATGCTATCCCCATCGCGCCATGTAATTTGACAAAGGCTAATTGATGAATGTGTGGCAGAAGAAAGCAATTTGCACTAGGGACTTCACAGTTTGTAAAAACAAAATACAATGGTGCCTTGCTAGACGATGATAATCCGTTCCACTGAAATTGCTGTTTAGCAAAATCATTGTCTAGCGAAAAGCATTTCCCCTTTGGAATGCATTGAAATCTGTTTAATGCGTTCCAATGGGGAAGAATCGTCGTTGTCTAGCAAAGATCGGCCATAGGAAAGCCGCTTTGCGAACTGCCTATCAGCTGTTTAAATCGCTGTCTTGCAAACCTTAGGTCCCGAAAACACCTGTTTTGCGAGCACAGAGGGAGCTGTCAAAATCATCACCTAGCGAAAATCGGTTTGCAACGCAGGGACCAAACATTGTCCAGCGAAATTCCCCCATAGGAATCACTGTTTTGTGAATCGCTATAGCGATCGCAAAAAGTCAATGTCTAGCGAAAAAAACTATCATGCAGGGTAACTGTAACTCAAATGCAACAGGAGGCCATTGATCTCAGAGGCGCTTTCCCTCTGTATGGTCTCAAGCCCAGAATTATCTACTCTAACGTAGAAGTCTTAGACTTGTAATCTTTCCCACCACCTGCCACTCCTTCCCGTTTTCCACCAGAGACACCCTATCCCGTGCCACAGACCTTCTGCGTGCAAATTAAGTGCACAGTGGCTGAAGTATGACCCTGCTCCTCCCTCAAAGCCACAACTCTGCACCCATTCTCATTTGCACAGCCTTGTAAATAAACCCAAGCTTGTTGTATGGATCAACTGGAAAGGCCGGAGGAGGATCAATACACGATGCATGGGAAAAAGAGTTTTCCTGTTTTAACAGCGTGTTTCGTTTCTATGCTGGGAGCAGAAAAGGGGCCCGAATGTTTCTCTCTTTTCATACCCTGCCTACTCGCCTATGAGGTCCGTGAACTCACTTGCACACAGCCTCAGGTCACCTAGGAAGACAAGCACCAAAGCAAGTATTCAGACAAAAGCTGAATTACTATTACTTCAAAACGACTGAACATTCTGATCTTGGGTTAGTTAGATCAAAAACCAATCTTTTTTAAAAATATATATTCCTAAGAAAAATGCCAGCCGTCTGGATAGTTCAGTGATTTAGGTATCAAGCTGTGGAGCCAGAGGTTGGGAGTTTGATTCCCCACTGTTTCTCCTGGGAGTAGAGCCAGCCTGGGTGGCCTTGGGCAAGCTGCACAGTCCCAAGACGCCCCCAGAAGAACGGAAAGGTCAATCACTCCAGTGTACAGTGGTGACTTGCTTGACGAGGATAATCCATTCCAGCAAAATCGCTGTTATGCGATATCCTCATCAAGCGAAATAAAAAATCCCATTGAAATGCATTGAAAACCCATTCAAATCATTCCAATGGGCTGAATAACTCACCGTCCAGCAAAGATCCTCCATAGGGCGGCCATTTTCAGCTCCCTGTCTTGCGAAAAAACCTTCCTAAACACAGCAGGGAGCCATTTTGTACACCCAGTGGCCATTTTGAAACCCGACGATCAACTGTTTTTGATCGTCATAATGCGAAGAATCGGTTCCTGAAGCAGGGAACTGATCATCGCAAAGCGAAAAAAACCCATTCAAACATCGTTTTGCGATCGCAAAAACTTCATCATTAAGCAATTTCCTCGTCTAACGGGGTAATCGTCAAGCGGGGCACCACTGTATTCTCTACCTGAAAAACCCTGAAAAGGGTCGCCATATATCAGAACAACTTGATGGCACATAAAAAACAACAACAGTAAAATGCCAAGTTGGGTCATTTTCTTGTGACCCTAGCTTGCAACTTCATTTTATTTGAGTCAGTCTTACTTTTTAAAGAACATTTGGCCCCTGGAGAAAAGGATATGGAAGAAGGGGAAATGGGACAAGACTTGCAATGAGGTCACCTCACAGATGAGCTGCAAATCTGAGCCGCAAATTATTATTTAATTAATTTTTTTCCAGCATCAAAGAAATAATGTTGTATGCCACCCTGGAGGGAAAAGCTTTCCCAAGGCAGCTCAGGTGCTTAATTAGAAACAAGACTTTAAAATGTTCTTGTTACAATTATAACCCTAAAACAGATGTCTAGAGACGCTGTAAAAGCCCAGCATAGCAACTCAGAAAAGACAGAGTTGGAATCAATTAAAAGTGATGTCAGCAAAGGTGTGAACTCTTTTGGGATTACCTGTCTTCCCCAATACCTGAGGCGGAAAGCAGATGGAAACTAACAGATCTAAAATGGATCTAGTAAACCCTATAAACCCCTTCACAGATTGCTGCCTTGTCGTGGCAAAGGGGCGCAAGTAATTCAGAGAAGCTATGGGCTATGCCGTGCACAGACACCCAAGATGGACAGGTCATAGTGGAGAGTTCTGACTAAACGCGATCCACCTGGAGTATCCAGTATCTTTGCCAAGAACGCCCCATGATCAGAAACAAAAGGCTAAAAGATATGACGCTGGGAGATGAGCCCCTCAGGTCGGAAGGCGTCCAACATGCTACTGAGGAAGAGCAAAGGACAAGTACAAGTAGCTCCAGAGCTAATGAAGTGGTTGGGCCAAGGCTGAAAGGACGCTCAGCTGTGGATGCGCCTGGAAATGAAAGGAAAGTCCAATGCTGCAAAGAAAAATACTGCATAGGAACCTGGAATGTAAGATCTATGAACCTTGGTAAGCTGGATGTGGTCAAACAGGAGATGGCAAGAATAAACATTGACATCCTGGGCATCAGTGAACTAAAATGGACAAGAATGGGCAAATTCAACTCAGAAAATTATCATATCTACTATTGTGGGCAAGAAGCCCGTAGAAGGAATGGAGTAGCCCTCATAGTCAACAAAAGAGTGGGAAAAGCTGTAATGGGATACAATCTCAAAAATGATAGAATGATTTCAATATGAATCTAAGGCAGACCTTTCAACATCACAGTAATCCACATTTATGCACCAACCACCAATGCTGAAGAGGCTGAAATTGACCAACTTTAAGAAGACTTACAACACTTTCTAAAACTGATAAAAAAGAAAGATATTGTTGTCATTATAGGGATGGGAAGGCTAAGGTAGGGAGTCAAGAGATAAAAGGAACAACAGATGAGTTTGGCCTTGGAGTTCAAAACGAAGCAGGGCAAAGGCTAATAGAGTTTTCTCAAGAGAACAAGCTGGTCATCATAAACATTCTTTTCCAACAACACAAGAGGGGATTCTACACATCGACACCACCAGATGGGCAATACCGAAATCAGATTGATTATGTTCTCTGCAGCCAAAGATGGAGAAGCTCTATACAGTCAGCAAAAACAAGACCTGGAGCTGATTGTGGCTCTGATCATCAGCTTCTTATAGCAAAATTCAAGCTTAAACTGCAGAAAATAGGAAAAACCACTGGGCTTATCAGGTAAAATCTAAACCAAATCCCTTATGAATACATAGTGGAAGTGAAGAACAGATTTAAGGAACCAGATTTGGTCAACAGAACGCCTGAATAACTGTGGATGGAGGCTCGCAACAGTGTACAGGAGGCAGCAACAAAAACATACCAAAGAAAAGGAAATGCAAGAAAGCAAAGTGGATGTCCAACGAGGCCTTACAAAAAGCAGAGAAGAGAAGGGAAACAAAATGCAAGAGAGATAGGGAAAGTTACAGAAAATTGAATGTAGACTTCCAAAGAATAACAAGGAGAGACAAGAGGGATTTCTTAAATGAACAGTTCAAAGAAACAGAGGAAAAGAGTAGAAAGGGAAAAACCAGAGATCTGTTCAAAAACATTGGAGATATTTAAGGAACCTTTTGTGCTAAGATGGACATGATAAAGGACAAAAATGGTAGGAACCTCGCAGAAGCAGAAGACATCAAGAAGAGGTGGCAAGAATACACAGAGGAATTACAGTGGTGCCTCGCTTAACAGGCGCTCCGTTTTACGACGAAATTGCATAACGACGAAGTTTTTGCGATCGCAAAGGCAATCACAAAACAATGTTTCCTATGGGGGAATTTTGCTTTGCGATGATCGGTTCCCTGCTTCGGGAACCGATTCTCGCAAAACGACGATTTTCCTACAGCTGATCGGCGGTTTCAAAATGGCCACCGGGTTAAAAAAAATGGCCGCCCGCTGTTTTCTGGGATGGATTGTTGACTGCATGGGCAGCGAAAATGGCCTCGCTATGGAGGATCTTCGTTGGACGGTTTCAAGCCCATAGGAACGCATTAAGCGGGTTTTTATACGTTTCTATGGGCTTTTTAATTTCGCTTTACGATGTTTTCGTTCTAGAGCTATTTTGCTGGAACGAATTAACATCGTAATGCGAGGCACCACTGTATATCAGAAAGGTCTGGATGTCCCAGACAACCCAGATAATGTGGTTGCTGACCTTGAGCCAGACATCCAGGAGAGTGAAGTCAAGTGGGCCTTAGAAAGCATGGCTAAAAACAAGGCCAGTGGAGGTGATGGCATTGCAGTTGAACTATTTAAAATCATAAAAGATGATGCTGTTAAGGTGCTACACTCAATATGGCAGCAAGTTTGGCAAACTCAGCAATGGTCAGAGGATTGGAAAAGATCAGTCTACAACCCAGTCCCAAAGAAGGGCAGTGCCAAAGAATGCTCCAACTACCGTACAATTGCACTCATTTCACACGCTAGCAAGGTTATGCTCAAAATCCTACAAGGTAGGCTGAAGCATGTAGACCGAGAACTCCCAGAAGTGCAAGCTGGATTTCGAAGGGGCAGAGGAACTCGAGACCAAATTGCTAACATGCACTGGATTATGGAGAAAGCCAGAGAGGTCCAGAAAAACATCTACTTCTGCTTCATTGACTACACAAAAGCCTTTGACTGTATGGACCACAACAAACTATGGCAAGTTCTTAAAGAAATGGATGTGCCTGACCACCTTATCTATCTCCTGAGAAATCTATATGTGGGAAGAACAGGAAGCAACAGTTAGAACTGGATATGGAACAATTGATTGGTTCAAAATTGGGAAAGGAGTATGACAAGGCTGTAAATTGTGCCCTTGCTTATTTAACTTATATGCAAAATACCGTACATCATGTGAAAGGCAGGAGGAATCACAAGCCAGAATTAAGGTTGCCGGAAGAAATATCAACAATCTCAGATATGCAGATGATATCACTCTGATTGAGGACGAATTAAAGAACCTCTTAATGAGGGTGAAAGAGGACAGCGCAAAAAATGGTCTGAAGCTCAACATCAAAAAAACTAAGATGATGGCCACTGGTCCCATCACCTCCTGGCAAATAGAAGAAGATATGGAGGCAGTGACAGATTTTACTTTCTTGGGTTCCATGATTACTTCAGATAGTTACAGCAGCCACGAAATTAAAAGACGCCTGCTTACTGGGAGAAAAGTGATGAGAAACCTAGACAGCATCTTAAAAAGCAGAGACATCACCGTGCCAACAAAGGTCCTCATAGTGAAAGCTATGGGTTTTCCAATAGCAATGTATGGAAGTGAGAGCTGGACCATAATGAAGGCTGACCGCTGAAGCACTGATGCTTTTGAATTGTGGTGTTGGAGGAGGCTCTTGAGAGTCCCCTGGACTGCAAGGAGAACAAACCTATCCATTCTGAAGGAAATCAACCCTGAGTGCTCATTGGAAGGACAGATCCTGAAGCTGAGGCTCCAATACTTTGGCCATCTCATGAACAGAGAAGACTCCCTGGAAAAGACCCTGATGTTAGGAAAGTGTGAAGGAGAGAGGAGAAGGGGATGAGAGAGGATGAGATGGTTGGACAGTGACATTGAAGCTACCAACATGAATTTGACCCAAGGCATTGGAAGACAGGAGGGCCTGGGGTGCTCTGATCCATGGGGTCACGAAGAGTTGGACACAACTTAACAACTAAAGAACAAAACCCTATACAGTGGTGCCTCACTTAACGGGCGCTCCGTTTTATGACAAAATCGCGTAACGACGAAGTTTTTGCGATCGCAAAAGCGATCACAAAACAATGTTTCCTATGGGGAAATTTCACTTTGCGGTGATCGGTTCCCTGCTTTGGGAACCGATTCTCGCAAAACGACGATTCTCCTACAGCTGATCGGCGGTTTCAAAATGGCCGTCGGGTAAAAAAAATGGCCACCCGCTGTTTTCTGGGACGGATTCCTCGCTGCATGGGTAGCAAAAATGGCCGCGCTATGGAGGACCTTCGCTGGATGGTGAGTTTCAAGCTCATAGGAACGCATTAAGTGGGTTTTTATGCGTTTCTATGGGCTTTTTAATTTCGCTTTACGATGTTTTCGTTCTACAGCTATTTCACTGAAATGAATTAACATTGTAATGCGAGGCACCAATGTAAAAACAGAGGTAAACAAATCATCTTTTAGAAGGGCATTCCACTACCCTGGGAACATTATTTATAAGATCCTGTCTTCATTGTCTACAAATGTAGTTGGATTTGATGGTGGGTGGATGTGTTATGTGCTCTCAAGTCTTTTCCAATTTTATAATGATTAAACAAAGTGACCACCTCTAAAAGGTTATATCATTAATAGCTCTGCTTTGATGATGCACACTCAAGACCATGGTTTCCTTTATTAAGTCCATTCCCCTCTTGTTAGATCTTCCTCTTTCCCTACTGCCTTCCACTTTCTTTAGCATTATTGTCTTTTCTAGTGAGTCTCATTTTCTCATGATATGTCCAAAGTACAACAGCCTCTGTTTAATTATTTTAGCCTCTAGTGAGAGTTCAGGCCCGATCTGATCTCAAATCCTCTTATTTGTGCTAGGGCCTTTGGAGACGAATGTCTTTCAGGTTTATTTTTACACCCAGCATTTCAGGACAGTTTTCCTGGGCAAGACGTGACCTCAAAGGCCATTTGCCAGGATTATTTTTTTTTTTTTAAGCTGTGACAACGACCTACGCAAGAGCAAACGGAACACAAAACATTCCTGGAAGCAAGCAAGGCAGGCGTGTTCTGTGCATGCAGCTTTTTAAAAATATTGTACTTTCCACCACCACCCCACATACCCCCATTATCCAGTTGGTCCATGGCAGAAACGCAACGCAGCAGGTTTGTCGGGAAAGAACGACAGCCAGCCCCGCAAACGCGCGACAGGATTCAACCTAGGCTCGCCAAGATGGGGTGGGGAAGAGATGTCTGGAGGGCGACCATTGTTCCTTTCCAGCTTGCCAACCCTGAGCGGCTCTTTCTCTCTCCCACCCTCGGTCCCCGTTCCCCCCGCTCCCAGCATCGCGGAAACAGGGAGGGTCACGCCTTCCTCCACGTTGAATCTGGCCGGAAAGGTCAGCTGTTAACGGTGCCAAAAGGCGCACGCATCGGCACGCCCGGGCGAGAGAGCGCAAAAGGCAAGATGCCCCCCCACACTCCCACCCCGCTAAACTGACTCTCTCTCACACACACACACACGCATCTTCTGGCTTAGAATCCACACACCCCGATCTGTGAGTAGCCCCCAGCAGATCGGACCGAGCCCCCCCCAAAAAAAAACACACACACACACTCACCTCCCAGGTCTTCACCAAAGCTTTAAGGTACAGCTCCGAGATGCCCAAAGAGATGCCGAACAGGGACGGGAGCACGATCAGCAGGAAGACCAGAGCGAACCAGGCGCCCAGGAGGTGGAAGGCTAGCGTCAAGAGCTTCTCCATGGTCGCCGAGGCTGCTGCGGCGGCGGGGCAGGCCGCCCCTCTCCACCCACACCCACCGGCTCTCCCTGGGTGCCTCCAAAGGGCGCAAAGGCCGTCTCCTCCCTGCGCGTCTTGGCGAGGAGAAGGAGACCACGGCGTATCTCTTCCGAGCACAGCGTCCCCGCTGGCGGGCCTTTCTCCTCGGCCGCTCCGCCCTTTTAACTCCTTCTCTTCCCCCCCCCCTCGAGGCCGGATCCAGAAGCAGCCCGGTTTCCCTCCCTCCCAGGCAAAGCTCTCCCCCTTCCCGCCCCGTTCAGACAACCGCGCTTCCAACGCGAATCGCGGGCGCCAGGGCAGGACTTCTTAGGGGCTGCCCTTGCGCCTGCCGGCGGTCATCTCGGAACGACCGCGAGCTCTTCCTTCCTATTATTCGCTCACGGGTGTCCTGTGATTCTCAGGATGACTTGACAACGTCGGGAGAGATTCGTGGGAAAGGGTGGTGGAGGGCTGGTCGTTTCCTGGAAAGGCTAACCGGGGCCACCGCAGAGCAGTCGCCCCTGTTCTGTACAGTGGACCCTTGACTTACAGACGGCTTGACTTACAGACTTTTTGAGTTACAGACTTCTCTGGCCGCAAAATTGAGGTTTGACTTGCAGACTGAGATTTGACTTACAGACCAGAAAAAAACCAAAATGGAACAAAAACGGTCTGTTACGGGATTAATCGGTTTTCAGTGCACTGTAGGTCAATGGAGACTTGACCTACAGACTTTTTGACTTGAGAACCGCCTTCCAATACGGATTAAGTTCTCAAGTCAAGACCCCACTGTATACAGAAGTCATCACAAATGATAGAGATGAATTTTGTTTTCGAGAGCACCCCTGGCTTAGCACGACGCAAGACTGGCTTTGCCGCATGCCCAGCGCACTTCCCTAACATCCTACTGGCAAACCAGCAATCTTGCATGGAAATACAGTAATTGTTATTGTGTGCCCAAATCGCCCTCGCAATCCCATAACAGCCCTGCTGAGCTCTTGCAAACTCAAGCCTGTGGCTTCCTTTACTGAGTCAGTCCATCTCATATTTGGTCTTCCTCTTTTCCTCCTGCCTTCCACCTTTCCCAGCATGATTGTATTTTTTTTCCCGCCAAAAGTAGGGCAACCTCAGTTTCAACCTTTTTACTTCCAGAGACAGTTCAGGCCTGATATGCTCTAGGTCCCATGTCTTTGTCTAGACTCTAGGGTATCTGTAAAGCTTTCCTCTGGCACTAAATTTCAAACAAATCAATTATTTTTCCTATCCACTTTCTTAACTGTCCAGCTTTCAAACTGGAGAAGGGAAAAATGCGTACAAGAATGTGGATGATCTAGGACTTGATCTCTAGTGACACCTCTTTATCCTGGATGGTCTTTTCTAGTTCCTTCATTGCTTCCCTTAAGAGAACCAGTCTTCTGATTTCTCGGCTGCAGTCTCCAACTGGATTGACCAAAGTACTGTATACAAAATCTCTGATTATTTCAGTATCTTAAAGTTGTATCGTGCAAATCTAATACATGGAATTATGGGAGGAAGGAACCTTTCACCAGACTAACTTGTTTGTTGACCACTAAAATCAAGCAGTCATAAGATCAAATCCATGCGACGGAGTGAGCTCCCGTCGCTTGTCCCAGCTCCCGCCAACCTAACAGCTCGAAAGCATGTAAATGCAAGTAGATAAATAGGTACCGTCTCGGTGGGAAGGTAAAATGGCGTTCCCTAGTCACGCTAGCCACATGACAACAGAAACTGTCTTCGGACAAACGCTGGCTCTATGGCTTGGAAACGGGGATGAGTCCCTAGAGTCGGACACGACTGGCCTAAATGTCAAGGGGAATCTTTACCTTACTATGTTTCACTGATGCAGTGGTTTCTAATATTTTCAATGTATGTCGAGACCTGGAAGTCTTATCACTGCAGTAAGGTAAGCAATAAGCGCCACTTCACGCAGTTGGACTTACTTTAAAATTAACATGCATAGGATTGTAAAATAAACTAATCTGGATAGCAGCTAAGATGAAAAGATAATTTGATAAAGAAAAAACATTGTTAACCATGTTTATAATTACACTCTCCCTTCAGCAATGCTGGGGCTAGAGGCATCAGACTCCCGTGTAGTTCAAAGTCTGTGTTTAACTCTTATGCCCCCAAACATAACTGGAGCCTCTATCGGAGTGGGGAAATGAAGGCACGATGTCCTCTCACAGCAGTGCGCTGCTCCGTTGAGGTGGGAGGAAGAGTAGAGATGTAAACTTTCTGAAATTTTCCATTTTTTTCCTGGGGGGGATTTTTTTTGCCTTAAATGTTCTACTTCGTCCAAGAAAAAAAAATTTAAAAAGGATTTTTTTTCTTCAGAACAAATGGAACTTTTTGGAACTTTTACATTTCTTCTCCTTCTCCCACCTCCATGGAGCAGTGCGCTGCTGTGACCTTCCTCTACCTGTGTCAGCCTCCCAGCATGCCCCAGCAGCCTTCCAGAACATGGTATGGAGCTGCCATGCCCGGAGAGAAGGACGGTTAGGCTGCTGCACCAACATCTTACCTTTCTCAACACACTGCCTGGAGACAAATAACAGCACAGTATTTACTGAATATTTATTTATAAAAATCCATATACCACCAAAACCATGCTCCTCAAACCCATGCAATTCAAGGGAGAAGTGTGTTGTTCAGGTTCATGAAAAATGTGTCACGGTCTTTGAAGGCCACAGCTGTTAACACCTTGCCATAAATGAAGCTAAAGTTCATTGTCTGCCTTCTCATACAAGAATAAATGGCTGGGGGGTGCGGACACGGGAATAGCTGACTTCAGAGAAGTTACTCATGTACCTTGGACTCTGACTCTCTTTTTCAATTAATGCTCTACTTTCTCTTACCATCTCTTTCTTCCATGACTACTGCCAAAGCAAGAATTGCTGGGAAACCACAAAACTGCATTGTTAAGATTACAGTTCTCTTGTACACAAGTTACCTCAACATGAGTCTTACTGAAATCAGTGAACAGATACGAATAAAATAGTTTTGCTACTCAGAAGAATCTAGTCCTACAATATCACCCAATGTCCCCTTTGTTTTCTTAAATGCATTCCAGTCAGGGTATCATAGAACATTACAGAACATTTAGTAGCTCCCCAATTTAGAGATTATAAAACTGATCGTATTAAACCATTATTATTGCATCAAGAAAGTTGGCATAACAAACATTTTGGTGAAAATATCTATGCCAATATATTTGGAATAGCTTCTAGCAGTCCAAAATACAGTGGACCCTCTACTTAAGGAATTAATTTGTATTGGAACGGTGGCTGCAGGTCGAAAAATCTGTAGGTCGAGTCTCCATTGACCTACAATGCATTGAAAACCGATTAATGCCGTAACCGGCCATTTTTGTTCCATTTTGGGTTTTTTCTGGTCTGTAAGTCGATTCTCTGGCTGCAAGTCGAACCTAAATTTTGCGGCTAGAGAAGTCTGTAACTCTAAAAGTCTGTAAGTCGAGGGTCCACTGTAAGTATTCCTCTTGTGCCGACCTTCTCTAGTTTTCATATGTTTGACTTAAATTAGTTAACACAACTAAATGGATAAGGACTGGCTCATGAACTGTACTGGGGGATTTCATTCCTGTCATGAGTAGCTTCAGGATATGCCCTAAAATACTTTTAGTCAAGGCTTTGCACCCATTTCCCCCCTCTTCTCAACCGTAGAAGCACGTGTTTCTTGCTGTTCCCCCCCCCCCGAAATCAAGCTTTAAAATCTATTTTATTTGGTGACCCATTAGAACACAGACCCTTCCCCCAGTGCATGTCTGCTGTATTCCTGCCACTACTATACAGTATACTCAAATAATGTTTTCCTTTATTTTCAGTCTTCCATCTCTGAAACATAGCAAGGAATTCCTATTGCCTTAGGTAACCCTTATAAAAGAAAATAACTGATTTGTGGCTCACATACTTTCAGCGTATCATGAGAAGACAATTTTTACCGAAAAACACAATTATGTTGGGGAAGGTTTAAGGCAGCAGGAAAAGAGAAAAGACCAAACATTAGATGGACTCAGTACAGGAAGCCGTGATTGTTATTTTGCAAGCAGTGATTGTTATTTTGCAACACCTGAACAGGACTGTTAATGACAGGATCTTTCAGAGGTCACTAATTGATCTGGTAACTGGCTAGACTGGTCAGTGGTTTAAATATGTGGCTGTGGAGCCAGAAGAACCGGGGAGTTCAGTTCCTCACTCCTTTTCTCCTGGGAGAAAAGCTAGCCTAGGTAGCCATGAGCAAACTGCGCAATTCCAAGGTGCCCTCAGAAGAAGGGAATGGTAAACCATTTTTGAGTACAGTATTCTCTACCTAGAAAACCCTAGGAAAGGTCACCATTAGCTGGGATAGACTTGATGACAAATAATTTTACATTAACTGATATGGTTAACATATACTGGAAGACATTTTAAAGAACTTAATACAAATGTTGAGCTGTAATCCTGCTTTTTCACTTCCTTCCTTGTGTATCTTGATTTACTGATCTTTGCTCTGCCAGCTTTCACTCCTCTTTCATCTGAAATCAGCCCAGCTTTTTGTATAAATTGTTCAGCTTATAAATTGAACAGCTTGGTGAGATAAAATAAGCCCCTAAGACACCTTTGAATTTTTGAAGCTATTCTGCGTTGCCATATTCTGCCCTAATACCATGTTTCCCTAAAAATAAGACAGGATCTTATATTAATTTTTTTTCTCCAAAGAACACAATTAGGGTTTATTTTTCAGGGAATGTTTTATGTTTTTCATGTACAACCATCTGTATTTATTCAAATACAGCCATGTCATCTTCTTGTGGTTGCTGTATGTTGCATCACACCCATTTCTTTTAGAAAGATCCATAGCTCTCCGTGATCTCCATAGTCCAAGGCTTTGCTCTGATGTGTAAAGCACCATCTGATTATCTTCTGGAACTGTTTGGTTCACTCCAGCAGCAAGTATATATATTTATCATATATGTTTATTTTTTGGAATCCACCTGAATAGTATTTCTCACTCCATGCATGAGAAGACTTTACAGTGAAAAAGTCCTGCTCCTTGCCCTACTTTCACTTCACACACACTTGCAATCCCCAACACAAACACATCACAGACAACAGTTTTGGTAGGAAACCTTCTGGTTTCAGAGGCCTACAGGATAATTCTGGTTGAGAAAACTAAAATCGAGGACGGGCCAAGGTAAAGAGTCGAATTTGGAAGTGCAAATGACAAGAGGCCCCTAGCCATGTCCTTAGAAAGGCACACAAGTGCAGGCCTCAGGATTGGTGCTTGCCAACCACAGAGAAGCCGGACTTTTGGAAAGATCATTACTCTTAATAGCCGGTGGAAAAACCAACACCCAGATATTCAGATATTTTTTGGTCTGAAAGCAGGGATGGTTTGCAGCACTAAATCCCTGCTTCTCCCACCTCCTCCTGTGAGGATTGCGGGCAAATTCTGAGGGGACATGAATGAAGGCCTGAGAGGGAAGGCGAGTCCTGTCACGACCCCCAGCCGTTTGGAAAAGCAGCCCCTGCAAGGGGCGGTTCGGATTCGACTACCCACCCACCCTTCAGGCTCGCACGGCCGCCTTTCCCGGGGGGAGGCTCCCTCAGCGGCCCAGGCGGCGGCTGCCGTGCGCCCTTCGAGCGCTAGGGGAGCCCCCGGCCCGCCATTGCGGCGCCCGCCCGGCTTCCTTTCCTCCGGCGGGAGGAGCCTGGCGGGCCCCGCTGGGCCTCCGCCTTGGCCCGCCGCCGCCACCCCGTCAAGCCGGCCATGGAGGGCGAGAGCACCACGGCCCTGCTGCCGGGCTTCGTCTTCGGCGCCCTGGCTTTCCACCACCTCAGCACCGACTCGGACGCTGTACGTAAGGCTTGGTCGCGGGTAGGGCTCCCACGTGCACGCAAGACCCGTGTCCCGTTGGTCTCTGGTAGACGAAACGCGCCTCCCCCCGAAAGAAGCCGGGAGAGGGCAGTGACTTTCCCCTTTGGTTGAGTCTCTCATGGTCTCCCCTCTCCCTTCCCCCGCATTAGTCCCGGGTCGTGTTTTTAGCGTCATGGAGCGAGAGAACCCCAGAGCATGTGCAGAGGGCCTTCCTCTTTCCAGGCGGGGGAAGCCCCTCTGTCTCGCCCATCTTGGAGGCTACTTTCTACCTATAGTCTCCGTGTCAGCGCCTCTTCCTGGCTGTCCAAGTTCGCAGATAGGTTTCCAGTCGATTCCAACAACAAAAAACATTCTGCAACAGATGGATGTATTAATCACCTTCTGGTATAGCAGCAGCCACATTTCAGTAGCGGGGAAAAAATGATGGGAGAGTGATGGGTGCATTTCTTCCTACCTGTATTTTATGCCACAGACAGAATATACTATTGGCCACCACCCCACCTTCCTGTCAAAAGCATTACCTAAGAATCATCTTCCTTTAGTAAGTCAGCAAAGATTGCTCCCAGCCCTTTGAAATCTTCTTAGCGTCCAGTTAAGGGCATGGAAGAGCGGCTGGATTTGGCCTCCCACATATCAGTGGCCTCAGTTTCAGCCTTGCAACATGCTTAATGTGTTGCTAGACCAGTTCCAAATATGCTTGCATAATAACAATATAGATTTGCTTTTGTGCAAGCATAAATCTAACATCCCTAGCATTTCCACATGAGCTACGGTGCATGTTCAGTCTCTCATGCCTTCCATCTCTTCTTAATGTAACTGAATATTAAACTATGGTAGTCGTGTCTGAGCAAACCAGCTTTTAAGATTGCAAGTGCCCAATTATTTTTAATTTTAAAAACGCTTTGAGGTTCAATCTTCAAAATAAATTAATACTTGTAAAATAGCCTATGCCTCTGATGTAGAAGTAGCAGTAGGAGAGATTTCCATATGGGTGAGTAGGTAGACATAGTAATTATGATTTTCCTTATACAATTGGAAACCATGGATTATTTGGGTTTTTTAAAATATATACTGAGCAGTCACTACATCTTTCTTTTTTCCTTTTAATGAAAACCAAGTTTTTGAGAACTACCAATAGTGTGAAACCCAAAGCACGATGCTCCGGTACCACTAGAGGATTGTGTCTTTATCTGGAAAAAAATTTTTATGGCACTTCCAAAGTATGGTGACCCTGATAAGGTTTTTGATATATATAAGATTTTCTTGCCATTGTTAGAGTTTGGTAAGTTTCTGTAGCCAAGTGGAGATTTGAATCCAGATCAGTTGAGTCCTAGTCTGGCTCTTTTATCTACTATACCACACTGGCTCCTATAGAAATGATATTTTCAAAATTCAGTCTCCAACTTTTTAAATTTATTTAGTAAATGAATATTATGTCTTTCTGCAAGTTATTACTGCAATATTGTTGGATGTACTTTGTATATTTTCAGTTCCCTGTCTTCTAATCTTAAATGACCAAAGCTGAAATTGTCCGGCACCTACAATACATTGATAGGTTTGTTTTCCACTTTCAAAGGAAGGATTTCTCCTTGGAGATGTGAAGGGTGAAGCTAAAAATAGCATTACAGATTCTCAGATGGATGATGTTGAAGTTGTTTACACAATTGGTAAGTCATTCCAACACAGTTTGTCATTTTCCTAAGAAATACGAAGAATGGTTTTTCAGTGGTCCGCTTTACTAGTTTTACTGAATTACAGTGGTGCCTCAACTGACGAACATCCCGACTTACGACCAATTCGAGTTACTATCAGCTCTGGCCACAGAATTTTGCTTTGACTTGCGGCCGGAGCTTTGATTAAAATCAGAGGGGGAAAGGTGGGGAATTCAAATTGCTAATGGTTGGTGGCGAAGAAGCTGCTTCTTTGTAGCTCTTTCGCCTCAACGGTTAGAGAGTGAGTGATCGGAGGAAGCTTCAGACTGCCTGATAAGGTGCTGCTTTCTGCTTTTTAAAAATGCCTGTTCTGGGTGGGTTTTGCAGTGTGGTTTTGGGCTGGGGGGGTTATGTTTCTGTGCTGTGATGGGTCTTGCAGGGTTTGTTTGCTTTTTTGGTTCCCCACCCCCATTTCCGATGGGTCTTGCAGGGTTTGTTTGCTTTTTGGTTCCCCACCCCCATTTCCGATGGGTCTTGCAGGGTTTGTTTGCTTTTTTGCCCCCCCCCCCATTTCCGATGGGTCTTGCAGGGTTTGTTTGCTTTTTGGGTCCCCCTCCAATTTCCAATGGGTCTTGCAGGGTTTCTTTTTTCCTTCTTCAACTTCCATGTTCTTCACAGTGGTGTCTTACTTTCCAGCATAGTCAGTGCAGCAGAACGGGAAAGCACAGATGTGGACCTAGTTTAGTTCTATTTTTGGTCGTGTTCCTCGAAGAAAAAAATCTATATCTTTTGATTTTTTCCCCATCATTTCCAGAGTAGTCATTTCCCTCTCCCCCCATTCTTCTCTATATTTCAAGTTTGTTTTTGTTTTGTTCTGATTAGGCCTAAAACTCTAATTTGTGTTCTTTTTGCATCAGAGCTCTTTCATCGTGTGGATTTTTCCTTTTTAACTGTATTCAAGTAGCAATTTATGTATTGTGAACATTAAACCCACTCTTACAAAAATCAAAACAATACCCATAAAGACATTTCTCACATAGTTATGGTAAAAGTAAATAGTTTAGTTGTAGTAACTAAGTAGTTAATTAAGTAAGTGTAATGCAATAGGCGAAATCCTGTCACATAAAGTTACACCTGTGTAAATCAGATCTGGTGTCAGAAGTATTTAATTTATATAATCTGAAAGTTTCTTAACTTCCCCTTTCAAGTTCTAAAGCTCCTTGGAGCACCTGTTTGCTCTGAAGAAGGGTTTGGGAGCCTCAGTTAACACAGTATAACTTTATGCTAATAGGATTTTGCCCGGTATATAATAATGATTTATATCCAATTCCATTATTCTATGGTTCTATGATATGAATCTTTTATTTTTAAATTCTTTGAGGAAAAAAAGACAGAAGGAAGTCTGTCTCAAGCATTCAGAATAATATAATGTTGTTTCATTTCAGATATACAGAAACATATTCCATGTTATCAGCCTTTCAGGTGAGTATATTTTACTGTAAAAATAATGAAAGTTGTTTTGTATACAGTTTTATAAATTTGGAACTAACATTGCTTAAGGACTGTATATATACTAGTTCTTGAAAAGCTGAAACACTGGCTTTGATTAGTTTTAGAAGATGTAGCCATAGTCTGTGCTAGCATATCCGGCAGAAACAAAAAAAAAAAAAATAAAGATGTCAAAAATATGCCACCTTAAAGATGGAACTACTTAGCCTTAAATCCTAGCTTTGATTATGTGATTTTGGAACATGTTACCTAGCCATACAGATGGGTCTGCCTCATTTGTCTAGCTGAAATGGACAGTAAATTTCTGTTTGCACAGTCATTTCGGAATGCAAACAATGCACAATGTCACGAAAGAAAACATAACAGCACAATCCTGTATGAAATAACTTCCACAAAATTCAATGCTACTTAATCTTGTTTCTGTAACATACCATCTGAGAGTAAGCACCAGTGAATTCAGTGGTAGTCATTTCTGAATAAATACTGTATGATTTCGCACAGTTAGTCCCATGCATATTTAAGATTATCTTGTAATTTAAGCTTATTTCTTTCCCTGTTCTATTAAAATAGTGTTACAAGTCATATACCGGTACTTCCGAGTTTGCTTATAAAACAGCTATTATGCAAGAAATCTACTTTGCATCTCGTAAAAGCTATGGGAATTGGTTTATAATACTGAAATTATTGTGCTAGAGAGTCATTATTCATCTCTTTGCAGTAATGCATAAAGATGAAATCTAGTGGTGGAGCACAATATATGTCTTCTCCTTATATTCCTTCTCATCTGTTCCCATAGTTCAAAGGGGGAATCTCTGAATTCTGATTAAACTTATTAATATTATTTGTATTTTTTATATGAACAACATTATTCAGAAAAAATTACTATTTTAGATAAAGTTAGCATTTTAGGACAACACACCCTAGATAGAAATCCATTTATTTCAGTACCTCTATTGCTGTCTAATTTATCTATATCTCTTCTAGCTTTTATAATTCAGCTGGAATATTGAATCAGCCAATGCTGAAGAAAATATTATCAGGATGTAAAAAGGTATTTTACATTCAAAATTTGGCCTCTTTCCTAGATTGATTCAAGGAACTGTATGAGTATAGCCAACTATTATAATTTTATATAAAGATTTACATAATTCCCCCTCATCCTAAATAATTTTTCAAGAATTTTCAGATTAGCAGGAAAAAAATTTTTGTTTCAGCTACTAACTGAAATAGAAAATTGTGAATTTTACTAATGGTGAATTAGGGGGGCATAAACCTTTTTATATATTTATACCATACATTTAGCATATAGTTTTTAAATAAAGGTTATTAATCTTACTTAATTTGGATTTTTTGACAGTCCCAAATAGATATTTTTCAATATTGTCTTCTAACTCTAATGATTCCCCATCAAATTAACATTTCTGGATTATATACATACTTTCCCCAATAAACCTCAATTGATTGCCTAAGTAATAATTTTTAACATTGGGTTATCCCTATGCCTTATTTTCTGTGGCTATAATTCTGGCTCCATGATTTATTCATTCCAGCAGCTCATTGAATTAAATGGTATATATTCTTTAGAGTTTGTTTTTTCTTGACTCTGATTAGTAGAAGTATGATTTGGAAGAGGTGGTTAACAATACATTTATATGAAGCAAGCCACATCTAATATTCAGATTGATTTTCCTTTTCTAGACTGTGGTAGGATGGTACAAATTCAGGCGTAATACTGACCAGATCATGACGTTCAGAGAGCAACTCCTGCATAGGCATCTACAATCATATTTCTCAAATCAGGGCCTTGTTTTTCTGTTACTCACCTCCAGTGTGACATCTTCAAGTTCATCCACTTACAAACTTGAATATGCCTTGCATAAGCCACAAGAGGGGTAAGTAACGTGAGGTGCTGTGTAACTTTACTATTTCGTTCCTTAGCAATGCTGTTGACTAGAAAGGAACATAGTCAAGTAAAACAGGTAACAAAATAAGCCTACGGCCAAAATCCTGCTTAAACAGCAGGAACGGCATCATTGTCAGCAACAAATTGTTGCTCATTAAGTTCTTCCTTTTTCCAAGTTTGAGATGAAACCATAGTCCTCTTGAGACAGAAAAAGGAAATCATAGCATTTAGGCAGTGACAGAATCTGTCCAACAGAATTTCAGCCCATGTACTGAAACGGATAACTGATCGGTTTCTTCAGTTTATCTGCCTAACCCAATTGATATATAGAAAAACATTTCTGTCTTTGAAATTTGGAGTTTGTAGTGGAATTATTTCTTTCTACTGAAATGTTGCAGCCACTACCTACAACCCTCTACATCAGGAATGAGGAAAGTGCTGCCCCTCAAATATTCTTAGAATAAAACTTTCATGATCACAACCATTAACTAGGATGGATAGTGTTGCCAGGGAGTTGTAGTCCAGCATCCGGAAGTCCACTCATTCTCCATCCTGCTCTACGTAACTTATATATAGTCTTGTACAGGCTTAAGGCTGCTGAGGATCTTTGCGTTCCATCTGAAATCTAGAGATAGCTTACATGTTAGATTGAATTTTATTTTGAAGCTGTGATCTTGTAGGCCTCTATATGTGCACAGTTGACATACTGTTCAAGCTGCCATCTTAGACGTATTCGTACCTCATATCTGATGATGCTTCAGAATGTTTATCTTAAAAACCCGAGTAATTGTCTCTTGCATAGCATATGCAAATACAGGTGTTGGCCATACTTTCATGGGTTAAAAAAAAGGAACCTGATAAAACACAGGAACAACTTGGATTTTTCAGATATGGAAATAAAACAGCATTGCTAAAATTGGTCTAATATCTTTATCCTGTTCTCCTGCAACCATCGAAGTGATTGCCCAGTGCTGTCCAAAATGGCTTGTCATGAACATCAAAAAAGCTAGTTTTGGTTTGTGATCCATAAAGCTGTTCTTTCTTAAAATATTTCCCCTTGGCTTGCAGCCACACTTGCGTTAATACTATCATAGATGTTTAAAAGGAATTGTCACTTAAGGACTAAAGAAGTATTGTCGTTCTGGCTTTAGTTGTCTGTTCTTGTGCAAACAAAATACTTCGGAAAGCTTTGCATTATCTTGATTAAAATTTGTGGCTGAGCATTACTTAGTCTTAAATGACTGGCAGTGCAGTCTTATAGAAGGGGACAGAAAAACCATGATGGTTTATAAAATCCAAAACTCTGCTGGGTAATGCAAGCAGAGCAGAGGGGGGGGTGCCATCTCCCATATTTTTTATACTGGGAGAAATAGGATCGTGGCACTTTCCCCTATTCTTGTGTGGGTGGGGGAGCTGGAGGGATCCAGTAGATCGCAAGCCACCTCTGCCCTTCCTCCATTTTGCTCTCTAAACTATTGCAGCAGTAGTGGCTGCAATAAAGCTTTCTGATGGAATCGGCATTGTCACATGTTGATAAACCATCTAATAAAACTTCCCATAGTATTTGTATCAATTCTTTCATTTCTGCTTCTGTAAAGTCTATTTCAGAAAGTTCCACTTGTTGTGGCCAACCTAGGAATGGCAGAGCAGCAAAGTTACAGAACAGTATCTGGTTCTTGTACTTCTACTGGTGTTTGTAGAGCAATTGCAAAACACAGGTAGGAAGAGAAGATTTTCATATTTTGTATGGCATTTCCAGTAGCTCTGTGAACAATCTTGTCTTTTATGGTTCATTCGGAATCAGAACTTAAATGTTGAAATATATTCATACTCTCCAATAAAAGTTCTATTCAACATTCCAGCTATACATTACTTCAGGAATAAATGATTTGAGGCTCAAATTCACCATAATCTCTCAGTTTTTGTTATACCTAACACTAAGTCCTTTATTTAGGTACAGTAGGATGCCCATATCCACTGGGATTAGTTCCAAACTCACTTCCCCCCCCCCCCATGGATACTGAAAACTGCAGATAATAGTGAATGCTATATTGCACGGAAAAAGGAAAAATAATTTCTTGCATGCATTACCACAATTGGCCACTAGAGAGTTCCAGGAACCATGCTACGTATTATTCACTAACAGATACCATATTTTTCCATGTATACAACCCCCCAATGTATACGAGGACCCCCTGATTTTGTCCCTTGGCGGAGGAGCAGTCAATGGGCAGCCGCGAGGGGTGGCTCCGTCTCCTCCTGCTGCTGCCTCTGCCGCCAGATCACATCACCACCTTGTCCCCTGCCTGAAGGGAGCCTGCGAGTGGTGCTGGACGAGGCAATCCGGTGGGAGGAGGAGGAGGAGGCAGCAAAGGAGCAGCTGCACTCAGCCACCTCTCGCTACTGCCGCAGCTGCCAGATCACCTCCTCCAGCCACTCGCGAGCTCCCTTCGGGCAGGGGACAAGGTGGCAACGTGAGCTGGAGGTAAGCCCTGACGGAAGGAGGTGGTGATCGGACAGCGGTGGCAGCAGTCAGTGGGCAGCTGCGAGAGGCGGCCAAGCGTGACTGCTCCTTTGCTTCCGCCTACTTCCATGTACAAAATGACCCTCAATTTTTCCTCTAATGATTTAGGAAAAAGCGTCATTTCATACACATAGCAGTCTCTGGCTCCCTCTAGTGACCGGTTCTGGTTATATACATGTGAAAATAGTTTTTTCTGGATTTTTTAAAATATATTTGCAGAACATGGATAAGTGAAACACAGACACTGATCCCGCGGAATCTGCTGTATTAGATTTGTACCATGCAGTCCTAAAAATTAGGACTTAATTGTGCTTTTGAATGTTATTTTTGTAAATATTTTTCTATACTTGTGAACCTCAGCATACTTAGGGTGCCAGTATTGCTTTCTTAAAGGTCTTGTGCTAACTCCATTTCTGAAATGCTGTTCAGTACTGGAAGGAGCAATTAAAATATTAAAGTCCAATATGGGAAAAGAAGAAGATATGCATATGCACATTTTAAAAAAACATTTAAACACTTTGGTGTTTAAAACTGGAGTGTGTTTTGCCTGATTACCTTTACATGGCAATATCCTAAGGAGCAATTTTTGTAAGGTAGCAGTGCTTAAGGTAAGGTCTGCTGTGTATATCAGTAATTTTGATATCAAATGTATGTAAACATCCATATGTAGAGTAACATAGAGTAGTGAAATTTAGATACTTCAAAATCTACTTTACTAAAAGTTATGGGTGCAAATAGTAAATTCTAGGTTTCTTTTTGTATGTAAAGGTCAGAATTTTTTAAAGAAGATGGGACTCTAAAAGAGGTTCATAAGATTAATGAAATGTATGCTACTTTGCAGGAAGAACTGAAGGTAAGTTATGCGTTTTTGGATGACATTTACCAGGTAACGTAAAGCTTTTCACGTATATTTGGCAGCACTGTTAAAAAAATAAAAGTTCTGGCAAAGTGTCTTGACGTTGGGTGGCGTAAGTTAGAGAAGAGCGAGCACCACTTACTTGCGGCCCCTTCAGATGTAGCAATATGCCTCCAAGAAATACAGTGGTGCCTCGCACAACGAGTGCCTCACACAACGATGAATTCACACAACGATGCCTTTTTCTGTCAAATTTGCTGCCTCACACAGCGATGTTTCCTATGGGGGATTTTCACACAACGATCTCCCTTTTCGCTCCTGTAAAAGTGTCTTACAATGTTTGGAGGCTGTTTTAAATGATTGCAGTGGCTAGTCCACCTCCTGAAACCTATGCAAACTGATTTTGGTGTTGTTCTGACACTTCGTTAATTTATGATGATTTTTTGTTTTTTCCATTGGAAACCATTAGACAGACCATCCAATGGTTTCCTATGGAGAAAAAACAAAAAATCATCATAAATTAACAAAGTGTCAGAACAACACCAAAATCAGTTTGCATAGGTTTCAGGAGGTGGGCTAACCATTGCAATCATTTAAAACAGCGTCCAAACATTGTAAGACACTTTTACAGGAGCGAAAAAGGACTTCGCAAAGACATTGAAATGTATTGAGTCGGCTTCAATACATTCCAATATAGGAAACATTGTTTCACTCAACGATGTTTCCTATGGGGATTTTCACTGAACGATGGCAATCCATTCCAATTGGAACGGATTAACCGGTTTTCAATGCATTCCTATGTGAAATGGTGTTTCACAGAACGATGTTTCACACAACGTTGATTTTTTTGGAACCAATTAACATCGTTGTGTGAGGCACCACTGTACAATGATGAATGTTATTTGAGAAAGCCACTCCTCTAATTGTAAGAAAACAGAAATCTTATAGCACCTTTAAGACTAACTAGTTTTTATGTTTTCTTAAGCTTTTGTGTGTCCAAGCACCCTCCTTCAGATGAATAGCTGTGTCTCTGGGAGGAGTCTGAAATTGTTAGCAAAGTGAACCAACAATACTGCCTATTGGTCTGGGATGAAAAAAGTCTTTGACAGTTGGCAGTGATTGATTCGGTTGTAATGGTGGTGATTAATGTGACAGGGTAACAAAGGCCCCTTGTTAAAGATCTTCATCCAGGATCAACACACCTTCTCTGTCAGTAGTTTTTAATTCCCTCCAAAAACACAAACACTCCATTTGTCTGAATAAGTGTGATTCAATGCACAATAGTTTATTAAAATAAAAACAAGCTGATCATAGAGGTGCTACAAATCCTCTGGTTTCTCCTGTACAACTAACATAGCTAGTGGCTAGAGTTGTTGTTGTTGTTCAGTCGTTAAGCCGTGTCCGACTCTTTGTGACCCCATGGACCAGAGCATGCCAGGCCCTCCTGTCTTCCACTGCCTCCCAGATTTGGGTCAAATTCATGTTGGTCGCTTCCATGACACTGTCCAACCATCTCGTCCTCTGTCGTCCCCTTCTCCTCTTGCCTCCACGTTTTCCCAACATCAGGGTTTTTTCCAGGGAGTCTTCTCTTCTCATAAGATGGCCAAAGTAGTGGAGCCTCAGCTTCAATAGAGTACCTTCTTCTAATTATAGAATTGTTCAGAGAGAAACCATAATCCAGGATAGCTTTACTTTCAGAGGGTCACCTACAAGCAAGTTCTTTCTCATTTCTGCAGACATAACTACATAGCTATTATTTAGAACATGTGTACTTCCAGAGTTGATAGCAAACATGCAGCAACTGAGGAGAATCTCAAGTACTGGACTCTGTTTCAGAGAGGGTTCTTGGGGCCGCATTCCAGTGGCAGTGGGTCCAAAAGCAAAACGGTGGTGCCAAAACACCAGCCTATTTTTGTTTAAAGCTCTAACTGTCGATAACTAAACCACAGTGTAAGTATTTCAGTCATTTAGAATGGTGTAAAAAATGTGAAAAGCCAACCAAAAGTAGTGTCATTAAAGAGTATGTAGTTGTGGGCCTCCAGCGAATGCTGTGGAGACAGATTGAGACCTTCCAGGGCCTGAGGTTCTTAGTGCTATCACAAAAAAATGCCTCAACCTGTGTTCCTTGATCTAGCTAGGGAGTAAACAGAAACAATTGTGGAATCAATGTGTAGATGGCTGACTGGTTTTACTTCACTCCCAGCTCAAGTGAGAAGAACATTTGTATTTCTCAGATGTATCCCATGTTTATATGGTTATGAGTTACAGCATGTAGTTGATGTGTACACAGTTCTTGAAATACAAGTAAAACCCATTACAGGTAGAGATGTAGAGTACATCAGCAGCTAGTCAGATTTAGCAATAAAGCTGTTTTCTGGCAATTGTATACAGTGGACCCTCTACTTACAGAATTAATCCGTATTGGAACGGTGGCTGCAGGTCGAAAAGTCTGTAGGTCGAGTCTCCATTGACCTACAATGCATTGAAAACCAATTAATTCGTAACTGGCCATTTTTATTCCATTTTGTTTTTTTTTTCCTGGTCGATTCTCCGGCTGCAAGTTGAACCTAAATTTTGCAGCCAGAGAAGTCTGTAACTCGAAAAGTCTGTAAGTGGAGCCATCTGTAAGTCGAGGGTCCACTGTACCAGTTTGGCAGCTGAACTGATCAGAACAGATTTAAGAGTGTGTGCAATATTGGCTGCCTAAGAGTGGTCACAACAGCCAGATAGGCGGGATACAAATAGAAGAAATAAATAAATAAATGAGATTTTTAAATGGCTTGTTGTACTTACTGCTTTGAAAATGTATTTTGGTGCTGCTTATATGTGTTTTTTAATTATGGTGTTTGATACTTTTTAGAATTTGTATATTTACTGTTGTTAGCTTTTAATATTGTCTTTCAGTAATCTGCCTTGGGTCCTTTTAAGGAGAAAAATAGTAAGAAGAAAAATAATTCAAATAAATTATCATTACACTTCTAAACTATCCACTAACCAGAGTTCCTTGGGCATTTGAGTGTAATGATGCAGTGACGTGTCCATTTTCTTTTCTTCTAGAATTTATGCAGTAAAGTAGTGGATAGTGAGAGATCAGTAGAAACCCTATTGGCAGATGTAAATCAACTGAGACAAAGAGTAAGAATCAAGAACGAACGGAAGCAAATTGCTGGTAATGTAAACAGTTTATATGCGAGAACTATGGTTTTAAAAATCCTTACTTTGTAGTAAATGTATAGCATACCCAAGATTAGACATTTATTGGTACCACTCAGAGACCCCTAATCGGTTGTTTCTGTTTTATGCTTTCACTTAGTTTTGTTTTTATATTTGTTGATGCTGCAATATAGACATTTCAGAAAAGCTTATTATAAAACCTTATTATCACTTCTTTTCTGAATATTTAGCTGGTAAGGCTACATGGCAAGAACCTGTGCCAACTTACACTTATTTATATGAGACTGGTGGGACCAACTTCACGGGTAGAGAAGCGCACATTGTACAGGTGGACCTCAAGTTTTGAAGGCAAGCTCTGGTTCCCAGGTTATCAAAGCTTCAGTATTCCCACTCAGTGGGCTGGAGACCAGTTTTGCGATGGGAAGAAAGTGTTGGAGTGTCCCCCTCCCCCTCATCCTGTTATCCTTGTCTACAATAGCTTGCCAAGCAGATGTGTGGCAGACTGACCAGAGAGCAATTTGGTGGGAAGCAACAGCATACTAAATTATGCTCTGGATAGCATCAAGCACATAGTTTGGTGGGCAGGTGCTGATTATTGATTCCCGTAAAACACCTATTTGGTGGACCAGTCAGATTGCCATCAGGGAGTGTTATCCTCCCTGTTTAACTCACACATCTCCACCTTCCAGCTTATTCGTGGCAAAAAAAAAAACCCTAAACAAACAAATCTTAAGCTGTGTCCAAGTAATTTCCAATATCTGTTCTATGGTTTTACATTTTCCCTTTGATTCCAGCCAGGATGCATCACTGGATTACCGCTGGTATTGATTTGCATCTCCATAGGTTCAGTTGCCACTAGGCATAGCTGCTTTTTTGGGGGGGCTCCAGATCCCAGAATCCTCCATTCTGAGAGTTCCATTTGCCACACCTACCGTAAATTGTGTACCTGTGAAGAAAAGCTGCACTGGAAGGTTTCATGGCCTAGGACAGGCAGAGCTGAGCGCCTTTCAGCCCAGCACATTTTGGTGTGAGTCCAGCAGGTGAAACTCCCAGAACAGAGAATTCTGGGATTTAATGTCCAAAACTGAGCGGGTATGTGACTAGTTGCCACTTATTCCTGCAGATGAATCAACCACTAGGAGTTTTTCATATTTAATACTCTAATAATACTAACAGTTTTGTGCCATCAAGTCTGTTCTGACTTATGACCAGCTTTTTCAGGGTTTTCTAGGTATCCTCAGAAGTGGTTTAGCATTCCTTTCTTCTTGGGACGCTCTAGGATCCTGTAGCTTGTCCAAGATATTTCTTAAAGGAGGCAGATTAGGAAATTAAATTCCTGAAACCTGGTTCTGCAGTCAGTTGTTCCCAATCTATCCCCTGCTTAAATTTTACAGAGGTATTGATAGGTACTTGCTTTTCTGACAAATGCAAAGGGAGTGTAGGTGATGCACTGGTTTTCCACATAATGGTATGCCAGCATTTCCCATTTTGCACATGGGTTGCTATATGCCTGTATGGCATGGTCTGCCCTACTTTTGTGACAGTCCTTTGTGACTGTGGTTAGAAAAATAAAACACCTTAATTTCAATTAGAAATTTTCAGGCTATTCTTTTATGCATACCACAAAATGAGTTTTCAGAAACTCTAACCAGGCAATAAACTTAAGAAGCCAGACACCTGGATTATTTTTCTGGTCTATTTAAGTAGTTCTTCCTCCTGGTTATCTAGGGCACTGGTTCTTAACCTTGGGTTACTCAAGAGTTTTGGACTGCAACTCCCAGAAGCCTTCACCACCAGCTGTCCTGACTGGGGTTTCTGGGAGTTGCAGTTCAGAAGCATCCGAGTAACAAACGTTAAGAACCACTGATCTAGGGGGAGCATACAAAAACAAAATTTTGGATGGACCCACTCTTGCACACAGATTTAGTGCTAGACTAAGTTTAGCAATACATTCAAGCCAGCCTATTGAAGTGGTGTTCAGCAATATGTAGTGTTGGTTTTGTTTGTTTGTTGTTGTTGTTTTTGTTATTTATTGTGAGTTGGCATTTTTCAGTCTACCATAGCATTGGTGTCAATATCCTCTCCTCTGTCATTTTTGTGCTGTTTCAGGAAGGAATAAAAGTCATTCAGAGGAGCCAGAAGAGAATATATTTCTTTGTCAAGCTTTGCAAAACCTTTTCCCAAACTCTGGACTACAAACAAGCATTGTTACTCTAAAAGGAAGGCAGATTTCTAAGCAGTGTTGTAACATCAACCACAACATCGAAGTAACAGATCAGTTAACCTTAATGCTCAAGGAAATCAGTTTTCCTGAAGCAAAAACAAAGCAAGTAATTAAGCGAAAAGCTACGGTGAGTACAGGTGGACCAAAGCCATGCAAAAGGCTACGATCGTTCCGACTGCGTCGAAAGCTCTTCCGAGAAGATGAAGAGGACAGTGATCAAGAAACAAATGTTATGAGTAACCCCAAAGTAGATGAGGATGTACCAGGGGAGCCAGATGAAAGCCCAATGTCTTCTACTATCTGACCTTTTCTAGACAGATAAAAGATTTCCTCTATCCTGAGCAACTACTGCCTGTGTAATTTTCATTCTACATTAATACACGGTGTCTTGACAAATCCTTAAGATACAAAAGTGCACTGATCAAGATACAGAATAAAGTAGTTCAGAGCTCTTCCCCATCAAATTCTGCCTTGCTTATCTTCTCAGGGATTATCACTAGTGGAAGGTAACAGCACACAAACATACTAAGTGCTTGTGTTTGTAAGTGCTGGAATGAGAATATAACACAATGGCTAAAATCCTGTTTGTAGCAAAACAAACATTTGACTTTCTGGCCATTCCTTCCTGGTAGAACCACTGTTGTCACAACTGTCAGGGGTTCATGCTGGGTTAGTGCATGCACAAGCTCCTCAGAATTTCAGCAACAGTTATTTACCAGGGAGAAATGACCTGGAAACTAACGCTTAAATATTACAAACAAGATTTGAGCCTATGTCTTGCCTTCCAAGTGAAGTGGTAGCATTAGCAATTTAAGTGATACAGAAAGAAGATTCTGTTCAGATTATCATTTTATACCATATATTGTTTTTGTAATGCAATTATGTAGATGAACCAAGATTAGTAGCTAAGACTACATCATGATGAGCATAGTGAAAACCTAGTTTCAAGCAAAGATATAACAGCATGTTCTCTGTCATTCATGAAACAGCTGTGATTGGCTAATACCTACTGTGACTTGAACAAACCAATATAGTTTAAAAAGAAAACAACCTGATGCTTTCTAGGTTTGTGTCACTCGTTTAATCAGGCTGCATACCTTTTTAAAAGGACAAGTACTCAAAAATTTTCACTGCATTCTTTGTACATGAGGAAATAGGCTCATTGAGGTTTGTGGCTTGTTTATTAAGATTCTCCAAGCAATAATTACATATTATACAAACAGTTTTTATGCACAATACATACAATTCATTGTGGGTATTTAATATTGCATATTTTGGGGTCACTGCGGAACGTAGGGTGCTTATATGTTACTGGCATTAAACCTGCAATATAATAAATAAGATGTTTTAAAAACAAAACCTATTTTTTTAAAAATTGAACTTTTACATATCTCAAACTTACCCATACATCGGGATCTTTTAATAGCTTTTGAGATTGCCAGTTGTTTCTTTCCACATAAACCTGTCAAACCAAACAACCATTCTAAAAGCCACTTCCAACCATTTAAAAGGCTCAATTTATCCATTAATTTGAATTAAGCATTTAAGGTACTGGGGGGGAACACTCAAAATATTACGAAGTTTTTTCTCCACTTCAGTTTTAGAAAACATGTTATCTAAGCTAACATAATAAAATGCCCAACAGTTTCTGGCTGGCTGTTTACATTGTTTAAAATTAAAAGAGGTGAAAGGTATTAGCACTGGATGTAAGAGTTGACATAATGTTACGTTTTTTATTACCTGTTATGTGTCTACCAAGCAGACGACCAGTATATGGAGAAATAAACTGTGATAAAAGCTGTTGGAGAAACGAGATGTTTAATTCTTAAAAATTAGTAAATGTTATCAGTAAATATTACTATTTTACACATATTTCATGTCCGTGTATGTTTATAGTTCTCTTAAATAACATTAACAGTGTTTTCTTTAAAGCAAATAAGCAATAACATAAATTAAATATTTTTAAATCCAGAAATTTTCTGATCTTTATGGGTGAAGATTTGCAAAGTGAAAATCTTAAAGGTTTTGAAAAGTTAATTTGAGTAGGGGGCTGGGAGCAATTTGTTGCAAAAAGTATGAAAGTAAAGGCCAACTTCAGATATGTATGAACAAGCAGGGGGGAAACTTCAATACCAAAGATTTTCTTTTTATTGTTCTGTGAAGTCTTGGCACATTTCAGCCCCATATTACTTTTAGGGTCTTCCTCAGGGCTACAAGGGAACATTAGAATAGATTTGAAACTCTAACTAAAGATAATTGAACTTCATTAAAATACAATTAAATTATACCATGCAACTTAAAAGCAGGCTTTGAAGGAGTTTCAGAAACAAATACCTATAATCCCACCAAAATCAAACACTGAAGAATCAAAGTTACACTATTTTATAGTGAGAAGCACAGATGTCACTGCTATTGCCCTAGCCAAGAGCTTTATGAAATGTCTCTAAACAAAAGTCCTATACTAAATTTGTTGTAAACTCAAGAAACAGATCCAGGAAGTATCACAGAAATAAAATCCTGTGCTGGATTTCAACCGTATTAAAAAAGAGGAAGGAAGTCAATGTCCTCATTTAGTCCTTGAGGAATTAAGCATTTTAAATCTATGAATCCATGTCATCTCTTTTTTCATTGCTGTTATATACCATATTAACTTATCATCTGATGTTCTATACCTCTTTCTCAAAATTATGCACTACTGGGGTATCCACTTTCTCTTTTCAATTCTCCATTTTTTCCCTAAAAGTGGACCGCAGTGTTTATTAATGTAATTTTTTTTAACAGAGGCACTTAATGATACTGTTCCTGCATATGGAAAAATGTCATCGGGCGTATTTCTTCAGTTGTCAGCATCTCTGAACTATATTAATCTGGAAATGTGCTTTGTTGTAAACATCACATCTGTAATTAGTAGGAAGCTGAGAAACTGCAACAGTGAGGTGTTATCAATATCTCAGACTTTGTTTCATTCAGTTTTTCAAAATACAGAAAGGCACATTAAAGTACACATGAACTTACCTGTATATTCTTGTAGTCAACTGTTACCCCACACAAAATGCACTTTTTCAGAGGTTCCTTATAGGGATCTTCCATTTCTACAGGCTGAAATAGAAACAGTTTGAGCCACAGCTTCAACTCCTGTTTCTAATTCTCTGTAAGATACAAAACTTCCACTGTGTAGACTCTGTACCACAAGCCATGTCTGTTTTGTTGGAACAACTAACAAATGTGGTTTCTAGCTAGGACTTAAGCCTCTTTGCAAAGCAGCACTTAGTCCTAAAACGAACCGTGCTTTTTCTTTTTTCATTATTATTAAACAAATCAAGACACATGCATAAACAGTTCATTTTAACAATGCACAAATAGAAGCCATCTTCTATAAAAACAACAGTATTGTGGAGCTTTTAAAACTATCCATTTTTATTTGGTTTATATTTGTGTGGACTTCAGACATGTGAAGCAAAATTGAAAATCCCAAACCTGTATATCCTTCAAGAAGCCACAGGCCTTGTTTCTACTGCAAGTACTACTACTCCACCCCTGGAGAAATCTTCAGTAAATTTTTCCACTGCATCCTTTCACAACTGCATCTAAATCTATTACATTTTCTCATCCCTGTATATTATCTTCATATTTCCAATAACTCCTGTTATACATTTTATGTATAGAACTTCATTCCACTATTCACTATGGTCTCAATACACATCTACATTAAAAATTGAATAAAAATAATTGTTCCTCAATGTCAGATTCAACTATTTCACTCTGATATATAAGCTAATAATTGGTCAAGATATGATGGAAAGCAACTGCTTTCATCAGACATTGAAGCTAATCAATGCTGGTAGCAAAGACTAGTCTACAGTCCTTTGCCCTCCAGTATGCTCCAAGCAGTAATACGTTAAGTCTTGCCCTCTCAATAAGCCTTTTAGGGACACTATGCTGAACAGCAATGACTGGTTCAAGATACAGTAACTCATTGAATTAAATCAGGGACCTGAGGAGCAGTTGTCACTCAAGTACAATACTATACCTTAATTTGTCATGGTATATCAGATCTGTAATGCAAACCACCATACTGTCATTTCCTTTTTAATCACAACTGCTGCTCTAGGCACAGTTATGATCCCCAAGATCTCCCAAAGACCCCTTCCTTTCTCTTTCCATGAGTTTAAAGACTTCGTAAAATGTAACGAGTTAGATACTGGATATGCCTTCCCCTATGAGCAAACCTTCATTCATGGAAAATTCCTTCAACTGATTGTTAGCCCCAGTGCCATTACTAATCTGATACATAGGGGTTTAAGGAGTTGTTGTGTGGAGGTTCATGCCCACCACCCTATTTGCACTTGTTCAACAAGTATCTAACTCAGTGTTTGGAAAAGTCATTATCTTCTCTGGTGCTTCTAAACCATTTTCCAACCTACTTCTTACTTTCTTATTCTGCCAAATAACCCAGCTATTTCTTACAACCCTAATGTTTTTCAGAGTTATATAAACAAAGAACGCATAAGATTCAAAAGTACACTTACTTATATGATGGTTACAAAATATCTTACCATATCAGCCTGACTGGGAACTTGTTCAGTTTGCAAACAATACTTCCGATTCTGTAATATAACTGAAAAGAAACACAACCTTGTTAAAATAAACAAGATTAAGACCATAAACGAAGCAGCAGAAAATGGTTATCATTGGTTTCCATGGGTCAGTCTTTCTTCGTTTTCATTAGGAAAGGTTGAAGGCAACAGGAAAAGATGAAGGCTAAATACAAGATGGATTGACTCTCTTGTAAAACTGAAGGCAAGAGCCTTCAATTTACAAAAGCTGAGCAGCACAGTTCAGGACAAACCATTATGGAGATCACTCTTTCATGGGGTCACCATGAGTTGGAGGCAACTTGACAGCACATATCAAGATAATGGACAAACAACAAATAATGTTAGCAAAAACACTTAACATTAATTACATTGTTAAATACAAGAGCAATTTGTCACAGGCAACATGAAATAGTTATAGCTTGCTATATGTTAGTAGATGCCTAGCTTGAGCTGCTATTATTTTGAAGATAGATCAAGAATGCACTTACTGTGCAGAATTACGTACAGTTTCCAAAGATAAATCATGCTGAATATATATGCCAGGCCAGACAAGTATGCCAAACCACAGTTAGGATTCAGAACACTGAGAAAAACCATTTTGACTGCTCTTGGTTGCCAGTATAGCAAAAACAGCAGCAGCCTCTAATACTTGTTAAATCCAGCTGCAATGTTAGTTTAAATATTCCACTTCTTCTGCCCCTAAGATTGGGCGGGGGAGGGGGGGAGAAACCAATTTCACCTCCCTTTGGGACAGCAAAGTAAAAACTCCAAATACCTTGCTATTCAAATATGCCATCATGTTGCACCTGACTTTAAATGACTCTAATAGGATTTTCAAGAAAAAAAAACAGGAAACAGCCATATGGTCTTTCACAATACACAAACACAACAGTAGACAATACCTTTTTTAATAATGATTGTGCCATCAAGTGAATCCTGACCTACGGCAACCCTTTTCAGGTTTCTCCAGAGAGAGATACTCTGAAGTGGTTTATCCTTCCCTCCTAGATGTATCCTGGGACTGTGCAGCTTGCCCAAGGCCACACAGACTGGATATGTTCGCAGGAGACATCATGAGAAATCAAACTCCCAACCACAGCCAAATACCTAAACTATTAGCAAACAACAAGCTTTCGAAGATAAAAGGTCCACTTCTTCAGGTTTATGTACCAATATTTGGTGGATAGTGCACAAAACCAAAAAATAAATACTTTTTTCAAGGGACGTGAGATACAGTATTCAAGAGGTGGTTTACCACTGGCACCTCCCAGTGATTTTCCATGGCCAAGCAGGAGTGTGAAAATAAGTCGTAATCCAGCACTCTACACGATGCATCCGATGATGTAACTTCAGCAGCAGCTCCAAAAGCCTTGAATAAATGGGCGAAACTTCTTCTTTCGTTGCGTTAATTTGCACTAAAATGCCGCACCGTTTGACTGCCTTTCCTCTCAGATGCCTACCCAGGACCCACTTCCTAGCTGCACAGTCCATCAAAGACAAGCGGAAAAGACAAAAACCTGCCCTCTCCTTACCTAGACCAGAAGCCCACGAACCCTTCCTTAATCCGGCGAAGACAGAGGAAGACCTCCCTGAATCTTTCGCCGTCCCAACCAAGCGAACCAAGGCCGCCATCTTGTTCCCACGCCTTTAAGCTTCCGCTCCGAGCACGGCCGCGAAATCGATTCCCCCTCACAACACTTCCGTTTCCGCGTGCCATGTTTCCGGCGCATGCGCTCTGGCGGAAGGAAAAAGGAAGGCCGACGTTCCCCCCCCCTCGCGCGCTGTCAACCACCTTCGAGGATCAATCGCCGCCTTGCGCGAGGTCACGTGCGGCGCGTCTCTTTCGCGACACCCTTTCCCTTCCCGTTTCTGTGCTTTCTCGTCTCGCGAGACCCTAAGGAAGGCGCCGAGCGGTTCGTTCATCCTGGCCGAGGGGAGTTTAAAAAAAAAACGTTAAGAGGGAGGAAAGGGAGGGGGGGCGTTGACGTCAGTCATTTGGCTTCCTCACCCCCTCCTTTCTAGCCGTTGGTATAATCCTCGCCTCTCTTGGAACGTTCTCCTGAGGAGAATTGGACGGTTCCTTTTCTTTGCCGGGGGGGGGGGAGAAGAGGCCATGGAAGAGCAAACTTACCTGAGGCGGAGCGGTGGTGCCTTGTCTGCCCGGCGTACCTTGGGCTGACCCCAAGGATCGGCTATGTTGCTGCCTCATGGAAGGCGACGGGCTCTCCGTGAGGAGGACCCCGCGGAGGCAGACGCCGAGACGAGGAGCCGACTCGTGGGGCAAAAGGACCCGGGACGGGTCTGGCTCCCGTACTCCGCGGGCTCCCAAGAAATGGAGCTCCGGCGGAGGCGAGGGGGCTCAAGAGGAACCGGAGCCTGAGGTAAAAGAGACACGGGGGCTCCCAATGCTGCTGGAAGCCAGCCGAGTGTCCAGGTGTTTTATCTTTCTCTGGCTGAGAATTAAAGCCTCTCGCTCTATTTATTTAAGTTATTTACAATGTTTTCACCCCGCCTTTCTCCCTGAAAAGGACCCAAGGCGGCATGAATGTTGACTGTATAGATTTTTATGACGGGCTATTGGCTTTATTTATTGCACTTCTGCTGGCCCTTTCGGCTACAAAGTAGCGCTCAAGGCAGCTTATAAACCTGCTTTTTAAAAAAAACACTTAAAAACAATGAATGAAATCGTATAAACACCTTAATGTAAAACCATTAAAATCAAATAAAATGCATTAAAAACGATTGTAGGGGGGGTAGCTGGGTTAGTTTGCCCGTGTCTGATGAACTGGACTTGTACATGAAAGCTTGCTTAAAAATACAGGTATAAGTCTTTAAGATGCCACCTCGTTTATGTCTTTTTTAACTTTTTATTTTGTGTTCACCTGTAATTAAAAACAATGGTACTCGACAAAGGATACAAAATCAAGGGATAGGCTGAACATCATAGTCTAAAAAGATGATTTTTGCTCCCCTCTTAAAATCAGAGTGAAAACATCACAGCTCAGAAGGAAGTGTATTTCATAGTTTGGAGAAAGTCTTCATCCCCCCTCTATTCCAGTACTGTACATGGATGTACTATTTTACAAAATAATGGTAGAGATTCATGTTTTAGGAGCTTACAGTCTTGACAGGAAGCAAGGATAAATAAGGAGAGGATATACTGTACCAAGTTTTGTTACTGTTTTAGCAGAAGATGCTGAAAGCTGCCTAATAAGAAATTGTAACACGGCTATTAAAACAATAGCATTATAACATAATTGTGCATTCATTTCAGCTGCATGCTATTAAAGAAATTAAGGCTATAAAAATTAACACAGAAAGCATGTAAACATTTAAAGTAGCAGTTTATTTGCAGTAGCATTAGAATAACAGTTTAGAGTAGAATCCTGTATACATCTAGCTAGGATCAGTAAAGAAACTGTGCAGGTGCATACTGGAGTGATACAGTGGGGTCTCTACTTAAGAACGTCCCTACTTAAGAACAATCCAACTTAAGAACAGCTCCATTTGCTAAATTTTGCTTCTACTTGAGAACAGAAATCCAAGATAAGAACAGGAAAAAAAACTTTCCTGCTCTTTTTTTAACCTGAGGTCATCTTAGGTTAAAAAAATTTCTCCCCCTAGTGGTAGAGTACGTATTAACCAGCTTTGCATTAGTTCCTATGGGAACTAATGCTTCAATGTACGAACACACCTCTACATAACAAAAAAACAACCAGAACGGATTAATTGGTTTTCAGTCCATTCCTATGGGAAATTTTGCTTCAACTTAAGAACGTTTCAACTTAAGAACACCATTCCAAAACGGATTAAGTTCTGAAGTAGAGGTTCCACTGTAGTTTCTATGGACGGAAAAGAGCAGATACGGATTAAATGGTTTTCAATGCATTCCTATGGGAAATGGAGATTCAACATAAGAACTGTTCAACTTGAGAACCACCTTCCAATACGGATTAAGTTCTTAAGCAGAGACCCCACTGTATGAAGTTGGAGTCCTTTACATACTTACCTGGGACTCTGGGAGTAATCTTGTCTGACTATATATTGATGCACAGTAAGCTCATGTCATTTTGTGTTCTGTAAGGTACCGTGCACTCTCTAGATATTTAAAGCCAATAAATTGAATAGTTGTGAAGTAGTGTCAGGTGGAATATCTTTTCATTTATCACCAGTATTATCAGATCCTGCTTGATTTTATAATACGTGGAAGTGAGAGAATATTTCATTGCAGTTCTACACACACTTGCTTGCAAGCAACCCCCACTGTACTTGGCAAGCTTGTAACTCCATGAAAAGGAATTCAGGATTCCAGTACCTACCTTTAATTGTTTTTGTGAAAGAGGGAATTTCACCAGGTGTGCCTTGCACAGAACTGTTACAGGCAAAAAGCCTTATCCCCTTACTTATGTGGCCACTATGACCATATTTTTAAAGAGGTTATTTTAAATGAAAAAGTGGTTTCCCTCCCATCCGGTGAAGTTGTGTACATCAATGTTTGGCATTCTGTTAGTATATTTGTAAAGCTGAATTGTCCCCCTGAGGGAGCAATATACCATGTGTTGCTAGGGAGTAAGTAGGAATCTGGGGGCAGTTCTAAGGAGAGACAAAGGATTCCTGGTTTATTACGCCTTCCTCAGTTCTAGGGTCTGGATGTGGGTGATCAAGTGGCAGGTATCTAAATAAAAACAACAAAAAGTTAAAAATCTAGAATTACTTCTGTTTCATGTTGCATCCCGTTTGACCCACAAGACTGTAAATCTAGTCATGCTTATATGAAAGCAGTCACATTTTAACTTCGTGAGATTTATTTCCAAGCAAAGCTATCCAGGATTTTTGGAGGTTTTTTGAGTAACAGAGATGTTCATTTGTGGACTGCACCTCCTATAATTATAGGAATGTCCATGCTGCCTGAAGAATGTTAGGACATGTAATCCAAAATAGCTATATTTTATGACATTATGGCAGCATGAGATTACTTATGGACCACCTAGTCCAAACTTCTGCTGGATACAGAAAATCCAGACCTAGTTAATACCAAACAGATTTTTGTCTGGACTCTGCTTAAAGATGTGCAGTGATGGAGAGCTTCTTTCTTGCAGTTTTCTCCATTTTCAAGCTGCTCTTACTATATAGAGTAGAGGGCTAGATGGGCGGGATAGAAATCCAATAAATAAGTATTTCTGAATATTTAACTAACATTTCCTCTTGCATAGCTTATGGCTAATGGATTTGTTCTGACCCTGTGACATGACAAAGAACAATCTTGCTGTCTTCTGTATGGTGAAAGATTTTCAGGTATCTGAAGACTAGAACTTTCAAGTTCCTTTCAGCTTTTCTCATTAGTCTTGTTTACACATTCTTCCAATTATTTTTGTTACCTATATCTGAACTTGATCAGGTTAATTTATATTGTTTTCAAAGAGAAAAAAAGATATTAGCATGGCCCAGAGACAGTTTGTACACCATGTAGAAGTCTTTCTTGGCAACATAACTACCCTTGCTATATAAAAAGCTAATTATTTTTTAAAAACTCATACAGATTCCTTTTTTTCTATTTTCCTCCCAGTACATTGATAGTGAAGATGACATGTTTGGGGAATATGACAGTTTTTCTGGGAGCAACTCTTTATTGGCTGAAGTTAATGATATTGAACAAAGGTGTATTCAACTTACTGATGATGTGGATTCTGATAACTTAGATCACAGTAATGTCAGAAATGTGGCAGTGACAGAGACATTTTCAGCTACAAGTGTTGTGACCAGCTCCGTAAACAGAAGAGAATATGATTTCCTGAGGAATGCAAAAGAACATCAGAATAGCAATCTAAAGCATCAAGATACTGATCCAGAGAATCTGCCTTCATCACAGCTTTTATTTCTTAAAATGTCAGATGAATGCTTAATTGGCTGTCACGAAGCAGTAAGTGTAAAAGAAGGTGTCTATGGTATGGATGACAATCTCAAAAAGAGCTCAGATCTGCTTTATTGTCATGAAACAAAAAATGTGGTAAAAGATAGTGAACCATATACAAGTCTTGTATCTGAACCAGGAAGGAGAAAAAGTCTCAAAGATTATCTCAAAAGAGAAATGACTGGAAATGCAAGAATCCCGACTCCACTGTTGTCTAAAAGTAAGCAGCTCAAAGAAGCTGTAGTATCTGAGGAGACTGGTGTTACAGAGAAAAGAAATGGCTCTTCCTTTATTGATATTGGCCCTTTCTATGGCTTACCCACCAAAGTCAAGGATCTCTTACTACACTTCAGAGGAATTGAAAAACTTTATGGTAACAGCACCACATTGTTCTGATATTACATTCTGTTTAGTTCATTACAGCCTTTTCATTATGCTGTATGTATTTGTGAAACTGAATTATTTGATTTAGCGATTTGTACATTTATACATTTATCTAAACATTTTAAAAATAAGACAAATATGAATAATTTTCTTGTAGAACAGAGGACATAGTGGAAAAAAACAAGAAATGAAATTTCATTAACATATCCTTCTGGAATGTCAGGCAGAAATGGTACTCACAGTTTGGCCATTGTTATACATAATTTATGAGGTAGAGAAAAACTGTACTGTACTTTGTAATGGCAGGCGGAAATAGTACTGGCTGTTTTGACATTGTGTCATTAGAACAGCTTTCAGTTTTAGGGATTTTAGCCTATGTGGCTTTGGGCAAGCTGCACAGGCCCAGGGCTTCTCCAAAGGAAGAGAATGGTAAACCACTTCAGAGTGTTCTTTACCTGGAAAACCCTGAAAAGGGTCACCAAATATCCAAATTGACATGACCTGCCATTATTATTCAGTTATACTTGGAACAACAAGAATGTGCTCTGTTGTGCACATCGGTCACAGGGAACCAAGGAGATATAAACATGGAAGAACACATTTTCGCCTAGAAATCCAAAACAGCTGCCAGTTGAAACGTGTCATTGAATGTCCCTTTCGGGACGTCCTTCCATGGATAGCCTTCTGTGATAAAGATGTGTTTCTTTAGTTTATTATAAAAGTTTTTGCAATAATATTAATTTTCCAGTGAGTATCTGTATTTACTTGTACATCTCTCCAAAATATAAATTGTGCTAGGAAAAACATGTACCCCTTTTACACATAGATCAGTGAACTGTATTTTGGAACTCCTACGAATTCCATCATGTTTCTTTGTTGTAGTACATCATAGTTATACAATATGCATTCCAGTAAGAGGTCTTGAATTGCCTTAGAGGCATCTAGTGATGCATGAGGCATTCAAATCCTAAGCAAGCCCTTTTTTTGCAATAGGAGATAATGTGGTTGGGGGAAGAAAGGAAATGGAAGACAAATTGGCACACGTTTATTTATAGCTGTAATGTTTTGACTCAACTTAGTGCATTGGATCCAGGCATCAGATAACTTACCTGCTGACCAGTTAACTGCAACCCCATGGGTCAACTGGAGGAAAGGCACAGGATGGCTGTTAAGTGAAAGCCCACATGAGCACATGGCATCTTCTAGTTACGTACTTAAGAAAATACCCAGAATCAGAACAGTAACTGCAAGCACTGGCAGCTATTTTTAGTTTTAAGGTCCAAACTGAAATTTCTCCTCATTTATGTCATTGCTGCCACAAACAAAAGCATCTTCTTGTTTCACAAAGTGCAATTTGTTTCATTTTATGAGTTTTACTTTTATTGATTGAGTCATCATCCTGATGCCATCTGAACTATATGTGTGTTAAAATTATTTGTCTGAACTTAATTTTCCCCAAATGTCACATATTTCATGGTTTATACAACTTCTCTAAAATTCAAAAAAAAATATTTATCTTTATTTTAATTGCCTGCAGATGTTAAAATACAAGATCAGTAATGTAAATAATGGCTTTCTTTTAATTTTACAGATTGGCAGCATGCTTATTTAACATTAGAATCAGTGCAACAGAGAAAGAATTTAATATATTCCTTGCCGACCAGTGGTGGAAAAACACTTGTTGCTGAAATTTTAATTCTTCAAGAATTACTCTGCAAGCAAATGGATGTTTTAATGATCCTGCCATATGTGGCTATAGTACAGGAAAAGGTGTGAAATAGTAGCATTTTATATATCTATGCATCCTTCCCCCAGTCTGCAATACTGTGCACATTTTATTAGGAGTAAATTCCATCTTGGAACTTATTTCTGAACAGATAAGAATACCATTAGTTGTCATTCATAAAACTTGCTATTTTGAAATTCAGTGTGTGTTCTTATAATGAAAAACTACATTCTTCAATTAAGTAATTTACAAGATTTTCTATGGCTTGAGTTTCACAATTAACCTTGTATTCAAGACCTGCTCTTTACTGCATATTCTCAGTGTTGAACCTAAGGATCAGAATCCTGCATGATCACTTTAGGACAATCACATAGGTATTCCTCTCCTCCAGTAGGCAGCTTTGTGCTTTTGATCTTGTACTAGTTATATGATCAGGCATACACCTAGGGGCTTGCTGGAGGGAAAACCTGCAGGGCATCTCCTCTTACAGAGAAAACATCAACAGGATTTCAGCCAAGGTGTACTTAATGTTACATAAGAAGAGCCGTGCTGGATCAGGCCAAGAGCCCATCTAGTCCTGTATTATATTAGTTTTATTTGTATGCCATATTTCTCCCAACAAAGGGACCCAAGGCTGCTCACAGCATTAACATTCACACAAAACATAGTAAGTTAAAATTAAAAGCCAAATAATATATAATTGAAAATAAAATTAAAAGATTAAAACATGGAGAAGATTAAAATTACCTGCAAAACAAACTGATTTGTGGTTCATTTTTGAGTTCATTCTGGGGGGGAACCACCCAGTCCTCCCCCTGTCTCCGTTGCCACCCCACCTTATCCTAAAGCTGCTGCCACCATCCTGAGAAGCAGAAGGCCCAGCTCCTTGCATGGATGCTGGGCCCGTTTCCTGTATGTATGCGCCTACCTGTCAACTGAGCAGTGGGCACATGCACACAGGCAGCAGGCTTGCCTTCTGGAGCTGGGCCTGCTGCCTCCAAGGATGGCAGTGGAGGTGGGAGCAGCTTCAACACTATCTCACAGTGGCCCCACCAGATGCCTCTGGGAGCACAGGAGACAACTAGATACCTGTGTCCTGATTACCCCCCCCCCCCCGCATCTGCATTCTGAGCTACCTTCTTTTTAATCCTGGAGATTGTACATCCCCTTCATGGCTTACAAGCGATGGACCTTTCCTCCAGGAATCTGTCCAATCCCCTTTTAAAGGCCTCTAGGCCACATGCCATCACCGTCCTGTGGCAAGGTGTTCCACAGAGTAACAACACGCTGGGTATATATTTTATTTTGTCTGTTCTCACTCTCCTAACACTCAATTTGAAAGTAATGTTCTTACATTTCTGTTGCTTTTCTTAAAGGTTACAGGGTTGTCAAGTTTTGGAATGGAACTTGGTTTTCTGGTTGAAGAATATGCAGGGAATAAAGGAAGGATTCCTCCAATCAAAAGAAGGCTAAAGAAATCTCTGTATGTTGCTACTATTGAGAAAGGACACAGCCTGGTGAATTCCTTGATAGAAATAGGCCGAATCAATGACCTTGGTCTCGTTGTAGTTGATGAGGTTTGCTATCAAATTATTGATGTTTTTTTTTAAATATTTAAAGTATTGTTAACTTAGGAATGTTTTTATATGCTGCACTGTGCTGTAAATTACATTAATGTAACCATTTTAATTGCTTTTAGCAGGCTAAAATGTATTCAAGTACTAGGGATTAATGTGCTCTGTTATGATATTAAAAATTATAATTTTAATGGAAAATATATTTGTGTTGATAATATAGTGGAGTAAACATTTTCTGTAATTTCCTGAGCTCCATTCACCAAATGTCAATTTAAACACAAAGCTCTTATATTTCTTTTAGAAGAAATTCAACTTTTGCAACAGAAAATAGAGGAAATCAGTTCTGACAAACTGTATCTGCAGAAAATACTACTACCCAGTTTCCCTGAAAATAAGCCCTAACCTGAAAATAAGCCCTAGTATGATTTTTTAGGATGCTCATAATATAAGCCCTGCCCCCAAAATAAGTCCCAGTTAAGTGAAACCCCACCCTCCACCATTGTGCAGCAACCAGAAGAAGATGACATGACTACAGTATTTGAATACATGTAGATTGTTGTACATGGAAAAAAAATAAAACTGAGATTTACTATAGCATTGCAAATCACTAGAGTAACCTATCATACAGGAATTGACTCACTAAATCCCCATTGATAATTCGATTTATTACGTTAAGCAACAGGATTTTGGACAATGTGTATAAATCATTTAATAGGTTTCCTTAAATACTGTTTGTAACTTTCAGTGTCTGAAATTCTGTTAATAAGTCACAACTAGAGTAGGCCTGTTTGAATCAATGGAACTTACAGAGGAGTTGACTTATCAAATCTTCACTGATTCAGTGGGCCTAACCTAGGTTAACAGGAACAGGATTTTAGCCATATATGTCTCTGGGAATAAACTTATTTATATGTATGTCTCTGGGGAAAAACTCAGGCCCTTTCCTACATAGAAACTCTATACAGTGGTGCCTCGCATAGCGATCGCTCCATTTAGCAACGAAATCGCTTTGCGATGGACTTTTTGCCATTGCAGAAGCGATCGCTTTGCGATGGTCCCTATGGGCTATTTTTGCTTTGCAATGATCGCAGGGAAGCGATCGTCGCAAAGCCTCCATTTTCGGCCAGCTGATCGGCGGTTTCAAAATGGCCGCCAGGTAAACAAAATGGCCGCCCCGCTGTGTTTTTGCAAGGATTCCTCGCTTTAGAGGCACCGAAAATGGCAGCACTATGGAGGATCTTCACTTAAAGGTGAGTTTTAAGCCCATAGGAACGCATTAATCACGTTTTAATGTGTTTCTATGGACTTTTTAATTTCGCTTAGCGATGTTATCACTTAGCAGTGATTTTTTCAGAACAAATTAACATTGCTAAGCGAGGCACCACTGTAGCTCCATTTTTTTAAAAGGACAGGTAAGTCATAGTACAGCAAGTATGTCTAAAGAATCTGACTATTCTCCCTGTCAATATTGTAAAATTCTTGGGATCCATTCTCTTGTTTTCTTGCTCTCATCATTCATTTCTATCTTTCTCTGTCTTAAAGTTGCATATGCTTGGAGAAGGAGGTCGTGGAGCTATCCTAGAAATAACACTTGCAAAGATTATCTATGCAAGCAGTAAGTAGCTTCTCTATAAAGTCTATGATTCTTGTGATCAGAATTACCTGTTTTAATATGTTCAGTTATAGAAATTTCAGGACTTCCTAAAACTGTAGTAGTATAATCTATAATACAAAAGTAGACATTTTAAATTTTTTAACAAATTCTCCTTGGGCCTAAAACAGGTTGGGAGGGCAAAAACAATGCAAAATAGTCAATCTACCTGCTAGGGAGCACTGGGGGAGAATTTCACAGTGAGGGATCCTAGGCTGACCATGTGTTAGTTAGGCATCCTTCAGTCTCGAAAGACTATGGTATCGTGCTCTGTATGGAGGACTTGGAGCAGCGTCTAGTGTGGCTGAGGAGGCCGATTCGAGAGTGACAGTCTCTTCCACACTGAAGACAAATCCAGTTTGTCCCCTGTCCAGCTCCCTGGTTTTGCTGCTTTTGTGACTTCCTCTTTGCCTCAGCCTGCTGGGCAAGGGTCTCTTCAAATTGGGAGAGGCCGTGATGCAATGCCTGCCTCCAGGCTGAACGCTCAGATGTCAGGGTTTCCCATCTGTTGAGGTCCATTCCTAAGGCCTTCAGATCTCGCCATGTGTGGCCCACAACATTAACCACACTTTGGCTTACAAATTGCATGTAGTTCAGAATTATTTCAGGAAAATAAAGAGAAATTCAAACTAAGATTCCAACATATCAGTGGGGTTGTTTTCAGTTAATAAACAGTTTGTACATTGGTTGTAGTGAGATTATAGCATTTGTTTTACAATGGAGGATGTAAAGGTGGTTGGTTGGTTTTCAAGGCTGCGTTTTTTGCTGTTTCAGGTTTTACAATATTGAGTACAATTAGTTTTTTAAAAGTGTATTAAGACTGCTTGTGAAATAGATGTTGTTCTTGGCACTGGGTTACTAAAGAAAGTGCCTTATTTTATTTGTAGTACAAGGTTCTGTGGTTTTTTAATGCTATTTTTGTTTGCTGTCTGATGTCCAGATTCTCTCAGTCTTAGGTTCTTACTCCAAAATATTCAGCAAACTATACGGCAATCTTCCAGGCTATATTATATGTTGTTATATTTTATGTAGAAACAACTCAGATAATTGGAATGAGTGCAACTTTAAGCAACGTTGAAGACCTTCAGCAGTTCCTGAAAGCAGAGTACTACACAAGTAATTTCAGACCAGTATGTATGTGATTAGAGGGAACTGTATTAACCATGCTTAAAAGTAAATGTTCTATATTGACGGAATTGTTTATCAGTTAATGATGTATAGTGATATACAGTAGTTGCATATTAATTAGAATTGTAGTGTATTGAAAAGGCATGCTCATTTATTAACTGCTTATACAATTTATTTGGTACACTATAGGGCTTCCGTTTGCTTGCAATAACAGAAAAATATCTTTACCTGAGAAAGAAAGTGCCTTCATTTGTTAATCTTTCATATGTCTGGTTTTATGTGGCCAGAATTCTAAAAACAGTGTTCCCTGCTAGTCACCATGGCAGAGAAGGAAGATGCATTTGTTAATTTCACTTAATGAAACAAAATGTAGGGGGGAAAAACAATGAGCATCATAATTCTAGAAATCTCAATCTGCCATTTTCAGGAAAGCACCAAGATTAGGTGCAGACCTCCATAGACCATGCTACTTTTTACATGTGGCTGATAACGTCATCTGAAAGTGTTCCTTCCTTTTTTGAAAGAACCTTTCTCCATTTCATCCATGGTTAAATGCATGAATGGGCGAAGTGCAACCTCTTAGATGTTGTTGAGCTAGAACTCCCATCATTCCTCACCTTTGGCTATATTGGCTAGGGCTGATAGGACTGGTAATCCAACAATATCCAGAGAGCTGCAGTTTGCTCACCCTGAGTTAATGTGTGCTATCAGTATTTGTCATAATTTGATTATTGTTTGCAACTTTTAAAAATCTAGGTCAAATTGAAAGAATATGTTAAAATACAAGACAGCATATATGAAGTGGATAGCAAAGCAGAAAATGGTCTTACCTTTTCACGTCTCCTAGAGTTCAAGGTAATGCAGATAAATTTGCAAAGTTTTGGTTTTCTGTGGATAGTTTAACATTCAGTTGTAGCCATTACAGGTAGTGTGGGTAGAAGGTGAGTCAGACTTTATTAACATACAGTATTACAGGTCACAGTTTATGAATCCCTATTTTCTAATAGGAACAAATAGAGGAGGCCCCCTACCTCAAAATTAGGTGACTCAAAAAGAATGCTAGGGGTGGGAGAAGCTGAAGTGGGTTTTTATGTGATGGGATTTATGAGGTTGATTCTGATTTTAATATTTCACAGCTGAACATGTGTTCAGAAATGCTCTACTGTATTCTTAAAGCATATCTGGCTTAGTGAGCTACACAATTTAATTTACACATGCATAAATCACTAGCAGGATTCTGGCCTATAAATGTGTATATATACATACACAAATGTGACAAATAATCAGATACTGATTTGTATTGTTGTTGTTCTTGTTTAGAGACTGATTGACTGTACTTTTAAGCCGAAGTTTAAATTAGTGTATAATTTGTTTTTAAATGTTATTTTTAAATGTTTGGTCTGATTGCAGTGAATTTGTTTGCTTTAAGCGTGTACAATTTGCAACAAGGCCCTGACATTAAAAGAGCCCACCAGCCAGAGCTTTCTATGTGGTGTACACAGCATTCAAAATGTAGGAAACATCAGTAAAAATAAAGTTGAGACTGAAAACTAAATTAAGTTGTAAACTATAAAAAGACTTTACAGTACTACAGTAAAATCAGCAGGAAAGAATGGCTGAAATACTATTGTGTGAATGATAATGTCACAGCTGTGGGCTTCTGTCGGTCATTGAAAGTGCCCTATTCCATCTCCCCACCCCTAAAGTTCTGATGTTCCCTGGGGAAGCCATTCGGAGCCTTAGGACAGAGGTGGGAGAGGGAAGCTTTTAATGCCCGAAAATCACCAAAAGTCCCAATCTGGATGGCAGGACCGTTGGTGGTGATATCTTGAAGTTCTCAAAGGCTTCTCTAAAAGGCAGCATGAGGGAGCCTCAGAACCGTGGAGTTGAGGGGTAGAATAGGAAATTTTAAATGAGCAAGAAAAGATGTGGCTAGTGACAACATCAGCTTGTGTGGGTGTAAATTAATGCAATAGAATTTCAACCAGAAAAACATTACATTAATAGTAATAGTGTGCTGTCAAGTTAGTTCTGACTTATGGTAACCCTTTTCAGGGTTACCATAAGTCTGGGAGCATCCTAGAACCGTGCAGCTTGTCCATGACTGCACAGGCTGACTCTTCTGGGATGCACAGTGGGGAACTGAACTCCCAGCCTCTGGTGCCACAGTCAGACTTTCTGAGCTTTCCAGCCAGTTAAAACATTACATTTTACAGCATGTAAAATCAAATTAGAACAAGCCTCAAAGTTAGAGTACAGTGATGTAAAAATGCTAAGATTGTTTTTAAAAGTTATATATAACTTCACGGTTTAGTTAATGACAGAGAGGACATGACTTCATTGTAACTATTTAACAAGTTAATTGTGTGTACTGTATATATAAGATTGTGTGTGTGTGTGTGATGCTTTAATAGTTTAAGATACAAGATGTAATTCAATTTTAAAATAAAGTTATGTAATGTTTCAGTATTCCAGTAGTCTGCAGAAGATGGATCCTGACCACCTTATTGCATTGGTGACAGAAGTGATACCAGAGTACTCCTGCCTTGTTTTCTGTCCCACTAAAAAGAACTGTGAAAATGTAGCTGAAATGATATGCAAGCACTTGAACAGGTACGTTTCTTAGCTGCAATTCAGTCACTAAGTACTAATTTTTGCTAAGTACTAATTTTTATATACATTCAGTGACAAAGACTAAGCATGAAACAAACTTTTCTTGCATGTACAAATCCCTGAACCTGCTTAGTCTGAAAGTACTCTTCTTTCCTAGAGACTTCAAAAAGATCAAAGAGAAAGAAAAACAAGATCTTGTTAAAGATTTAATGGATATCTGCAGTGGAAGACTCTGTCCTGTACTGAAGAGAACAATTCCATTTGGAATTGCCTATCACCATAGTGGCCTTACCAGTGATGAAAGAAAGCGAGTAGAAGAGGCTTATTCTTCAGGCATCCTCTGTTTACTTACCTGCACATCTACCCTCGCTGCTGGAGTTAACTTACCAGCCCGAAGGTCAATCTTCAAACAAGCCTAAAATGTATTATTGTTTAATCATGTGCATTATAAGAAGATGAGATGGTTGGACAATGTCAGTGTCATTCTACGAACATAAATCTCACCAAACTCTGGGAGGCAGTGAAAGAGAGAAGGGCCTGGCGTGCTCTGGTCCATGGGGTCACGAAGAGTCGGACACGATTAAACAACAGCAAATAAGAAGAAATGTAACAATTTACTCAGTAGCTTGAAACCAGAGGAAGAGGTCCAGCAGCACAGCTGATAAAACGAGTTAGGTTCCTGAAATACCAGAATCTTATTAAACTGAACTGTCACAAAGAGTATTTCATACTACAGATGAGGGCTCATGACTGAATCTTCTTCCATTTAGGGGGTGGGGGTGGAAATCAGGAATCATACCTTTACATTTCTCTTACATACTGGTTGGGAATTATTTTTGCATGAAGGAGAATTCAATCATATGAGCCTTTGTCAGCAGTTTGAAATAATGAAGGTCAGCAACAGATCCATTATATTAATGGTAGTTGTTTAATATTATATCTGAATTTGGCCTATTTTGCTTCCAAGCTCAAGAACTAGTAGACGTTGTCTAGAGGGGCGGGGTAAAAATCAAATAAATAAATAAATAAATAAATAAATAAATAAATAAATAAATAAATAAATAAATAAATAAATAAATAAACGACTCTTGATCTATTTGCTTGTTCAGCTTGCCCTCTCTCTGTAGTATTTCTTCACTGACTATGAAGAAGAAGGGAATGAAGTCTTAGTAATGTGGGTGTCCATGTTTATAGATGTTGCTCTCAAGGTTTTTCTTTGCTGCACATTTGTTGTTTGCTCATTCTCATCTGATTCTGACAACACCATGCTGGGGAACTACTGTAGTTGTCAAGGGAGCATATTTCAGAAACACTGTCCTTTTAATTAAAAGACTCTATACTAAACTACTGTTTGCTACTTAGCCTGTCATTCATGGAGTGGTATGCACTTTAATATTTCTCTGGCATTTGTAACCATTTAGTGGACAGAATGCCATTGATACAATTATGCCAGCATAAACTAGATCTTGGCACCTCCCCCCCCCCTTGGGGAGAAAAAGAATTAAAATTGAAATATATCTGTAAAGTATTTTCAATATAATTAAAGCATGTTTCTTGTTCTTCCTTAGGGTTATTCTAAGAGCACCTTATGTTGCTAAAGAATTTTTAAAGAAGAACCAGTACAAACAGATGATAGGCAGAGCTGGTCGTGCCGGTATTGACAGAGCTGGTGAAAGCATTCTTATAGTGCAAGAAAAAGACAGACAGCTGGTAACTTAAGCGAAAAAGAATGACAATTTTGAGACTTCTGAGTCGTCAGGATAAGTCGATTGTATAGTATAGGGAGGAGCTCAAGTTTTAAAAACACAAGCTTGTTCTGAAATAATTTGATTCTTCTTTTAGTAAGTATATTTCAGGGTAGTTTTCCATACTTTGTTAGGATAGCTCATCTCAGTACTTCTCCTTGGAAGCCTATAGTGCACTGGTTGCCAATATTAGGTAACCAGGTGTTCCTGGACTGCATTTCCCGGAAGCCGTCACCACCACCTGTGCTGGCCAGGATTTTTGGGAATTACAATCCAAAAACACCTAGGTTTCTTAAAATTGAGAACTACTGCCATAGTATGTCATAATTAAATGGCATATGTTATATCAGATTAAAAAGGGCAAAGTGATATAACATTCTGGCTACACCATTTTGCTTGTTTTATCAAATAAGATGCCCTGTTTGGGTAGGTTTAGAGTATACTTACAGATTTCTTGCAGAACAGTTTAGAGTGTACTTGCAGAAAACTTCTTGACATTTATTTTTAAAAGGTCTATGTTGCTAAAATCATTCCTTATCCACATCTGGTGAATTGAACGGAGAACCTGTATTCTTCCAGATGTTGTCCGGTTCCACTCCCAGCATGGCCAACAGTCAGGACTGATGGGAACTGTAGTCTAACAACATCTGGAGGATCACAATTTTTCTGTCTCTACACGTATGCTTGCTAAAATAAAAATGTTTACATCCCAACTGAAAAGGTTTCAGAGCTGAGCAGATCTAAAGATCTTCCAAGCTAGGAAGTATATATTTTGGAAAACATTCTTTGAAGAATAATATTTTTTTTATCCTTTTGCTTGTTTCTGTTTGAAGTTAATCTTTTTTGAAAAGTCATATCTTGCCTTTCAAAAAAAAACTTCTAAAACATGTAAACAACCACATTCTATAAATTTAAGAAGGACAGCATAAAAAAAGTTGTCTTGCAAGGTAAAAACTCAGATGTTTCAGTGAGTCAATTCCAGACATCCAATGTTTTTGTGAATATGTAGTCATTTTGCAATTACTGGAAAGTTAGGAAAGAGATACATGATTACACATTTTGAGGCAAATTATTCCCTCAATCTGTGGTAACCTCTGAGATGATGGAGAACATCACCTTTGAGGAGTGATATAATGTTTAAAACTTTATTTCCCTACTTGTATATTTCACTGATCCATGTTATGTTACTATTTTTTAAGGTTCAAAACTTAGTATGCAGCCCTCTGGAAAACTGTTATAGCAATCTTCTGCTTGAACAGAACAAGGGTATCCGAAGTTTACTCTTATCATTGGTTGGATTAAAGGTAATTCTGAAATTTTAATGAAGGTGATTGCCTAAAGTGTACATGAAAAGTGAACATTGGAAGAAAGGAAGTTTTCAAGTGACATAACAAATAACCCATAATTTTTATGTATTGACACTATTTTGCTTGCTCATTTGAACTGGCCTTCACGTTGTCTTAGTGTAGTATCCTACTACTTTCCATTACAGATAGCAACCAGTCCTGAAGAGATTTACCAGTTCATGGGTATAACCTTGCTTAGTGCCCAACCACAGCTTCTGCCTAAAGAAAAGAGCCTTTATGATGTAACTACAGAAGTGTTGCAGTGGTTAACACAACATGGACTCCTAAAAGAAAAAGTGAGCTGTGATTGTCTCCAAAACATTCAGCAGAATTTAGAAATCACTCCACTGGGTCAAGCCACTTACAAAGGTAAATGATTTGTCTGTTAAAGCTGCACTCTGGCACGATTTAGATAAAGTAAGAGACATTGTTCCTAGGAAAGCCGCATGGTGGGTTAAAGAGGTCTCCTTTTCCTCTTTTCCTTGTCATATATTTCTGGTAGCAGAGCCATTATGTGCCTGGCAAAGCAAGTCCTTTCCGCTCTTCCAAGGCTTCTCCAAACCTATACAGCTGGGAGAGATCCCTCTGAATGCAGCTGCACTTAAATCTGAATGAATGTGTAAGACTACATATGGATGACTTTTCTCAACAGGGTGCAGAATGAGCAAAAATAGTGAAGATTTATAACCGTATCTCAAACATACGTCAACTGCGCAACTACATTCCATTTGTAGTGAGAGGCACATAGCAGCATTAGAACCCTTGAAATATGGACAGTTAATGGGATTTTCACTTTTAGTTTGCCATAGTGTTAGGAGCCCTCCATTTGCACATGGGTCACATTTTCCATTGTAACTACTGATTTTATACTAAATAGAAAAGAAAACATGTTAGTAATCATCTTGGGCAAAATCCAAAGAAACAAAAAAAACAAGACCAAAACATGTGGCACCTTAAATACTATTATATGTTATGTTATGTTTATTGTATTGTATTGTATTATAGGATGCACCACCATCCTTTAACAAATGCTCATAAAAGCAGCAGTGCAGCCCAACGCGTAAAAAATGACAGTGCAGCTCCCAGCCCCTTTCTTGTCTTATCTGAAGTAATTTTAAACTGATAGCAAACAGCATTGTCTTTATCTTAAACTATATGACTTTACTTTACTTGACTTGATTGGTAGACAAAATCTTCACCTGGAGTAAATACTTCCTGGTTTCCATTCAGAAATTAACCCAGTTTGATTGGGGAGGATTTGCTGCTAAGCGGGTGGATGGGTGGGTGGGTAGAATATCATGGGGAAATACTTCAGTGGGTAGTGAAGTTTAAGGAGCCGTCAGACACTCTCGCATCCTAAGTTGCCACATCACTCAGCATCTTCTCAATATCAGACCAAAAGAACATATACATCTACAGAATATTGAGCCAAGTATATTTGTTTTTAAATATATCTTAGGTTCTGTCGATTTGACATATTGTGACACACTGTATGCAGACTTGAAGAAAGGGCTTCAGGGGCTAATCCTTGAAAGCTACCTTCACTTACTCTACCTGACAACACCTTATGATATGATATCTCAGTGTAGTCCGGATTGGATGATCTATTTTAAACAGGTAAGTTTTCCTCATTCCCCAAAATAAGAATATTTGTTCTTAGTGTCATTTGTTATCTCCTCTCTGTGTCTGAGTTTAATGACAAGAAGCTTGGTTAATGGTCTCTGTGGAAATAACTGAAGCTGTGTACAGGTATTGGGAGATGAAGACATTGAGTTTTTGGGCCATGTCTTGCTTGAATGTCACCTCCACAGAGAAGAATGTAACAGACTTCTGTGCCCCATTATGAGGAAATGCCCTGCAAAGCCATTTGCGTGGTATTTGGAGTTTTTGTTGCAGTTATAAACCAAACAATCCAAGTCTGTTTCTTAAATTTTGTTTTCTGTTGTAAGATTTCATAAAAGACTGTATTAATTTAACAGAGTGCTTCTCCTAAATATGAGTATGTTCTAATAATTTTGTGTGTGCTTGTGTGTTTGTTTGTACTGTTTTAATTTTTGTCCTTGATGGCATAATAAAAAGAGTGTGTGTGTGTGTTTTAAAAATGCCCATTGTGGTGTAGTGGATAGAGTGATGGACTTTGATTCAGGAGATCTGGGTTCAAATCCCCACTCGGCCATGGAAACTCATTTGGGGAGCAGAACTGATAGAGCTACTCTTTAAATATATGAAAGCCCTAGTAGGATCATTATAAATCAGCTCAAATTTGACAACACATAACAAAGGAAACATTTTATGCTGTAATAAGCCTGGCAAATAGATTCCATCCAAGCAACAGTGTAAAGCCCATGTATGATAGATCCTTGAATACTCTGTTCCATATTGCTCCTTGCCTGAACCTAGGTAGGTGTGTGCAACACAATACCAGAGCTGCTTGTATCAGGGAAAGGTCTATCAGAGAGTTATGTATGTACTTTAGGGAAAGGCCTTTGGTTGCACATACGAAAATGCTCATGTCAAGTTAGGGAGGAGAAACAAGAAACTATTGGGGTTAATGCCAGTTCCACCTCCTATTTATGTATAGACTGATCATGCCCTGGTTGTGGGCAGGGGGACATAGTTTAATTATTAATTTATCTGACATATACTTAATTCCAATTTTTAGTACAGTCAACTAAGTCCAGTAGAACAACAAGTAGTAGACATTGTTGGAGTGCCTGAGAGTTTTATTACAAAAAAGGCTTCTGGACAAACTATCAAAAAGGTAAGAGAAAGATATAATATGTGAGGTGACTGGATATAATATTGGGGGGGATGTGATTCTTCATTTGCTTATATGATCAGAGCCTTGGATTTGTAGAGCAGCTGTAATTATTCAAAATTCTCTCCTTCATTCTCTCCTCCTTTTTTGTCTGCTCATTAGTTTTTTCAATCCTTCTAAAGTAATAATTTCACTTATTACACACAGGAATTTAAAATATTGTAACAGTTCCTGAGATATACTTCAACATGGTAAATACAGGACAGTTTCTCTGAGCTTCCTTCTTAGAATACACATATAAATTATATTTAAATAGTTCAGACTGATAGTTGAAATTAATCATATATGAAATGTGAAGTGACCATAAAATAGTTTTTTCTGAATGGCAAAGTACCTGGAAAAGAATGCAAGAAAGTGGTCTAATCAATGTTGTAGTAATAAAATTTACCCTTGTACCATTGCATTTTGCTTATATCTGAAATTCTTGGTTGAAGGTTTGTGCTGTTAATGCCTCTGTTAATGCCAAGTTGCCTGTTAGTGTCTCCTGTTAAATAATCATGGGAGTTCAGACAACAGTTGTGTTAGTTTAGGGAAGCTAAAACATGCAAAAGGGTTCCATTAAATTGCTTCTTGTATTTCATATTAAATTACTGTCTTCTTAGGATGTGGATAGCAGAAATGTCAGTAGACTTTATTTATCCTTGATTCTTCATGCCTTGTTAAAAGAGACCAGCATATGGAATGTCGCTGAAAAATTTAATATACCACGAGGATTTGTTCAAAGTCTTCTTAATTCGGCTGCTTCATTCTCTTCATCAGTTCTACGTTTCTGTGAGGTAATATAAGGTACCTGAACGCATCACTGCTAGAACACAAGAACATTATTCTTCATTTTCTTTAAAAAAAATTTTCCAAATGCTCTGATGAAATGTTCTAATTCCAGAGCTGAACAAAGGATCCATATTCAGTATATTGAATTGTTCTACCATGATTTATATTTAAATAGATTCATTAACTAGGTTCAGTGGGATCTAAGTTATCTAAGCCTAAATCCCACTGACTTTAATTGGTTCATTCCAAATATGAGTATAGCTGGAATTTACCCACTCTATTTTGCTTGCTTCCATATGGAGAACTCTCAACCTGAGAACAAAAAACTAAGTTGATAGAACCTTTGTGACAATGTCTTATATATTGCAAGATAAAAAGCGTTTTAAAGAACCATTGTAACATCAGTTAAGAGTTGTACCAATAGTTCATCGTATTGACTTCTGTTGTTGTCTATTGCAATCATACTTGCATTTTAAGATGGTGTTAAAAAGTAAGTTATCTCTTTCCAGTCTCCTGATTTTTACTGTGTGACATTACATCCTTGAACACTACTTTAGCTGAGGCAAGTGAAGGCTTACAGGAGTTGATGCATATCTTTCTATCTTCTAGAACCTTGGAAGGATTTAGCAAGCAATTTTCCAAATAAAATTAATCAACAAATGTGTTTCTGTGTTTCTATTTTATTTATTACAGGAACTGGGTGAATTTTGGGTTTATAAAGCACTGTTGACAGAACTTACAACGAGATTGACTTATTGTGTAAAAGCAGAGCTTATCCCTCTTATGGAAGTGACAGGAGTTTTAGAGGTTAGCAAAATCAGTTTTTCAGAAAAAATATTTCCTGAACTTTCTGTGAACACCTTTAGTACAAAGAAGCCAGGTAAATGATGCAACTGTATGACGCCTTAGAATTGAATTTTCATTTAAAGATGACTTTTGTAATGTCTTCAGAATGACCATTATTGCCTGAGAGCTGATACAGTTCTTTTGCAGGGGAGTAAGTTTCCAATAAAAGAGCAGTACACATGCCGGCAACCCAAAATGTAATTCCTGTTACATTACAATGAAATATACTGTTTCCCGTGTTTGCCCTTCTTCGTCATTAAAGCAGCAAGTCTCATGTTGCTACTGTAGGTACATGAGATCATATTCTTTGGAGTTTAACATGGAGACAGTTTTTGTGGCTATTTTAATGTAGAGTTTACTGTGGAAGTTTGCTGTGGGCCTTACTGAGGGAAGTTACTCTAATTTTTAGAATGTGCATCCATGTGTCTGTTTGTGCTGTAGCACTCAGTGAAATATAAGACCTTGGAAACTTGGCATAAATAGTAAGTGGAGATCATTTTGTTTTAAAATTGATCCATTAATTTTACGTAATCCAAAATTCTCCATAGCTTACAATACCATCTCCAATCCCTCAATGGCAGATATCCCTAAGCTTTGCTAGCGACAGGTCTCAGGTACTCATTTGTACAGAGGTAGCTCTTGCCAGGGTCTCCAAACTCTTCAGACAAGAGAGAGAAAGAAAAGGTGGTGGTGCCTGGCATGGGAGGGGAAGGAGAATGAGAAGAAGGAAAGGATGCATGAACACTAGGGCGAAGAGAGATGAAACATACCTGTACAAGATTTGGGATGATAGGGACCACTAATGTACAAAAAAGGCTGGTGTTTGAGAACATCTGATAGTCATCGGAGATTGTACAAGTAAGTGTTGAGCAGGGATGGGCAACTTGTGGCCCTGCCTGGACTGCAACTCCCATCATCCTGAGTCAGCAGTTAGTGGTGAGGGATGATAATAGTTGTCCTCTGAACATCTGAAAAGCCACGAGTTGCCCACCCTGATTGAGAACCATGGTGGTGGCTCTCTCCCTTAATTCGTTTCTTGTCTGCTTTCACAGGCTCGAGCCAAACAACTCTACAACTCTGGATATAAAACTTTAGCACACTTAGCTAATGCAAATCCAGACCTGCTGGTGAGGAATGTTGCACATTTATCCCGACGTCAGGCAAGACAAATAGTTTCATCTGCAAAGGTGATTAAAATTGCTATGAAAATATTAGAAAAAATATTATTAAATAGTGTGGTGGGGCCCACACTGGTGCCTTCTCCAGGCCTTGACATACATTCTGTGCCAGAATGCTTCTCCAGAAGCATCTAAATCAGTGATTACTGACCTTTGATGCTCCAGATGCTTTCGAATTCCCACTGCCAAAAGCCCCAGCTAGCATGGCCAATGATCTGGGGAATCTGGGAATTGAAATCCAACACATCTGGAGGCCCATAGGGTAATACCACTGCTGTTTCACTGTCTCCAGGGCTTTTTAGGCTGGGAAAAGCTCTTTGTAGAAAGAGAGAGTCAATCAGTTGTCACTTCAGGGTTTCAAAAAAAGGTCTTTATTGGCCCCAGAAAAGGAGTAATATTGCGTTCAGAGAGTAAACTTGTCCCCCATAAACCATTTGAAACACAGAAGAAAATTAGGGAGTGAGGTTCAAGTGGTAGCGTCGATCACAGAAGCTGTACTGGGGTTCTAGTTTATCCACCATGTTTTAGAGGAAGGTCTAGATTAGAACAACAGAGAAGCCCCTTCTCTTTTAGAATACAGTGCTACTGTTGTCAGCTAAATTTACCACGGAGTTTGCATAGTTACAGAGAGCAAGACAGCCATGTGTTTGAGCCAAGATAATATTCTCCTGGTTTCCTGAGGGAATTAAGGACACATTGAACAATGGACTGATGATATATTTGGGGGGGAAAGAGTGTGTGTGTTTTCTTTTGGGGAAATGTGTTGAATGGTGCTTACTGAATTAAGCATTTTGTTAGCAGTCTAATAACCATGGCATTTAGGTGCATGTAGAAGGAAGCTCATGTATCGAATGGTTCATTGTGGATTGCTTCTTTGCACTTGACAGAGATGTACATTGTACCTCTTAGCCGGTTTTCTGGCAACAAGGGTCCCCATGCACATTTTATACTCATCACAACAGTGTCTCCAAGCACAATAATTTTGTTTTATGTAGGATTAAATGGCATCCTTCATGGATTGCTGCCTTGTCGTGGCGAAGGGGCTTGAGTAACTCAGAGAAGCTATGGGCTATGCCGTGCAGGGACACCCAAGACGGACAGGACATAGTGGAGAGTTCCGACTAAACGCAATCCACCTGGAGTAGGAAATGGCAAGCCACTCCAGTATCTTTGCCAAGAACGCCCCATGATCAGAAACAAAAGGCTAAAAGATATGACGCTGGAAGATGGGCCCCTCAGGTCGGAAGGCGTCCAACATGCTACTGAGGAAGAGTGGAGGACAAGTACAAGTAGCTCCAGAGCTAATGAAGTGGTTGGGCCAAAGCCGAAAGGACGCTCAGCTGTGGACGTGCCTGGAAGTGAAAGGAAAGTCCAATGCTGTAAAGAAAAATACTGCATAGGAACCTGGAATGTAAGATCTATGAACCTTGGGAAGCTGGAGGTGGTCAAACAGGAGATGGCAAGAATAAACATTGACATCCTGGGCATCAGTGAACTAAAATGGACAGGAATGGGCGAATTCAGCTCAGATGATTATCATATCTACTACTGTGGGCAAGAATCCCGTAGAAGGAATGGAGTAGCCCTCATAGTCAACAAAAGAGTGGGAAAAGCTGTAATGGGATACAATCTCAAAAATGATAGAATGATGTCAATACGAATCCAAGGCAGACCATTCAACATCACAATAATCCAAGTTTATGCACCAACCAGCATTGCTGAGGAGACTGAAATTGAACAATTCTATGAAGATTTACAACACCTTCTAGAACTGACACCAAAGAAAGATGTTCTTCTCATTCTAGGGGACTGGAATGCTAAAGTAGGGAGCCAAGAGATAAAAGGAACAACAGGGAAGTTTGGCCTTGGAGTTCAGAACGAAGCAGGAGAAAGGCTAATAGAGTTTTGTCAAGAGAATAAGCTGGTCATCACAAACACTCTTTTCCAACAACACAAGAGGCGACTCTATACATGGAAATCACCAGATGGGCAATATCGAAATCAGATTGATTATATTCTCTGCAGCCAAAGATGGAGAAGCTCTATACAGTCAGCAAAAACAAGACCTGGAGCTGACTGCGACTCTGATCATCAGCTTCTCATAGCAAAATTCAAGCTTAGACTGAAGAGAGTAGGAAAAACCACCGGGCCACTCAGGTATAATCTAAACCAAATCCCTTATGAATACACAGTGGAAGTAAAGAACAGATTTAAGGAACTAGATTTGGTGGACAGAGTGCCTGAAGAACTTTGGATAGAGGCTCGTAACATTGTCCAGGAGGCAGCAACAAAAACCATCCCAAAGAAAAGGAAATGCAAGAAAGCAAAGTGGCTGTCCAACGAGGCCTTAGAAATAGCAGAGAGGAGAAGGGAAGCAAAATGCAAGGGAGATAGGGAAAGTTACAGAAAATTGAATGCAGACTTCCAAAGAATAGCAAGGAGAGACAAGAGGGCCTTCTTAAATGAACAATGCAAAGAAATAGAGGAAGATAACAGAAAAGGAAAGACCAGAGATCTGTTCAGGAAAATTGGAGATATTAAAGGAACATTTTGCGCAAAGATGAACATGATAAAAGACAAAAATGGGAGGGACCTAACAGAAGCAGAAGACGTCAAGAAGAGGTGGCAAGAATACACAGAGGAATTATATCAGAAAGATGTGGATATCCCGGACAACCCAGACAATGTAGTTGCTGACCTTGAGCCAGACATCCTGGAGAGCGAAGTCAAGTGGGCCTTAGAAAGCCTGGCTAACAACAAGGCCAGTGGAGGTGATGGCATTCCAGTTGAACTATTTAAAATCTTGAAAGATGATGCTGTTAAGGTGCTACATTCAATATGCCAGCAAGTTTGGAAAACTCAACAGTGGCCAGAGGATTGGAAAAGATCAGTCTACATTCCAATCCCAAAGAAAGGCAGTGCCAAAGAATGCTCCAACTACCGCACAATTGCACTCATTTCACACGCTAGCAAGGTTATGCTCAAAATCCTCCAAGGTAGGCTTCAGCAGTATGTGGACCGAGAACTCCCAGAAGTACAAGCTGGATTCCGAAGAGGCAGAGGAACTCGAGACCAAATTGCTAACTTGCGCTGGATTATGGAGAAAGCCAGAGAGTTCCAGAAAAATATCTACTTCTGCTTCATTGACTATGCGAAAGCCTTTGACTGTGTGGACCACAGCAAACTATGGCAAGTTCTTAAAGAAATGGGAGTGCCTGACCACTTTATCTGTCTCCTGAGAAACCTATATGTGGGACAGGAAGCAACAGTCAGAACTGGTCATGGAACAACTGAGTGGTTCAAAATTGGGAAAGGAGTACGGCAAGGCTGTATATTGTCCCCCAGCTTATTTAACTTGTATGCAGAATACATCATGCGGAAGGCTGGACTGGAAGAAGCCCAAGCCGGAATTAAGATTGCCGGAAGAAATATCAACAACCTCCGATATGCAGATGATACCACTCTGATGGCAGAAAGTGAGGAGGAATTGAAGAACCTTGTAATGAGAGTGAAAGAGGAGAGTGCAAAAAACGGTCTGAAACTCAACATCAAAAAAACTAAGATCATGGCCACTGGTCCCATCACCTCCTGGGAAATAGAAGGGGAAGATATGGAGGCAGTGTCAAATTTTATTTTCCTGGGCTCCATGATCACTGCAGATGGAGACAGCAGCCCCGAAATTAAAAGACGCCTTCTTCTTGGGAGGAAAGCGATGACAAATCTTGACAGCATCTTGAAAAGCAGAGACATCACCTTGCCAACAAAAGTCCGAATAGTCAAAGCTATGGTTTTTCCTGTCGTGATGTATGGAAGTGAGAGCTGGACCATAAAGAAAGCAGACCGCCGAAGAATTGATGCCTTTGAATTGTGGTGCTGGTGGAGACTCTTGAGAGTTCCCTGGACTGCAAAGAGAACAAACCTATCAGTTCTAAAGGAAATCAACCCTGAGTGCTCACTGGAAGGACAGATCCTGAAGCTGAGGCTCCAGTACTTTGGCCATCTCATGAGAAGAAAAGAGTCCTTGGAAAAAACCCTGATGTTAGGAAGGTGTGACGGCAAGAGGAGAAGGGGACGACCGAGGATGAGATGGCTGGACAGTGTCTGCGAAGCAACCAACATGAACCTGACACAACTCCGGGAGGCAGTAGAAGACAGGAGGGCCTGGCGTGCTCTGGTCCATGGGGTCACGAAGAGTCGGACACGACTAAACGACTAAACGGACGGAAATGGCATGCATTCAATAATATGAGGAAATGTACATGACCCTACTTGACTTGATGGCACACATATTATTACTATAATGATTCCACTATATCGTTGTATAGTATGCAAGTATACTGAGATTTACGAGTGAGGATTAAATCTAATCCTTGCTCATCTTCCAGTCACTGCAAATCAAATCAAGCCTTGATTTGCACAACCCCCATTCTGTGTCCAAATCTCACACTAATGTGACAGGAATTTGGAAGTTAGTCTGTTTGTGTCTGCATTTGTTGTATATGAGACAGAAAGAGAAGAGTTTATTATATGTATTAGACAAGTCATTGTCTTTGTCAGTTACATTTGTTGCAGGAGGATGAAATATACATCAGATGTGTGCATCATGTTTCCCCATTGAGATACAATGTATAATATCTTAATAATTTGACTGGTGATGCTTGTCTTTTTATGCAGATGCTCCTGGCAGAAAAGACTGAGGCTTTACAAGAAGAAGTTGAAGAACTATTGAAAATACCAACAGACATTCCTGAAAGCTCTTCCATATGAAACACTCTTCCATACAAGTCTAAGCATCAAACTGTCATTTTCTAATCAACCTAATGTTAGTAATGTGCTGTATATGCTGTATATATTTGTATATAAAAGTCAAAAAATCTTTTTGAGGACTCCTAATTATTACATCATGGAAACAGCACAGCTTATCAAACTGTAACAGGGTTTTTTGTTGTTACCATCTTGCAAACAGTACCCTGTTGGATATTTTCACATATGGAATTCCATCTTCAGGATTTTATTTATTTATTTCATCGATTTTATGCCACCCCTTTTAGTGCTGGAGCACTATTCTTGGTGGTTGACAGTCATGGAAATAACCTTCTATTCTAATTGCTAACCCCGATGCACTACCCCACTAGAAGCTGCTGTGATGATGCGATAAGATACCAGTCATCTCTGGTCATGTGCCGGATTACGTGTTCCAGTTGTGCTACCATGTCAGCTTTCCAACTGAAGTTCTACATACATAAATATTGAATAGGATACTCCTTTCATCAAAAGCTGTTCTCATTTGATCTACTATATACATATGGAATTAGTCCCCCGTCCCCACAAAGCCAGATCCATTTTGAGGTCAACATGAACATAGAATACTAAAAATTGTACAGATACCATTGGCATTATTTGCCTATACTGAGCAAACTAAAATATCAGATATGCATTTTAATAGCTTCTTTAAAAATTGCTTTTTAAGATTCTGACAACCATGGTTATGTCAAAAGTATGCAATGTACTGAAGCTTCCATTGGCACTATGTAAATATATTCAATGTACAGTACTGTATATAATTACCAGACTTTCTGCTGTGCCTATTAGCGACTTTGCTTGGGCTTGCAGGTCTGTCTCAGCTCCAGTAGTAGAAATCAAATAACTAATTATGACACCGATTGAACCTGGTGTGCTAATGGGCTTGTTTTTGTCAGTTTCAGGGGATTATTTAGTATGAAATGATAAAGACAAATAGTATGGGGATGGTAGAATAAGCATGTGTCTAGTAACCTGTGTGAGGGCTACAGCTATAAAAAGCAGATAATTCAGTCAAATTGCCTTGCTCAACCATGACCATTCTAGAGGAGCAGCTTGTGGACCAAAAAAGGAGGTTGCCTCACCCCCAAATTTTGTGGAATTCACCCTAGTCTGGACAGAAGCTGCTCCCCTTTTGTGAAGGGCAGTTTTGCTTCTGCAGCAGGGACTGTTCATGTAAATCTGTTCATCATGTTTTCTTCTATCTTTCCTGACAAAAGTAAAATAAACAAGTAATGCAAATATGTAGGAAATAAATACTGTACATAACCTATTCCAACTTGCATGGTGTGTCCCAATAAGCATGATGTGGGTTTCCTGTTCACCTGTTTTTTTGAGGAAGCAGCTTGAGCAGAATGAGTATGTACCTTTTTTTAAGTTACTAGATTTTCCAACTAGAAAAATTATACAAGAGTGCAATGTGTTCCTCCATGCCCTTAAAATAACTTAGGAAATAATTCCATAGCCTTTCCAGTGGTAGGTCGAGTGTTAAACTAGAATAGAGAGATCTTGATTCAGATTATGTGGAGATACTTGGAATAGACATGGGAATACATTAAAAAAACAATCACAATATTTGATAAAAATTTCTGATCAAATGAATATTCATTCCTTTGTATTTGTGAATTCCAGAGACCCTGAAGAATACAAAGGGATTAATATTTCACCATTCGGTGGATTTACACTTATGAGAAAATAATAAAGAAAATGTATACATACCTATTGGAATATGATTTGGAGGATGAGAGGATAAAGGAGAGAATGATAAAATGGGCAAGTAACTTTGGTTATAATATTGATCATTGGACAATGGTGTGGAAAGAGTTTTATAAAATGATTAAGCCAGTAAATTTAAGAGAAAATATCCTCAAAATGTTTTATAGATGGCACTACACCCCTGTAAAGCTGGCAAAAATGTCAGAGGGTAGCAGCAATATTTGTTGGAAATGTAAACAAAAAAGTAGGAACTTATTATCATATGTGGTGGACATGTGAAAAAGCCAAGGGTTATTGGTTACAGCTGTGGGAAATAATAAAAGGAGTCACTCAACAGAAACTAAATTTTAAACCTGAAATAGCACTACTAAATATTATGCCAGAAATTACTGATAAGAAAATTAAATATTGTTTGATGTATATACATATTTGTAGCAGCTAGGTTACTCTGGGCCACAAAATGGAAAAGTGAAGATACACCTATGATGGAGGAGTTCCTGAAGAAGCTGTTGGGTATTGCAGGACTAGACACACTCTCAGAAGCACTACGAGAACAACCAAGGGACTATGCAAAACAAAGCTGGAACTTAATATATGTTTGGGCCCAGGGACCGATCAAAGCTTAGGGCAAAATGATTTATATGTGGGTTTTTTTCAATGCCCTCTGGAAACTTGGGAAATTTAGGACTTAATGAGGTTGGAATCTGTCCTCAAAAGGGGGAAGGGGGATAATTTTTTAAATTTCTTTTTCTTTTTTTAAATTTTATACTTTACTTTGTAGTTTGTAGAATTATATGTTGAAATAAAAAAACTATTTAAAAATATTTCACCATTCGGCCCCCATAGACTAGCCTTCCCTTTCTGCCTATGGGCCTGCTGAATAGCTGAATTCTTGTTACCAGTGATTTGGCACAGGTTGATTGAAGTGACATGTCACAAGAGTTGCAATACTCTACTGGTTCATGTGGAATGTCAAGCCTATTTGTGAGACATGAGATACAGTAACTGTAGAATTTGGGCTAGCTTGAAAAACGCCCCATGTTCCAAGTCCTTGTGCCTCTTATTTACAGTACTCTCCACACACACTATATTCTTTGTGACTTTCAGTGCAGAAAACAGATCTATTTCATGCACCTATTAGACCAGAGGGGGCAAAATGCAGCCATCCTGATGTAATTTCCATCAGCATCACCATGGCCATGGGATTTTAGTCTAGCATCTGTGGGAGGCTCCTTCTACTGGCCTCTGTGCTAGAACTCCTAGACTGAAGAACAAACTTGTTTGTTGTACAGATGGAGAAAGAGCAAATCTAACTGCAAAGTTTGGGAGAGGGAGGGAGAATACAGTTGAATTGCAGAAAAACCACTCCTCAAACATTTCATTCTCATAATTCGTTCTCTATCGATATTTACACAAACCAACCCCTAGTCCAATTTTTTGTAGAGGTGGGATGTTTGTGGACCAAAGGGGAGCTTGCCCCAAAATTTCATTTCGTCTCCCTTTTTGTTTGTTCAGTCGTTTAGTCGTGTCCGACTCTTCGTGACCCCATGGACCAGAGCACGCCAGGCCCTCCTATCTTCCACTGCCTCCCGGAGTTGTGTCAAATTCATATTGGTTGCTTCGATGACACTGTCCAACCATCTCATCCTCGGTCGTCCCCTTCTCCTCTTGCCTTCACACTTTCCCAACATCAAAGTCTTTTCCAAGGAGTCTTCTCTTCTCATGAGATGGCCAAAGTATTGGAGCCTCAGCTTCAGGATCTGTCCTTCCAATGAGCACTCGGGGTTGATTTCCTTTAGAATTGATAGGTTTGTTCTCTTTGCAGTCCAGGGAACTCTCAAGAGTCTCCTCCAGCACCACAATTCAAAGGCATCAATTCTTCGGCGGTCAGCTTTCTTTATGGTCCAGCTCTCACTTCCATACAACACTACAGGAAAAACCATAGCTTTGACTATTCGGACTTTTGTTGGCAAGGTGATGTCTCTGCTTTTTAAGATGCTGTCAAGGTTTGTCATTGCTTTCCTCCCAAGAAGCAGCCGTCTTTTAATTTCGGGGCTGCTGTCTCCATCTGCAGTGATCATGGAGCCCAAGAAAGTAAAATCTGTCACTGCCTCCATATCTTCCCCTTCTATTTCCCAGGAGGTGATGGGACCAGTGGCCATGATCTTAGTTTTTTTGATGTTGAGTTTCAGACCGTTTTTTGCACTCTCGTCTTTCACCCTCATTACAAGGTTCTTTAGTTCCTCCTCACTTTCCGCCATCAGAGTGGTATCATCTGCATATCGGAGGTTGTTGATATTTCTTCCTGCGATCTTAATTCCAGCTTGGGATTCCTCCAGTCCAGCCTTCCGCATGATGTATTCTGCATATAAATTAAATAAGCTGGGGGACAATATACAGCCTTGTCGTACTCCTTTCCCAATTTTGAACCAATCCGTTGTTCCATATCCAGTTCTAACTGTTGCTTCCTGTCCCACATATAGCTTTCTCAGGAGATGGATAAGGTGGTCAGGCACGCCCATTTCTTTTAGGACTTGCCATAGTCTGCTGTGGTCCACACAGTCAAAGGCTTTTGTATAGTCAATGAAGCAGAAGTAGATGTTTTTCTGGAACTCTCTGGCTTTCTCCATAATCCAGCGCATGTTGGCAATTTGGTCTCGAGTTCCTCTGCCCCTTCGGAATCCCGCTTGTACTTCTGGGAGTTCTTGGTCCACATACTGCTGAAGCCTACCTTGTATGATTTTGAGCATAACCTTGCTGCCGTGTGAGATGAGTGCAATTGTCCGGTAGTTGGAGCATTCTTTGGCACTGCCCTTCTTTGGGACTGGGTTGTAGACTGATCTTTTCCAGTCCTCTGGCCACTGTTGAGTTTTCCAAACTTGTTGGCATATTGAATGTAGCACCTTAACAGCATCATCCTTTAAGATTTTAAATAGTTCAACTGGAATGCCATCACCTCCACTGGCCTTGTTGTTAGCCAGGCTTTCTAAGGCCCACTTGACCTCACTCTTCAGGATGTCTGGCTCTAGGTCAGCAACTATATTGTCTGAGTTGTCCGGGATATCCAAAACTTTCTGATATAATTCCTCTGTGTATTCTTACCACCTCTTCTTGATGTCTTCTGCTTCTGTGAGGTCCCTTCCATTTTTGTCTTTTATCATGTCCATCTTTGCACAAAATTTTCCTCTAATATCTCCAATTTTCCTGAACAGATCTCTGGTTTTTCCTTTTCTGTTATTTTCCTCTATTTCTTTGCATTGTTCATTTAAGAAGGCCCTCTTGTCTCTCCTTGCTATTCTTTGGAAGTCTGCATTCAAGTTTCTGTAACTTTCCCTATCTCCCTTGCATTTTGTTTCCCTTCTCTTTTCTGCTATTAGTAAGGCCTCGTTGGACAGCCACTTTGCTTTCTTGCATTTCCTTTTCTTTGGGATGGTTTTTGTTGCTGCCTCCTGTACAGTGTTATGAGCCTCTATCCAAAGTTCTTCAGGCACTCTGTCCACCAAATCTAGTTCCTTAAATCTGTTCTTCACTTCTACTGTGTATTCATAAGGGATTTGGTTTAGATTATACCTGAGTGGCCCAGTGGTTTTTCCTACTCTCTTCAGTTTAAGCTTGAATTTTGCTATGAGAAGCTGATGATCAGAGCCACAATCAGCTCCAGGTCTTGTTTTTGCTGACTGTATAGAGCTTCTCCATCTTTGGCTGCAGAGAATATAGTCAATCTGATTTCGATGTTGCCCATCTGGTGATTTCCATGTGTAGAGTCGCCTCTTGTGTTGTTGGAAAAGGGTGTTTGTGATGACCAGCTTGTTCTCTTGACAAAACTCTATAAGCCTTTGCCCTGCTTCGTTTTGAACTCCAAGGCCAAACTTCCCTGTTGTTCCTTTTATCTCTTGACTCCCTACCTTAGCATTCCAGTCCCCCAGAATGAGAAGAACATCCTTCTTCGGTGTCAGTTCTAGAAGGTGTTGTAAATCTTCATAAAATTGTTCAATTTCAGTCTCCTCAGCAATGGAGGTTGGTGCATAAACTTGGATTATTGTGATGTTGAAAGGTCTGCCTTGGATACGTATTGACATCATTCTATCATTTTTGAGATTATATCCCATTACGGCTTTTCCCACTCTTTTGTTGACTATGAGGGCTACTCCATTCCTTCTACGGGATTCTTGCCCACAATAGTAGACATGATAATCATCTGAGTTGAAATCACCCATTCCCATCCATTTTAGTTCACTGATGCCCAGAATGTCGATGTTTATTCTTGCCATCTCCTGTTTGACCACCTCCAGCTTCCCAAGGTTCATAGATCTTACATTCCAGGTTCCTATGCAGTATTTTTCTTTCCAGCATCGGACTTTCCTTTCACTTCCAGGCACGTCCACAGCTGAGCGTCCTTTCGGCTTTGGCCCATCCACTTCATCAGCTCTGGAGCTACTTGTACTTGTCCTCCGCTCTTCCTCAGTAGCATGTTGGACGCCTTTTGACCTGAGGGTCCCATCTTCCAGCATCATATCTTTTAGCCTTTTGTTTCTGATCATGGGGCATTCTTGGCAAAGATACTGGAGTGGAATTGCCGGTTCCTACCCCAGGTGGATTGCGTTTAGTCAGAACTCTCCACTATGACCTGTCCTTCTTGGGTGGCCCTGCACGGCATAGCCCATAGCTTCTCTGAGTTACTCAAGCCCCCTCGCCACGACAAGGCAGCAATCCATGAAGGCAGCCACAGAACCCCTGTTCCCCCCGATGCCTGGCTATTCTGGTGGGATGTGATTCCCCCCAATCCCCTTTAAAAGAAAGGAGTCTCCCGTCGCTTTGATGAATCCTCAGTAATGGCACGCTCATTATTGCCTAATTCAGGGGGGGTCCGGTACTCCCCTTGTGCCAAAGACAGCAGTTGATGCCAGTGGACAAAGTCGGGGTGCCCGCTGTGTGCGCAGAGGAATCAGGAAAGCCTGTGTTTGCCCCAAACTCTGGCCGCCCGTCATGCCTGCCCTTCCCTCCTCTCCCGCAACGCAAGGATATGCTCACTCTGTACATGCCCAGAGACACTCCCGCCCTTGCCCCGAAATCCTGAGGCCAACATTCTCCCAGTGTCGGGACGGAGCTGGTAGTGATGGGGGGGGGCGATGTCTGCTGAGCGTGGCTGGAATCCCACCCGGCCTTAGCAGGCGCTGGTTCAACAGGGCGTGGGGATTCCTCCTTCCATGTTCCCCACCATCTCCACTTTCCGATCCGAGCGACTTTTGGAGCGCAGGCTCGTCCGTGCTCGATCCCAGCGGAGGGCGTCGGGTTTTTCTACCCCGGAGGCAGGGCAGCGCTTTCGGTGTGTGTGTGTGTGTGTGTGTGTAAAGGCATGGGCCCTCCCTCTTCCTCCTCCGGTTCCCGAAGGCAAGCGGCAGGAGGCGCCCGGACAGCCGCCTGCTTCCTCGCCGGCATTCACCCGAGGAGATGCTGCTGCTGCCGATCCTGGCGTGTCTCTGCGCCGGAGCGCTCCGGATCGGGGTCTCCTCGGCGGAGCCTCCCCCAGCCGGCGACGAGGCGGCCGAGCTGAGCATCCCGCAGTACAGCCGGCCGCTGAGGCAGGTCAACCCCTCCTTCCTGTCGCTCACCATCGATGCCAACTTGGTCACGGATCCCAGATACATCACCTTCCTGGGGTAGGTAAAAGAGGGGGGGTACCACCTCGTCCCCTCCTGACAGCTGTTCCGTTCGGAAAATTTTTAAAAAAACACCAGATGTTCAACAGGTAAAGCTTTCTGTCCACCATAGCGCGAGGGAAAGCTTCACCTGACCGATGGCTACCTGCCCGGACCGGCGATTTGGAGGGTGGAATGGAATCGCTAAAACCGCGGCTGCTTTTCCATCAGTTTTTCAAGGGCTCCTATGCGGAGTCTGGAAAAGTTACTGTTTTGGGACTACAATTCTCAAATGCCACTAGCGGGCATGGCCATGTTAGCTGGGGGCTTCTAGAAGTTACAAGCCAGAAGAGTAACTTTTCCATGTTCTGCATGTCCAGAAGTTTTGCAGTTTTTTGAAACTTGGTTTCTCTCTGGATCTGCCTTTAACTGACAGTTCCCGTTTAGAAACGAGCCTGGTGGCAGCTCCTTCGGGCTTGAATATAGAAAGACAATGGCCATCATCCCCTGGTTAGTTGTGGGCATCAGACACGGCTTTTTGTGATGCCCCAAAGGGCAGTGGACAAATGCTCTCTTCTCGTTAAAAGTGCTGGAAAATGGTGGCATAAAACTGAAAAATAGGTTCTCAGAGCTACATTCTGGCTCATTTTAAGCCATGACCGTACTGCAACAGTACAGATGTTGTCTTTTGTGGGACATTTAAAAGTGATAAGGTCGTATACCAAAGTTACCGGTATGTGTAGCATTCACCCTCATTTGAATACATCCTTGGTCGAACAAGTTTGTGTGCACTCGCACTGCTTCAAAACCTGCAAGATCTGTTTAACCACAAGATGGAAAGCAAAGTATGTATGCTCCATGGGCAATGGTGTTTTTATTCATCTTTTAAATATTATAATATGCTTTTTAAAATTCTTAAGACTTGTAACTTGTTGAGTTTTAGTCGCCTCTATTTTTTAACCCTTTGGGGCCCACCTGGGTCCCTATATCAGGATGAAGGTGGCATAAAAATGTTCCAAATGGTCAGTGCAACCAAATGAAAAGTTACACTAACGTAACTCCATTAGTGAACATTTCAGCTGTGAATTGCATCATGTTACGTTAGTGCAGGTATTTACTGTTGTGTACTGAGCAACATCTTAAAAAGCAGAGACATCGCCTTGCAAACAAAAGTCAGCATAGCCAAAGCTATGGTTTTTCCAGTAGCGATGTATGGAAGTGAGAGCTGGACCATAAAGAAGGCTGATCGCTGAAGAATGGATGCTTTTGAATTGTGGTGCTGGAGGAGACTCTTTAGAGTCCCCTGGACTGCAAGGAGAACAAACCTATCCATTCTGAAGGAAATCAACCCTGAGTGCTCACTGGAAGGACAGATCCTGAAGCTGAGGCTCCAATCTTTTGGCCATCTCATGAGAAGAGAAGACTCCCTGGAAAAGACCCTGATGTTGGGAAAGTGTGAAGGCAAGAGGAGAAGGCGACGACAGAGGACGAGATGGCTGGACAGGGTCATCGAAGCGACCAACATGAATTTGAGCAAACTCTGGAAGGCAGTGGAAGACAGGAGGGCCTGATGTGCTGTGGTCCATGGGGTCACAAAGAGTTGGACACAACTTAATGACTAAACAACAAAAACTGAGCAACATATTCATGCTGACTTGTGGCAATTCACAGCTGAGGTTTACACCAGTGGAGTCACACCAGTGAGTGTTACTGTTAAGATTCTGGCTAATCAATCAATCCCAAATATCTTCATAGCAGCAAAAGCCAGCTATTTTTTTAAAAAAAAACTTCCCCTTTTCTTTTTTTTTTAAAACACCAACTAGCATGATGAACAGTTCTGAAGAACTCAAAAGCATGAATGCTTAATTTTAGTCTGCAGTACTCACTGTGCTTGGTCCTTTTTCGTGTGTGTTATTTCCGTAATTTTTAACCCCACTTGTGGCTTTTTGGTTTTCCTTTGTGTTCATCAACCAACACAACTATCTTTGTTTTCAGAGCTTAAATGTGTTTGCAAGGCCAGTCCCAAACAACCACTTCATGATCTTTCACATTACAATTCTTGGCTTACTCCCAGCCAAGTTGAAGTTCATGCTACCATATTTTTTCACATTACCCTTCTGCTATAGGGAGGATGGGTTAACATAAGTAGAATTAAGAAGCAATTGTACTCTTAATTATCTACTTGCCTAAGTATTTTTGCTTTGCCATTTCCTGTGGTTCCTTCTTTGTCTTTTAGTTGATGACATATGTATCTCGGGAATCCTGTTTTTCATGGAGCAGTGAGAAAGCAGTCTTTTTTTTTTTTTTTTTTTGCACAGCACAGAGCTACAGCAAACCAGTCTAAAATGCATCCATGCAAAGATTTCAGCAAAGTCCTGGGAGTAATTTACTGTGGGTACAAACTGGCACATCCTATCTGTGGATAAATCAAAATATAGCACCTTTACTACTGCCCTCATACATGCATTGGACCTTTAATTAGCCAGTTTACATTAACTGCAGATAACAGCGGAGTGGAAAAAACCAATGTTCCTGGAGTCAAAGCAATCTGATTGCCTTCCCATGACAATGAAATTCTTGCACATGTGAAAACAAGTTTATCTTGGGAAAATGGTATTGGGCAAAGTACTGTATGTGGAAACTTGCTGGCTTAAAAATTTCAGCTACTTCAGAGAAAAATCAAGACAGGGACCAACTGAGCAGATTATAATTACAAGTCTCCCTCAAATATACCATCCTTTATTGCATAGTTAGATTTACCTCAACTGGAGTCTCAAAAGATTCAGTCAGAGATTCTGGTGTTGAGAAAGAATAAAAATGTTTCTCTTCTACTCACAAAATCTTCATATCAGAATGAGAAAGAAAGCATATACACTTGTTACACAGTTTGAGATCTTAACTGGTTAACTATTATTTTTGACTAAATGGTTACATAGCAACATGTAAAGTCCCTTCCACCCAAACCTCTGCAAAAAAGCATAATATGAAGGTTGCTAAGATTTTCTGATTTCCCAGTAAAGACAATGGCATACATTAATAACACACAAGACTGCAAATCACTTTTGCAAATGAGCAACAATAACTACAGTTGGCGCCACCCGCCTCTAAGTAAGGTAAGAGGGATTCCTCTGAAAAATAACGTTCTACGCTCTAAGAACATGACTGCAGAAGAAGTATACAACTTTAACGTTGAGCATGAAGAAACTGAAATCGTGAAAGATTTTGTACATATACTCTGGTTCCACCATCAATCCACATGGAGACTGAAGTTAAGGAATCGGTCGAAGACTGAGACCAGGAATGGCAGCAATGAACGAATAGAAAAGATCAGCAAGTGGAAGGATTTGTCACTGGGGACCAAGGCCAAGATCATTCACCCTCTTGTCTTCCTGGTAACTATTATGTATGTGAAAGCTGGACAGTGAGGAAAGTTAACAGGGGAAATAATCAATTCGTTCGAAATATGGGGCTGGAGGGGAGCTTTGTGGATACCCTGGTTTGTCAGAAAGATGAAAAAGTGAGCAAATCATATATATATATATATATTTAAGTCACCGTCCCAAGTTCAGGATAAAATTGCCATGCTGACCAAAAAATTCAAGGTCCCATTATCCAAAAAAAAGAGTAACTTCCATAAGCTTTGCATTTATCATGCTGTTCTTTCCTCCTGTGCTTGCTGTTGTTAAGTGCCACAGTTCTATTTAATTCCCAGTACAGAGATGTGAGAGGGGGTTGGTGTGAACTTAGGACACTCTGCACAATCCATGTGTAGGCTGATGGATCTTAAAGGAAAAAATATATATTAAGATTTATCCGTTGGATGGGAGGAACCTCCAGGCATCAGACTTGCTCCTTCCCCCTCCCAACAGGCTGTGAACGAACATGCTTGTCTGTTTTCTTGCTAAGAGAACTTCAGCGGCCATAAACTGACCTTAGCTGACACAGATCCCTGCAAAGGGAGGCTACATCAGTTATAAACATGCTGTAGATAAGCAGCCGCCAAGTACTTCCTGGTGGAAGCTGATCGAGCATCGGAGTTAAATCAAGGTCTCGCCGCCAAAAGCAAGTGATGCTGCTCAACAATCATGTCCCCGAGCTCATCGAGTTGTATTCAGTTGCGTTGAGAGTCAGGCTCCCTCACTGCATCATTTATTTCTGCTTAGCAACTAAAAAGGAGATAAATAAGTGTATGAGTGTATGTGCCCCTTTTCTGCCGGTGTGGCTGGCCTTGTCCAGACTCAGCATCCAACATGAAGTGTTAATTTCGTGGTTGCAGGCTTTGCTTGTTTTGAACGGGAACCGACTGAGGGTGAGGAGCAGGTGGCGAAAGTCTCAAAGACTATGATTAAATGGGCTGAGTTTTTGGTTCACGACAGGGATTCTTAACCTTTGTATCTCACGTTCCACCAATCGCTCCTTCAAAAAGCTCAAGTCAAGTGGAAATAAAAGTTCCACTTCAGAGATGCCTGTGTTTACAGCCATTCTTATGTTCATTATTTACAGTAAATTATACTGTAGGAGAAGAAGGGGTTGGGAAAACAGGGAGTGTTTAAAGTTACTACTGTATAAGGATGCCAAAGGATCACAGACAAATAATCCATCAGGGGTGTGGGTCAAGAGGGTTACAGAAGGGCGTGGAGATTGAGGGAAAATACATTCCTAGCAATTGTTGTAATAATCCTTGGTTTTTGTTGTTGTTTAGTCATTAAGTCATGTGGGACTCTTCATGACCCCATGGACCAGAGCACAGCAGGCCCTCCTGTCTTCCACTCCTCCCGGAGTTGTGTCAAATTCATGTTGGTTGCTTCGAGGACACTGTCCACCCATCTTGTCCTCTGTCATCCCCCTTCTCCTCTTTCCTTCACACTTTCCCAACCTCAGGGTCTTTTCCAGGGACCATGTTATTTGTCAGACCGTCTCTCCCCAGTGTCATCTGCCCAACCCACCAGATCTTCTCAGGCTATGCTTCTGAGAGAGGCCCCAAAGTCTTCTACAAGAGGCAGGAATCAGCTCCTGGAGGAGTTACGCTTGGCTCCCTTCTTGTTGTCATTTAGGAGGCAGCTCAAAACATTCTTTTTCAGGGAGGCCTTTCATATCGACAGATTGTTTATCTCCTGCCCTACTCCGATTGGGAAACTGTTTATGGCGTCATTGTTTTTTATGTTGTCATGTGTCCCAATTTTACTCTTTATTGTTTGTTTAATATCTGTTTTATTTTATTCTCAAACTGCCCAGGATAGTGCTTCTGCCCTAATGGGATGGTATATAAAATAGACAGACAGACAGATGCTCCCGTGCCCTGCCTAGATTGCTTCTCTGTGTTACAAGTGACAATTTGGTTCAAATTTTTAGAAGGAGGGGAGGGGGAGAGACAAAATATTGAGGCACTTTAGCAGATTTCTTTTCATGCGAGCTTTTGTGGATCACGGGTGCTGCAGTGCAACGACATCTGGAAGGCTACAAATTGCTAGAGCTTGCTGTCATTTGTTGATATGTAAAAGGCACCCTGCACGTCATCAGGAGCGTCCTTTCTTGTTATTCCATCACATATCCAGTAGTTACTGGTGACGAAAAAAAATTCTGGGCCAGATCTCATGTCAAGGCTCTCCGCCCAATTAAGCCCTGGAGAACAGGAAATTACAATAGCTGTGGTTAAGCTTAATCAAACTTGCAGAGGCAGATCCTCAGTAAACAAGGCATCCGGAAATGCCCGTCCGGTTTATAACCTTGCTGCTCTTTAGTGAGAACCATTATAAACCTGTTTGATCCTGCATCTGCCAGCTCTGAAGAATCTAGTCTGACTTCAAAAGCTGCAGGACTGGCCTTTCAAGCCACTTCCACATGACTTTTAGATTCCTAGTGCAAATTTTGCAAGGTTTATATTTTTAAATGCCTTCTTTATTTATATTTAGCTGGCTGGTTAGCTCAAGTGGTTTAGATATCTGTCTGCAGAGCCATAGGTTGAAAGATTGATTCCTCGCTGTGCTTCTTATGAGTACAGCCAGCCTGGGTGGCCTTGGGCTAGCTGTGCAGTACAACGGTGCCCCAGAGGAAGGGAAGGGTAAACTAGTTCTGAGCATTGTCTACCTGGAAAATCCTGAAAAGGATCACCGGAAGTCAGAATTGACTTGATAGCACATCATGATGATGATGATGATGATGATGATGATGATGATGATGATGATGATGTTGAAGAAGAAGAAGAAGAAGAAGAAGAAGGAGAAGGAGAAGGAGAAGGAGAAGAATTAGACTTGTTGTATTTAGACCAAATAAATAATACATAAATTTAAGAAAGAAAACCAAAGAAACAGACAAAAAGACGCTGATGGTGAGTCACAAACAGCTGGAACAAACCAGTCAATGAAAAATCCTCAGTCCATCTTGTCACTCTCTTTCTCTTCCCATAAGCGATAAACTGTATGATCAATTTAAAACAACTATGGGGAGGGAGAGAGAGCATCTGAATTTCTTAAGTCAGTTACTTCTTGCTTACTCAAGTTTGCCTGATCTGAACGCCCCTCCCTCACCCTTACTGATGTTTGTGCCATGGACGGTGTGAGGACATGGAGGTTAAACAACCTGCAGATCAAAACTGCATGTATGCACCTGAAAACATATGCATGCATGGCTGCTTTAAAGCGTAGACAAAAGTCTTCAGAAAAGCCAGCCTTTGGCCCTTTGTCTTCATTTGCTTGGAAATAAGGGGTATCCACTAGACTCCCTTTCAGCTAAAAAACATAATACTTAGAACAAAGGACTTGCAAGGACACTGGGCTCTAAAAGGCAGGGACAGGTAGAAACACACGGAGAAAGAGTAAGTACCTTCTCCTAGCACACAATTTGGGGAAATGCAAAGTTGGACATGAATTCATAGAGGAATCATGATGATGAAAGGTGTTTCTTTGGACAGCGACTGTGGTAGGGTAGTTAAGAACACTGCACTGGGACTTGGGAATTCCAGATTCAAATCCCCCAAGAGCCAGTACAACTCACTGAACAACCCAGCTCCGTTTCTTCAGCCTGGCTAACCTCACAGGGTCATTTGTGAGTAATAACATTACAAGAAGGAGAGTCAAGTGTGTTGCCTGACCTTATTAGAAGTAAAGTAGGATCATCATAACAACAACAATCAGGTTTTTTGGTTGAAACTTGTATCAGTCAAAGTTTTTATAATGTTGATTGACTGTGTCTGATATTTTTAATGATGATGATGATGATGATGATGATGATGATGATGATGATGATGATGATGATGATGATGATAATAATAATAATAATAATAATAATAATAATAATAATAATAATAATAATAATAATAATAATAATAATAATAATAATAATAATAATAATAATAATAATAATAATAATAATAATAGGTAGTGGAGATGAAGATAACAATGACACATTTCTTGTCCTTTATATTCCTAGTTCTACAAAATTGCGCACATTAGCAAGAGGCTTGTCTCCTGGCTTTTTGAGATTTGGTGGCACCAAAGAAGACTTCTTGATCTTTGATCCTAAGAAAGAGCCGACATTGGAGGAAAACAATTTTCTGGATTTGCTGGCAAACCAAGGTAAAGTAGAGTCTCATACTGCAAACCTATACCCAGTTGGTAGTGAACAAAAGCTAGGGAATACCATGGGACTTCCATCAGAGGACACTCAGCTAGCATTCCATACCTCACATCGGTTAGAGGTACACTGCTAGCAGACTGAACAGGCACACATGGATCGCCTGATCACAAGAGGTGAAAAGTAATATATATTTTTGCTTGAACTACAGTATTAATATTCTCTCTTTAAATTGGCCTTTTACGTTGTTTTAATTGATTATTGAGATTATTTTATGTCTTTCTGTTCATTTGAATGGCTTTGTTGTCTAATCTGGTTTTAGTTTCTTTAAAATCTGTGTTTATCCTATTTTTGATCTGTTTGGAAGCCAACCTGAGTGCAATTTGTTAACTGGAAAAGCAGAGTGAAAAAGTGGTCAATAAATTATTCCTCAACACACATCTGTGCATATAAACTGGCCCATGCAATTTTTGAATGAATCTGCGCTTTCTTTCTAATGACAGGCTTCCACTTTTTGGTTAGCCACCCTAATCTGACTGTATCTGGAGGTCTGTGGGTCCTGATTTAAACAGATGCCAAGTGCCCCTTGCTTAGGGTTTTCGCTGAGCGAGTACTGCCAGCACTGGATGCCTTCAGAGCGAGTACTGGCAGCGCTGGATGCCTTCAGAGGCTGAATCAGGAAAGAAATGCAGAGTTTGGAAAAGTTATCTTTTTGGATGGGAACTAAAAACAACAACAAAAACCCTCCATCTGGATGGGTAATCCTTTCAGCTGTTGGTCAGAAAGAAGCTTCCAAGCTCTGAAAAGGGCTTCTGAGCAGAAACACCTACTTGACTCCACGGTCCCCCTGATTCTTGATACTTTTCTCTTTAGGAATTAAACTTTAGTCAGAAGGTAACTTTTCACAAACAAAAAGGGGAAAAAAACGAGAACTGATTCCTAGAAGACCAAAAAAAAAAAAAAAAAAAAAAAACACAAAAAAACCACCACAACAAAAAACCAACCCTCCACAAAACTCAACCTCCAACCCAACCTCTCTCTTTCTGCGTGGTGGGGTTCATGGAAGCTATTAATCCCCTTAGTGAAAAAGGTAATTGTTCTAGATTATCTCCCCAGGCTTTTTAATAGAAGTATGTCAGCAACCTTATTGTATGAAGCAGATGGGTCAGTACAGTTCATCCACATTTTAGACACTGAGACTGGCTGACAAGCCTGTTTTTCTGCAGTGGGCTTTCTCTTTACTATGGAAGGAGGTATGAGTTCAGACACAGCGTTACCCCAGCTGCTGGTCATTTCAACAAGAATAACAACAAAATTCAAATTCCAAGGTAGTGAGGAAGGGGAAGGGAAAATCACAGAGGGACTGTTCTTTTATTACTGTCAATCAAAAGGCCTCCAAATATTGCGCCTTTTTTAAATTTCTTCAGAACTCTTAGGCAACAGATAAGACTGTGGAATGGAAGAAAAGCAGAAAAGTCCCCAAACTAGGCAAATTTTGGACTTTTTTTAAAAAAGGAGCATCAGCGGTTTAATTTATCAAGGAATGAACAAACAAACAATACACTTGGCTGACATTTGGTTCAAATTTATATTCGATTTTTCCAGTCCAATAGGAAACACATTACAGTCTTAATGACAGTATACGGTAGAAGGAGTAAATCAATGCATATATGTAGTAATAGAATGGTGTTATAAAACAATAACCAAAATATCCCTTCCATTCCCCTTTTATTTTTATGTTAGTTCACTCCGAGGCCACTGGCATATAAATAAATTTGTCAGATCAGTCAATCAATTAGGCATGGTCGGCAGCAGTACAAAGCAGAACTTGGGAGATTTACCGTGGATTATAATTTTCAGATCTGGCCACTGGTGGAAGGATTCTGTTGTCTTCTTGCCAAAAGGTTGTTTCAAGCTTTTGTTAAAAATCTAGCAGATCAGAGTTATTCTCACTTCAAAACAAGAACCAAGGCCTATAGAACTCTCTTGGAAGGAAGTCCCACAGAGATGCTGCAACTGTGAAGCTGCCTCTCTGTGAAGCTGCCTCTGTTTTGCTGTCTCAAGATGAGTTATAAAGGCGAATGTGTTCCTCTTCCTCCTACAAAAGTTATTCTTCCAAGCTCACAAATCTTCCACCTCTGACTGAGTCATCAGATACGCAAACCAATCCATGCTATCTCCCAGGTGACCAGTTGCAATACAAATGCAGAAGCAAGCTCAGATTAGAATATACAGACATGATTTCCCTCTTAAAGGTGCACTGCTTCTATATACGGAACCTCCATCTCATCCTGCGGAGCATTGAGCTTCCGAAATCAGAGGCATGAGGAACAAGGTGTTCCCCAAGGCTTTCAATAAGCAGACTCCTGCTGCACATCCTAAAGGAAACTTCCCCAAATGTAGACCCTTTGATTGTTGTGTTAGATAAGAATTCTTATCATTTCCTACTACTGTGCCCTTTCAGTTGAATACTCCAGTCTCTTTGTTGACTACTCATTCTGGATAAATGCCATGAATGAACAAACATGCACAGCTGTTGTACAAAGATGTAGTAACAACTAACAACACAACATCCGCAAAGATGTTTATATAGCTTCATAGTAATACTAAAATGTTCATCTCTCTCTCTCTCTTTTCTCCCATCTCCAGATGCTGCAAATGTTTGTGGAATCAGATCTCCTCCTTCAGACATTATAGAGCTCTTGCAGTCTCAGTGGCCCTTCCAAGAGATGCTCATCCTCAGCGAGCAGCACAGGAATAAGCATAAAAACACCACCATTACACGTATGATGTTTGGATCCTTATGACCCTTTTCTGCAGTTCTCAAAACTCAAGAGTCTGGAATTCATTTAGAGTGGAGATAGGTCCCTGGAGCAGATTCAGCTTCCAACACAGGCCTAATGGCCTGATACTCTGTTCTGGTGTAGCGGGAAATCTGGAATTGTAGGGGCTTACCTTGATAGTTGACAAAGCCAGCTCCCATCACCACCCAGAAGGGCTCCCAAAATTCAGACGGCTGGGTCAGTTCATATGAACAAAGGGAAGAGCAGGTCTTTTGTAAAGCTAATAACTCTCAATGGTTTTGTACTCTGCAGGTCCTAAGAGAAGGGAGCCAGCAGCTCCATTTGGCCTGGACCTCACCTCACGGAGGGAGGAAAGCTCACCTCAGCCAAGGAAGCATGTTTTTACACTGAAATATTTTTTAACCCTTCTTCCCAAACAATGAGGGAAAATGTGAAATGACCTGGGTCTCATCTGAGCTGTCAGAGGGTATATTAGCCAGTAAAAGAAAGTGGATGTTCCCATTCCCATGGTCCTCTTCATATAGCCAGAAATATGGGAAACAATCCCTGATGTAATATATAAGGAGGAACAGAGATTCCCACATCATTTTTCCCAGTATCCACAGGATTGTGCAGGCTCATATGATTCCCTGGGCTTCACAAGAATACAAAATCAGCAGAGGAGATAAATATAGCTCAGTGATTTAGGTATTTGGCTGCAGGGTCAGTGACTGGGGGGAGGGGTGTTTGATTCCCTGCTGTGGTTCCTTGATGGGCTGGATGTGATGATCTCTTTCAACTCTGCAGTTCTGATATGGAGCTCTTCTGGAAGTTGTTTGCCAATGCCATGCCCTTTGATCTTCCATGGCCAAGGATGATTTGAACCTAGATCTTCAGGGTCCTAATCCAGCACGCTATCCACTACAGTAATAACTAGCAGCCAACACAGATTTGTCAAGAACAAATCCTGTCAGACTAATCTGATCTCACTTTTTTGATTGGGTAACCTCCTTGATAGACAGAGGGAATGCTGTAGACGTAGTATATCTTGACTTTAGCAAAGCTTTTAACAAAGTGCCTCATGATATTCTGATTAGCAAGCAAACTAGGTGTGGGCTGGATAGAACAACTGTCAGGTGAATACACAGTTGGCTACAGAATCATACTCAGAGGGTGATGGTTAATGGCTCCTTTTCAAACTGTGAGGAGGTAACAAGTGAGGTACACCAGGGTTCAGTCCTGGGTCTTGTACTCCTCAATATTTTTATTAATGACCTGGATCAGAGGATGCAGGGAATGCTAATTAAGTGTGAGGATGACACAACATTGGGTGGAATAGCTAATACCATGGAAGACAGAAAAAAAATTCAAAATGATCTGGGTAGGCTTGAGCAGTGGGCTCTTCACATTCCATGAAGTATAAATTCCCTTCTATTCGATACTGGTTAGGCCTCATCTTGAGTATTGTGCCCAGTTCTGGACACCACACTTTAAGAAGGATACCAACAAACTGGAGCAAAATTGGAGGAGGGCAACAACGATGATCAGGGGACTGGAAATTAAGCCCTATGAAGAAAGACTGAAAGAATTGGGCATGTTTAGCCTTGAGAAAAATAAGACTGAGGGGAGATATGATAACACTTTTCAAATACTTGAAAGGCTGTCATACAGAGGCGAGGCAGGATCTGTTCTTGAACATCCCACAGTCCAGGACATGCAACAGGCTCAAGTTACAGGAAGCCAGATTTCGGCTGAATATCAGGAAAAACTCCCTGACACGTTAGAACACTATGGCAATGGGACCAATGACCTTGAGAAGTGGTGAGTGCTCCAACACTGGAGGCATTCAAAAGAAACTTAGACATCCACCTGGCAGATATCCTTGGGGTTGAACTTGATGGCCTTATAGGTCCCTTCCAACTTCATGATTCGATGAACACTTGTTCTCATTTTAGCGATCACAAATGAAATGAATTGACTCGCCTAAGATTCAAGTGGAAGAGGCATTTCGTAGACTTGACTCTCAGCCCTTTAATAACACAGACCTTTGTTCTTTTTTCTACACGGTTCACAGGAAGTACAATAGATATTTTATACAACTTTGCACGCTGTGCAGATTTGCATCTGATCTTTGGACTCAATGCTTTGCTGCGGAAGGGCGACTCCCAATGGGACAGCTCAAATGCCGAGTTAATTCTGAATTACACGGATTCCCAGAATTACAGCCTGTCTTGGGAGCTTGGAAATGGTAGGAGGTGCATTATTTATTTGTTTAAAATATTTTTACCCCACCTTTCTTCTTAAAAATGACCCAGGATGGCATGCATCAGTAAAAGACAATATCCAAAATGTAAAAACAGAAAGATACAAATTTTTGAAAGGTTGAGACAAGTGCCGCACTAAAAAATGGTAAACAAAGGTAAAGGTTCCCCTTGACAATTTGTCCAGTCATGTCCAACTATAGGGTGTGGTGCTCATCCCCGTTTTCAAGCCGTACAGCCAACGTTTGTCCATAGACAGTTTCCGTGGTCACGTGGCCAGCACAACTAGACACGGAACACCGTTACCTTCCCACCATGGTGGTACCTATTTATCTACTCACATTTGCATGCTTTCGAACTGCTAGGTTGGCAGGATCTGGGACAAGCGATGGGAGCTCACTTCGTCACGTCGATTCGATCTTACGACTGCTGGTCATCTGACCTTGCAGCACAGAGGCTTCTGTGGTTTAACCCGCAGCGCCACCACGTCCCTTGGTAAACAAAAGCAACACCAAAAACACATTCAAAGCAGTAAGATACAACAATCTATTTAAAAACTCCTCTCAGGCAGCCAGTCACTGAGGGAAAGTCTGCCTGAAGAAAAAGGTCTTTGCTTGCAGAAGGACATCAAAGATGGGGCCAGGCTGGCCTCCTGTGGGAGGGAGTTCCAGAGTCTGGGCCACATGTTGGAACATTTCATATACCAACAAATGCCTGGCCAAGGAGGAAAAGAAAAAACCCTTTAAGAAAATTAGTTTTGCACACCTTGCAGAAATGTCTCCCATGCCATGATTTGGCCCAGGGATGTCTATGCGTCTTGTGCTGCTTTGTGAATTGATATCGTAAGAACAAGGTTCTAATGGAGAATTAGTTGTTCCACAAAGTAGAAAAGCGTGGATTAAATCTATATGTTTGGGCTGCAAAATTTGAATTATTCGTAATAACAACATCAATGTTTAAGGGGCAAGAAAAATGTATACCCAATAAATGTGTATAAAAATTGACTTTGAAAAAGAATTAAAATACAAACTTTCATTGTGAAATTTTCATTGTGACATAATCTTTATGCATTAGTTTCTCCTATGTACTTCTATTAATTGTGTGTATGTGTGAATTATTGGTATTTTGGATATCAAGACTATATTTTTAAAAAGTAATAATACGAAACTATAAACTTCTTTGTATTTTTAAAAACAAACTTGATATTCTACTTCTCTAGCCACAAAAAATGACATTGACATTTTTGCAAAGTACAGTATTACAGTAAATTAGATGTACTCGTCAGAACACAGTTTAGCTGGAATGTTCTTCTAAATAAAACAAGTCTCATATATTTTAAATTCTCTGCCATTGTATAAGTACAATATATCTAGTAACCACTATGACATTTAATCTCCTACACTTGGGATGGATTATTACCACTGTGCAAATGTTGAATGAGTCATGATGGATAACCATGTGTTGAGAATCAACTATGTTGACTTTTAATGTTTTCTTCAGAGCCTAACAGTTTCAAACACAAGTCTGGAATTTATATTGATGGATTCCAGTTAGGGCAGGACTTCATCCGCCTTCGTCAGCTTCTGAACAACTACAGCCGCTATAAAACTGCCAAGCTTTATGGCCCTGATGTAGGTCAGCCTCGGAAGCGAACTCAAAAGTTGTTGAGGAGGTAAAGAAGAAAATACTTTATTAAAAATGCTTGACTAGATAAACCAACAATGAGACATTTTGGCTCAGTGCAGATGTATCACAGTTGGCCTGAAATATGTTTTGTTAGCTTAGGCATGGTTAAGATCACAAACAAAATCATGAGAACAGGGTTTAATTTGCCAAATTTAAGGCTTTCTCCTAGAGGGAATATATATGGAAGTAAGAGTGAACACTACTTTATTCAGATTGTCTAAAGCAGAGAAATTACCTTCCTTCACAACCTGGTTTTGGCCAATATTAATCGTGCTTTAAATACAAAATTACATCTCCTGTAGAACTAAAGGGCAAAGAGGGAGCAGAGCTGGGCTAAGTTTTTGTTTTTTGAACTGCAATGCCCAGAATTGAACCACAATGATGCTGGAGTCTGGGAATGTTAGGTTTCAAAAATAATTTTCCAAGATATGAGAGAAAGCCATTAAATTACCCTGTTGGTGGGTGGGTGGGTCGGTTCGTTCCAACATACATACCACTCCATAGTACTATACACCCTTCATGTTGCTAATCTTGCTTTCCAGATTCCTGAAATCGGGAGGAAAAGTAATTGATTCTGTTACATGGCATCAGTAAGTACTGGATTAATATGCATGTTTTTCTCCCATGCCCACCTGGCCACTGGTGATGCTAGCCAGTAGCCTATAGGAGTTGTATATAATAAAAAAGAAAAATAATAATATTGCAAAATTCTGGCCCAGGGTCCACTAGTAACCATTCTTTACTCTTAGTTGAGACTTGTTCTTCTCATGATAATATGGGGAAAAGAAAATCACCAAATCTCAAAGTTGTATAAACTAGTATTGGAAAGAAACATGGAACAGGAAGTAATTAAAGAAAATATGATAAAATGGATGCAGGAATTAAGTAGAACAATCCAAACAGAGGATTAGTTTAGAGCATGGAGTGGTAACAAAAAACTATAAATAGGTACAGATTTGAAAGAAAACTATATGGAAATATTATAGATGGTATATGACACCAGAGAAATTGGCAAAGGTGAAGAAAAATGAGAAAGATAAATGTTGGAGATGTAAAACAATAAAAGGAACATTATATCATATGTGGTGGGGTTGTAAAGTTATTAGGAAATTTTGGAAAGAAATAGAAAAAATAATCACCATTGATTTAAAAATAAAAATGGAGATGAAACCTGAAACTTATTTGTTCAATATGGTAAAGTTAAACTTGAGACAAGAGACAAAAATTTGTTTATACATATTAGACACAGCCGTTATTCAAGTGGCAAAACAATGGAAAGACAAGGAGGAATCTTCAGTGGAGGATTGTTTAATAAAATTACAGGAACTAATGTTAATTGACAAACTAACAGACTCATTGAAAGGAAAGAGTAGAATGAAGCACGAATCTCAATGGGGGAAAGTAAAGAGTTATCTTAGAGAGAAATGGAAGAAAGATTCCAAACCTGTACCAAGTGACTTCAGTTTAAATTAGACGCAGAACTGCTCTCAAAAGAAGTTAAAAACAAAGTAAAGCAGATTGTTAATATGGATATAAAACAAGCATTAAGAAAGGTATTATTAAGATTGCGAAGAAAATAAATGTCTGGTGGAAAATAAGGAAGTGAAAATGTTAAAAGGCTTACTGTTTTGCGAAAGAAATAAAGTTATTTCGGTTATGTGCTAATAATTGTGATAATTATTTACTTATTTTTATAATTTATTTTTTAAATGCAATAAAGATTAAAAGTTAAAAAAGAAAAGAAAGAGAGACTTGTTCTTCTGTGACCAGGGCCTTGTCTGCAATACAACTAAAATAGCCAGCCTTTCTGGTGCACCATCCAAAGGGCATGGTAGATGCGCTGTTCACAGGGGACATATCCCTCCATGAACTCTGAATACTGTATATGGGCTTCCTATTTTTCCGCTTCCCTCTCTGATCCATGCCAAAATGGTCGGATTTTCTCTATTTTTTTTTTAACAAGACCGAACCAGTCCCTTTTCCAACGTGCACATTTTTACATGTATTTACATTGTAGACATCCCTGCAATGCATCACCCTGTTGGCCAGGGTCATTGAAGCAGTATTTTGGACACAGCTGAAGTGTTTTTCAAACATGTGCATAATCCAATGAAAATACCTTTCTCAGTAGCTGTTTCTCATTGTTCTAATTCAAGGGTCCTTTTGAGGAGAAAGGCAGGGTAAACATATTTTAAATAAGTAAATAAGAATTACATCTGGTTGATGGACTGTCCAGGAAGTGCAAGCCAGGCAAATTCTACGAGCCGTAGGAAAGGTCTGCCAAACCACATTGTTTATGCATCACATCCTTACACCACCCTCACTACAGCTGGTTCTTATAGTCATATGCAAGAACCAGCTGGAGTTGTTGATTCTTTGTGCTGAATCATGTACTGCATGATACTTTGCACCATCAAGAAGCTGCTACACATGTACTTACACAGTTTCCATGGTGCATGCCCACTAGCTGGACTGGCAGAGCTCCTTCTGATGAACCTATTTGTGACCTTAACCTTCTCCAAAGGTCTTCTACTCATGTCTTTGAAGGATGTGGTTTATTTCTCCTTTCTCTTATCCTTAGAACGTCTTCCAAGAATATTTTAAGCATCATAAAATTAAGTCCTTCCCAGACTATCTGTGCTGAATTGCACAACACTGTACTTCGGAATGATTGTTTTGATAAGAAATAAAGATAAACCATCTATCAATAAATGGACATACAGCATCTGTGTTTCTCCATCAGACATACATATCTTTCAGTGAATTGGTTCCCCCCAGGGAACCCTTGTTTGCTCCAGAGCAAGCAGGCCGATTATCACTTTCCATTCATGAACAATACCTAAATATAATGTCAATGATTGCTCATTGTACCCCATTAAAAATACAATGCTTCGAAGTGACCAAGTATTTGTAAACCAAAGCCTAAATCCAATTGCTAATCCCAACTAAAATAGACTCACTGATTCAACTCTTGAATGGTAACTCAACCCTTATGAAGATTCCATGGATTTAATAGATCTACTCCAGTTGTGACTAACAGTTTTCTTGGAACGCAAGCATTTTTCCCCCAAAAATTCCAAGTAAGGTTAAGGCTCAGAATTACATCATACTGTGTAAGTCTATTTCTTCTGACTTGATGGAATAAAACTTCAACAAATCTGTCTTTCCCACATTTCTTAGAACTAGTGGTAAAAGTCGTTATGCAACCAGCCAAATTCATTTATGAACGTTTGCAGGGGTTTCCCACCACTTCTTTGACCTTCTTCTTAAATAAGGCAAAACGTCTGTTAAAGTGGGAAAGAATGCATAGTTTCCCGGTACTTTCTCATTAGCAGAGCTACTCAAAAGCTTGGAACTGTTGTTGTTCCAATTTCAGAATCAGCAGCGGCCACGTTGACTGTGAGATTCTGGAAATAGTAATAAAAAGAAAAAATAATTGTTCCAAGCTCTGTCCAGACACATCTCATGTGAGAAATTATTAAATGATCATGGTCTATAATTGCACGAAGACCTAGAAGTCTGCTTTTGTAACATGGAAAGAATTCCACAAGAGAAATGTTACGTTACAGCTAGCCAAGACTCATCTGAATTGTGGAAGTACCATGAAGACAATGGCCTTCAAACCTGTGCAATATGTTTTGATTTATTGCAGTTACTACGTAAATGGACGAACTGCTACCAGAGATGATTTCCTTAGTCCGGATGTACTAGATACCTTAATCACGGCTATACAGGAAGAGCTCCAGGTATGTTATGTCTGTGGAAACAGGTGGATTACAGGGTAATGTGTAGATTTCCCAAAATGTGCACCTTCCGTATATGTTTGACTGCCAGCCCCAGAGGTGAACGTTCAGTACCAGCTGTTGGGGAACAGAATTTGGGGTGGTATTATGTTTATATCCTGCTTCTGGTCTTCTATAAGAGAGCTCTTGGATCATCATGGGAACAGTACGCTAGACTAGGTAGGCCTTCACTCTCTAATCCAGTGTGGCTCTTTGAGGAACATAAAAAGCTGTCGCGCAAAGTCACATCATTGGTTCATCTAGCTCAATGCTGTCAACTCTTGACTGGTTGTGGCTCTTGAGGGCTCCAGGCTGGAATCTTTCCTACGTCTCCCTGGAGAACCCTAGGGTTTTCCCATTGCTCTCTCTTCCAAGTACTAACAGCTTGTGAAATCAAGCTCGATTGGATGTGTTCAAGGTGCTGTGTGTCCTTGTGGCTACCTGGTCTTTGTCCACAGAAGACTGATCATTAAAGAGGACCGTTCCAGAGGACCATTCTTATGCAACTTCCACTCCTCCTCCCAGACCTTGGAAAATCAAGAAAGAAACCTCTTAAAAAAGCCCCCTCATGCCCTCATGCCTTCTAATGGACTTATTTAAAGGGGGCAAAATTCAAAGTGTGTGTGTGTGTGTGAGTGTGTGTGTGTGTGTGTGTGTGTGTGTGTGTGTGTGTGTGTGTGTGAGAGAGAGAGAGAGAGAGAGAGAGAGAGAGAGAGAGTCTACATGGCTAGCATCTACCCAATTATTTTGTGAATAGGTTTTTAAGTCCCATATACCATATTTTCCATGTATAAGACTATACTTTTGTCTAAAATCTTTAGACTAAAAATTGAGGGTTGTCTTATATGCGGAAGTAAGCTGAGGAGAGAACAGAAACAAGTGGAGGGAAAGCAGGGATCAAAGTGAGCCTGCAGTGCTTTGATCCCTTTCCCCCTACACTTGCTAATCCCCACTTAGATTTCTTAATTTTGAATTAGAAAAGTGGGGGCGTTTTATACATGGGGGCATCTTATACAGGGGAAAATATGGTATTTCATTTGATTCCCACTATCTGAGATTTATGAGGCATTAACAACACAACTCAGCCGGGCCTAGGTCCTTATACTAACTCTTCCTTTCTATACTTCACTTTCACCACATTGTCTAGCTCGTGGATGACATCACACCAGGAAAGGAAGTGTGGTTAGGAGAAACCAGTTCAGCCTATGGAGGGGGAGCTCCTCACCTGTCAAATACATATCTGGCGGGTTTTATGTAAGTAATATAAAAATCTGTGGCCTTGCTAACTAGACTATTCTTTTTGTTGTTATCTGGAAATCTAACCTTCCCTATCTGTGATTCTGTCTAAAAGAGCTGCACTTTCCTTTTGTCGAATGGCAGGATCACAAACAGAACATCTGGCCAGCTAGTAAGCCAGCAACTCTTCCTTTGACACGTGGCATTGCCAGGAATAACTTCTGGTTTTGTAAAAATTCACCAAACGGTCAGGGGGACGAAAGGAAGACCATGGTCTGTTTTACATAAACCCACACCAACGTCCCCTTTCCCAGAATTTCAGGAGAGGTGCTCACACATACTCTTGGATGGAACCAACAACAACGTTCTCTTTGTTGTCATCATTAGGGGACACAGTTGCTACACAGCACAAGAAATAATATCCTGGCTCATGCCATTCTCCATATCTCTTTCACCTTCAAATGATTCAAGAACCGCACACCTGATATTTCCCCTGGTCTTCATTTCTACTGTGCACAGAACAAAATACCACACTCTGCCAGCTACAACAGATTTCCTCTCTCCCCTTAACACTCACTGCTCTAAGACAGGCTGTGCGTTCAGGTTGCTTGAATTAAATTGGCTGTTTGTGTTTTCCTATTTTATTTGGCAGGTGGCTGGATAAACTAGGACTGTCTGCCCAGCTGGGCATCGATGTGGTGATGAGACAGGTTTTATTTGGCGCAGGGAGCTACCATCTGGTGGATGCCAGCTTTGAACCTTTGCCAGTATGTATGCAGTTGCAATATCGCAAATGTATTTGGACACAAACTAGGCTGCAGGCTGAATCTGGCCCACACAGCTTCCCTGTTCATCCCCTCCATTCCCTGAGGTACTATCCCGAGTGTTTGGTTTGTCTTGATTCCCTGAGACAACCCTACACCTCATCCCTTTCACTCATGGGTATGTACTGTCTGATGGCCCAGGGACCATTTCCCCTTCCCCGAGACCTGGAGGGGTGTACACACCCCCAACACCCAAAAGGGAAGGCTCCAGGCTTGCAAACCACTTCTCCTAGAAGGAAGGAACTTGCCCTTTAAACACAGTGGCCAACATCCTGTTGCTGAGTGTAGCAAATTGCACTAGAGTAGACCTGTAGACGTGGTGGCGCTGCGGGTGAAACTGCAGAAGCCTCTGTGCTGCAAGGTCAAAAGACCTGCAGTCGTAAGATCGAATCCACGCAACGGAGTGAGCTCCCGTCGCTTGTCCCAGCTCCTGCCAACCTAGCAGTCTGAAAGCATGCAAAAATGCTAGTAAATAAATAGGTACCACCTCGGTGGGAAGGTAACTGTGTTCTGTGTCTAGTCGCGCTGGCCACGTGACCATGGAACATTGTCTTCGGACAAATGCCAGCTCTATGGGTTGGAAACAGAGATGAGCACCGCCCCCTAGAGTTGGACACGACTGGATAAATTGTCAAGGGGAACTTTTACCTTTACCTTAGACCTGTTGAATCAGTGGGGATTTGGTGAGGCAATTTCTCTATAGGGGGCCCAATACAGTGGATGGTCTACCACTGAACTGGGGTGCTTCTGGCTTCATAGGTGTTTACATGTCCTTAATTCAACCCACTCCCACACGCACCCGTTCATATTTCTGTGCTTAGTGGTACGTTGTTCCTCTGTCCAAATGCCCCACACATTTTGCACAATGTGCCTTGGCTCAATTAGCTGTGATATCAGTCGGCCTCATCCATGTCTCGGAAACTGCGGCCAAGGTTATGACTTTGCAAAAATACAACTTATCTATTACTTGGCAACTGCAAAGTCATAACCATAGAAGGAAAATAAAAAGAGAAAGGCGGGCAAAGAAATACATGGCAAAAAGGAGATATTCTAGAATCATAGAAGAATTGAGTTGGAAGGGGCCTAAAAGGCCATTGAGTCCAGTCCCCTGATCGAGACAGGAATCTAGATCAAACCAGATCTAACAGGTGGTTGTCCATTTTTCTCTTGAATGCCTCCAGTGTTGGAGCCCTCACTACCTCCCAAGGTAATTGGTTCCATTGTTGTACTGCTCGAACAGTTAAGAAGCTTTTCCCGATATTCAGCCTAAATCTGGCTTCTTGTAGCTTGAGCCCATTCTTCCATGTCTTGGATTGTGGGATGTTCTGAGAAGAGATCCTGCTCCTCCTCTGTATGGCTACCTTTCAAGTATATTTGAAAAGCGTTATCCTATCTCCATTCAGTCTTCTTTTCTCCAGGCGAAACATGCCCAGTTCTTTCAGTCTTTCCTCACAGGGCTTGGTTTCCCATCCCATAGTCATCCTTGTTGGCCTCCTCTGAACTTGCTCTGGTTTCTTGGTATCCTTCTTAAAGTGTTGTATTTAGAACCGGACACAGTACTCTAGGTGAGGTCTAACCCATGCTGAATAGAGGGGGACTGGTACCTCATGGGATTTGGAGACTATACGTCTGTTAATTCATCCTTTATTATTAGTTTGGTTGTTTATTAAAGCTTTCTTTTTGTCTTTTTTTGATGCGATATAGGATTATTGGCTCTCTCTGCTGTACAAGAAACTGGTGGGCACCAAGGTTCTGCAGGTTAACATTGCAGGCCAAGACCCAAGGAAACTTCGGGTGTATCTCCACTGTACCAATGAGGATCAGTAAGCATTGAGTGCAACATTCACTATGTTCTGATAATATTAAAAATTCAACTTGCCCATCTTCAAATTTGACATGAGGCAAGTCAGAGCTAAGAGAAGGTGCAAAAAAACCCCTTTCATTAACCCCGGTACAGCAACTAAAGGCAATGTCATGGCACATACCAGAGGCAGCATGAGAAAAGATGGCCAGAATCCTATTGCTAACTTTGGCTTCCATAAAGGAAACTGCTTAAGTCTTACTAGCAATTTGCCACTCATTACTCATCCAGTAGTGCTTCGAGAATGGAGGATCAGTTGATAAGGTGCTGTTGTTGCCCAAGGAACAACTGAATGCATTCATAGTGTTCACAGACTTGGGGGAGGCTCTTTCAATGTCCACCAGCACTCATTGACAAAGTGCTGGTTGTGTTCCTGGATGCACATGCCCACTGAGGTGGAATAGAAGAGTGGCAATGAAGATCCAGGAGCCTTCCTGCATGCTCAGGCTGTTTGGAATTTGTCACTATCTGTACAAAAGTTTTTTTAATGACTTAGGAATTCTCATTCTGCAAACACCTTTCCAGATGAGGGTCCTGACCAGATTAGAGTCCTGGTAGTTTACCGTATTTTTCCATGTATAAAACAGCCCCATGTATAAGACGCCCCCACTTTTCTAATCCAAAATTAAGAAATCTAAGTGGGGCTTAGCAAGTGTAGGGGGAAAGGGATCAAAGTGCTGCAGGATTGCTTTGATCCCTGCTTTCCCCTCCACTTGTTTTTGTTCTCGCCTCAGCTTACTTCCGTGTATAAGATGACCCTCAATTTTTAGTCTAAAGATTTTAGACAAAAGTATAGTCTTATACATGGAAAAATATGGTATTTCAGGTAAGACAGTCTATTTTAGCAAAATGCCTGTCACTATATGTATATAAGTATGTAGGTGTAGCACAGGCTTGCCTATTGCTCTCCCATGAGAGAGAGAGAGAGAGAGAGAGAGAGAGAGAGAGAGAGAGAGAGAGAGAGAGAGAGAGAGAGAAGGCTCTGCTACATGTAGGCTGTGCCAACACTGGTGAGGGTGGGGATGGATTTTGCCTTGCTGCCTGGTGCACTTCTGACTCCATCTATAGTACTTCAGTGTCTGGCTGGATAACAGTCAGTTGGGTGCCTGATTGTGGACCCAGAGGTCAGGAGTTATATCCCCCAAAGTGCCTTATAAGAGAAGACCCAGCTTGAATGGCCGTGGGCAAGCTGCACAGCTCAGGGCACCCACAGAAGAAGGGAATGGCAAGACAACTCTGAGTACTGTATATTTGGAAAACCCAGGAAAGGGTCGCTGTAAGTTGAAATTGACTCAATGGCACATAATTAAATAATTAGCATGTACAGGTGGCCTTTTGCATCTTATTCTAATCTTCCCCAACAGATATATTGGATAACAATTCTACTAACAGCCAATCGCTCCCCCAAATATCTATGAATGATAGACAAGATACACTTGCCCAGATATGAATATACAGTGGTGCCTCGCAAGACGATTGCCTCGCGGGACAATTAATCTGCAAGATGATTGGTTTTTGCGATCGCTGTTGCGCTTCACAAGATGATGTTTTCTATGGACGATTTTCGCAAGACAACGATTTTCCCCCATTGGAATGCATTAAATAGATTTCAATGCATTCCAATGGGGAACCGCGTTTCACAAGACAATGTTTTCACAAGATGTTTTTTGCGGAATGAACTAACATCGTCTTGTGAGGCACCACTGTATTTTAATTTATTTGGTAGGCATGTAATTTCAATGGGCAATTTTATTGTTTGTCTTCCAGCCCAAAGTACAGAGATGGTGACGTCACCTTGTTTGCCTTAAACCTCTACAACAGCACCAAACGCTTGCAGCTACCCTCACACTTTTCCAACAAGCAGATCGACGAATACATTTTACTACCTCATGGGAAAGACGGCATACTTTCCACGTGAGTACTCCAGCCTGCTCAGTTTTTCTAAAGTATTTGTTTAGCCTTTTAACTATTCTTCGTTTATCATATTTTGTTAAGGAGGTGTGAGTAAGCCCTGTTAAATCCAGTCGGATAGACATGATTTCAAGTTTGTAAATATTTAGCAAATCAGAGAGCTTCACTAGGGAAACTTGCATAAGGTTGCTCAAACTAATTATTATGATTACATCGTCCTCAATCAAATTTGTGAGCCTGAGTGTATCAAGAGCTATCAAGCTGTTAAAATCACTAAAACTGCAATCCTATACCCACTTACTTTTAGAATATGTTCCATTTCATTCAGTAGGAGTTATTTTGCTGAGTAAGCATGCATGTTCTGTTTTGTGCTGTCAAGTTGACACCGACTTATAGCGACCCTAATAGGGCTTTCAAGACAAGTGAACTATTTAAGGAGTGGCTTTATCAGTTCTACTCCTCCAATCAATTTCCATGACCAAGTGGGGATTCGAACCTAGACCTCCTGAGCCCTAGTCCGTTACTCTATCCACTACACCACACTGGGAATCTCAAGCATGTATAGGATTGAGCAATAACAATGTACCTTTTTATATACAGTATCTACTTAGACATAAAGTCCATTACATATATGTATAGGTCTGCTGTCCCAGTGAATTTGCCACCTAGACCAGGGCCATCAAGTTCAGGGAAGCTCCATAACAAATACAGTGGTACCTCGCTTAACGATTGCCCCGCATTACGATGAATCTGTTTTACGACGATTTTTTTGCGATCGCAATCGCGATCGCAAAATGATAGTCTAAATGGGGGAATTTCGCTTAGCGATGATTGGTTCCCTGCTTCGGGAACCAATTTTCGCTTTACGACAATCAAAAACAGCTGATCATCGGGTTTTCAAAATGGCCACCGGGTGCTTAAAATGGCTCCCCGCTGTGCTTAGGGACGGATTCCTCTCTATACAGTCAGCAAAAATGGCTGCCGTATGGAGGATCTTCACTGGACGGTGAGTTTTTACCCCATTGGAACACATTGAACGGGTTTCAATGTGTTTCAATGTGGTTTTTTAATTCACTTTACGATGTTTTCGCTTCACAGCGATTTTCCTGGAGCGGATTATCGTCATTAAGCGAGACACCACTGTAGAATTAATGTCAATCAGGCTTTGCCAGCATGTTCATTATGCAAATATGGCAGTTTTGAAGAACTCATTTCTGCACAGATACTGTAGTGTTCTAATTTTCTAAATGCAAAGCTGCCCACTTCATTTGTTTCTACTTTCAGCCTAAATCTTCCAAATTCCCTGGTGGTCATTTGGGCTGGACAATACTAACAGACAATGCAGGAAGGATGCCAGACCAACGTAGTGGTTGGTATCACTCAGTGGGTTGGAGCAACTGGCAGCAGAGCGGAGGAAAAGATTCCCAGTCTGAGTCTCCACTGTGTCTCCTGGGAGAGTGTCTTGCCAACTGATGGGGTTACATGCCCTGCCAGATGTGTGGCCTTGGGCAAGCTGCATGACCCCAGAGTGCAACCAGAAAGAGGGATCGATAAACTACTTCTGAGTCACCTAGAAAAGCCTGGGTCACATTTGCAGACCTAACTTTACCGTATATAACTAATTAATACGTCAATTACATAAATAAGTAAGGATCAAACCTCTTGCCCACACCAGTCACACATTCTCACTGGAACCAACCATGGAGATGAAAAATGAAAAGGAGAACAAACAGAAAGTAAGCTTGCCTCAATAACCAAGCACATGCCTACCGCTTGACTATCGCCATTCTCATTTTAGAAGCCGGTTTTCTTAAAGCATGCAAATCAAAATGAATATGTATGGTTTTGTGATTATATTTTCGCCCCTGATTTGTTGGTCAGTGTCTAAATATCACCCTTTCCCTCTTGCAGGTCTGTTCAGCTGAATGGCCATGTCTTAAAAATGTTGGATGATGAAACACTGCCAACGATCAGTGAGAAGCCTCTGAGTCCAGGAAGCAGGCTTGGGTTTCCTGCTTTCTCTTATGGATTTTATGTCATAAAAAATGCCAAAGTAAGGGCATGCATCTAGCAAGTCAAGACATGCTACCAAAATTCAGTTGAAGACTACAGCCTTGTGAAAACATTGGACCTTTCAACTGTTCCAGATATTCTGATCGGCGGGGGAAAGTGTGTCAGGAGAGATAGGCATTACCGAGACCTTTTTTTCCAGCTTTTTCTATATTTCTAGAAAATTATTTCAACTCCTCAGTCTGCAACAGTTACTTAAGCACTTTGTTTCAGTTCTTATCATCCCAACAATGAAGGATCTGCTACAGGAAGGTTTCTCTCTGGCTTTTTAGTCCCTACTGAATGATGACATTCACATGGTAGCTGTGATCCAGTCACTTGCTTCCAGCCTGATCTACCTCATCGAGTTGTGATAAGGATCAAGAGTGGAGGAGGAGAACCATCTATGGTGCTTTAAGCTTTATCAGAGGAATGGTTGGATATAAATTTAGCATATAAAAATGCAATACAATAAATGCCAAGCAGTAAATCGGAAGAAGGGTGGCATCACTAGATTACAGGAAGTTTCAGGATAAATAGAGAAATAGACCAGTCAAGTGTTCAGAAACTTGAAGGCAAAACAAAACTATCTAAGGACAGCAAAGACCAACTAAGCAAACTCTAGGCACAAGTAGCATTACATACCTGTCACCTCAATATTATTAAAGCAGGAGGGGAAAACCGATTCCATTTTATGTTATCAGTGGAGGCAGTCGAAATTAAGGAACAAGTAACTGTTTTCCCTGGATCAATTGTTAGGAAGCAAAACCCTGACTTCGAATGAATGTTATTTGTTTCACATTCCCTGTGAATCCAGAAATCTAACTAGCTTGACTATGTTTATTTTATATGCCATTATTACTTGTCACCTTCCTGTATCTTATACAGGACAGCTAAGAAGCCAGAGCCTGACACCACTGTTTTCTTCTCCTATGGGGTTGTTTCATGACAGATCACCACAATTTTCTTTTTTTTTTTAAAAAAAATGTGGATTAAAGACACTTTTCTCACCCCTCTGTGATTAGAGGCTCTGAAGCTAAGTTCCACTATCTTCATAGTAGATCCACCCCTGCTAAGAATCCCTGGCGTCCTTGCATTTTACGTAGAGTTTGGAAACGTTTCCTTTCCTGGACTACATCTCCCAGCCCTGTCCACTTACAGTCCAAAAACAAAACTTGTATTTGCTTTCAAAACAGGGTTAGAACGAGAAGATATTATCTTCTAGACCAGTGGTTCCCAACCTTGGGTCCCCAGGTGTTCATTAACTAAAACTCCCATAAGCCTCCACACAAGTGGTGCTGGCCAGGATTTCTGGGATTTGTAATTCAAAAACACCTGGAGATGTAAAGTTGTTCTAGAAATTGTTCAAACAATTGTAGTGCTTGTTCTAATGTATCTGGCCCATCCCCATGATATCATCTGTGCCAGTCTTTAAACTGATGAGAACACCTGCGTGGGTGATTGCAGAACAAAGGAAGGCTAATTGCCTTAGAACAAAGGAGTCGACAGCACGGATGTCAGAACCAGCGGAGCCTATGGGCAATGCCCTGAGAGCTCTTTTTATTTACTTAGCATGATTACATAGTATGTTGCTAGAATTCAGATAGGATACTAGCTATCTAATTGTAACCAGGATTGGTTGAAATAACTCTTTGATCTTATGCTCTACCTTTGAGCGAAAGGGCAGAATAAGGGGTTACCCCGCCTGCTAGCAGCTGCCACTTCCTGCCAGGAGTGTATGCACGTCACTGGAACAGAATGCAGCTACAACCTTTAAGCAGAAGTTTCCCACACATCTGTGTTGCACACAGAAGGTTCCAGGGTTCAATCCCTGGCATCTCTCTGTATCTGAAATGCCAGTCAGGGAAGAACAGCCTTCCCTAACTAGATTCATTCCAGAGGTATAATACTAAAAACTCCCACCATCCCAGGACACAAAGTCAGTGGTGATAATCATAGGAGTTGTAAATAAGCAGAGGACATCAGCTTACAAAGGGGCCAGTGTGAAGACTGCTGATCTAAATTAATCAGTTTTCTGATTCTATATAAGGCAGCTTCTTATGTTCCTAGATTTTGGAACAAGATTTGTCAAAATATAATCCTAGATAACTCTATTTTATTTTACTTTTGAAGTGCTTTTGTATATGCCTTTCCTGGTATTTGCACATTTTGGAATAAAATGATTTATATTAATAGTTGCTGTTACAGTTGTTCAGTTTTGCATTTGTCACAAAACCTCCACAGTGATAAAGGAGTCGTTTATTTGAGATTTATCTAGGTTCTTATTATAATGCAGAAGATGCACGTTTAAAAGGTTCTAGTGCTGCCCTTAGAGATGTTATACTTTAAGATCTGAGAAGATTCTCAGTCATCCAGGTGTGGTTATCTTGAAGTTGAATCATGGCAACAGGACTTCTTTCTTGTTAGCTTAATGCGTTCCACTACTCATCTGAGTAGCTGAAGAAGCTATTTGGATGAGTAGCGGAAACATTTCAGCCTAAGAAGAAAGAGATCCAGTTGCCATGACTCAGCTTCCAGATATACTTCAAGTACTGCAGTTCCTTGTATTGATTGTGTTGTCTGGGAATCTAGGGAATGAAGTCCAGAACATCTGGATCTTCAAAAACCCATACCCTATACTACAAAAAGAACAACCAGACTGACTTGAAAACTCTTTAAAAAGAAAGAGAGTTCTCAATATTACTATGTCCATAACCATATCTTCAGGAAAAACCCAACAGGAATTTGACGTGAGCCCTGGTGCAGTTAGAAAATGGCGCCAGTGTGCACTTTTGAAAACTGCACCAGACTTCCTGTCACCTGTTGGCCAGGGCTGGGAAGCTTCACGAAATTCAAAGACACCTGCTTCTTGGGAGGAAAGTAATGACAAACCTCGACAGCATCTTAAAAAGCAGAGACATCACCTTGCTGACAAAGGTCTGCAGAGTCAAAGCTATGGTTTTTCCAGTAGCAATGTATGGAAGTGAGAGCTGGACCATAAAGAAGGCTGACCGCCAAAGAATTGATGCTTTTGAATTGTGGTGCTGGAGGAGGCTCTTGAGGCACTTTTCAGGGTCTTCTTCTAGGTGTACCCTGAGATTGTGCAGCTTGCCCAAGGCCACACAGGCTGGCTCTTAGTAAAAAGAAAAATCACAGTAAAAAGCTTCGTGCAGGTTACCGGAAACATTTAGTTCCTGCCCATTTCTCCCTGCTCACTGAGGTATCTCTGGAGGAGAATACTTGGGGCAACCAGGGTTTTTAGAAGCATAACAAATCTTTATTTTAAAAACAACAACAGCAAAATGGCAAACACTACTAGATAGTGAGCAAGGTAGCTTGCAATTGGTTAACAAGTCAGCATTCATGAACACAAAGATGCAAGCCTTTGCTGCCTAGACACCGTTGGGCTCAATGATCTCTGTGACAGCTTAATTAGTTAAAAATAATAATAGGGAAACCCACCCACCAACCACTATCATTGTTTAAAAGCAGGGTGGGAAAGCCTTTAAGTCTTCCTGAAATTGCCACAATGCCCATAAACTTATGGTAAAAACTAAACGAAGCCACTGATACATGCCAGTAGAGCTATTTAAAATCCTGCTTTTAAACAACAATCGTGTGGGAGCGGGCGGGATCCTATTATTATTGGCAGCCAGTTGGGCTGTAGTGGGATTTTTTTACGGCAGATGAGGTTTTTATCTGTTTCGTTAGATCCCGGAAGTGTGGATTAGAAGAGGGGATTTTTTTTTAATTCCTCTTTAACTCTAAAGAGAGGAAATGACGTCAGATCCAGAGCCTTCATGGCTACCGCGAGGTTCCTCTCGCGCCTGCCCGGCCGGCTTGGCCCCAGGGGCTGCCTTCTCGCGAGGGGAGGCTCGGCTCGTTTACCGACAGCCGCCCTCTGGGCCTTATCTGGCCCCGGTTGGGACCACGGCCCTCCCCGCCCGGCGGGACCAAGGCAACGGCCCACCCGCGCCTTCTCCGCCGCGGCTTTGGTGCGAGCAGCGCCGGGTCCCCTTCAGCCCTACTTGCGCCTCATGAGGCTCGACAAGCCTATTGGTAGGTCGGTGTGTCAATCAGTCTCAGAGGGGGCGCTGGAGCCAATAGGCTCCCTCCTTCTGTCTTTGCCTTCTCTCTTATGGGAACTTAGGTAGGATGGGGATTATTGTTATCCTGTCCTGCGTGTGTTTTTACTGTGGGATAAATCCATAGATGTATTCCTGAGTAGACATGTAACATTTCCGAAAAATTCTATTCCTCCCCCCCCCAAAAAATACATTTTCCCCCTGTAAGAAAATTGAAGTTTTTGAAAATTTTACATATCTTTAAGTGGTTGCACAACTGTTGTGGATTTTTCCCCCAGGAAAATGCGGGGGGAGGGGAGAGTGCTTTTTGCCAGGAAAAAAAATGGAAATATTCAGAAAATTTACATCTCTCTCAGTGCAAGTGCAACTACTGTGCATTTCTTCTGGGGGGGAAAGGGAAATTTTGGGAAATGTTGCATCTCTGTTCCTGAGTAAATACTTGTTTATCAGTTGCCTTTCTCCCAATAAGGGATCCAAGGTGGCTCACGTATTAAAAAGAGAGTAGTATTAAAAGCATAATAAGTTAAACAGTAATAAAACTTTGCTAATTATAATTCGATTGAATGATTTTTTTTGTTGTTTAGTCGTTAAGTCGTGTTCGACTCTTCGTGACCCCATGGACCAGAGCATGCCAGGCCCTCCTGTCTTCCACTGCCTCCTGGAGTTTGATCAAAGTCATGTTGGTCGCTTTGTTGACACTGTCCGACCATCTCATCCTCTGTCGTCCCCTTCTCCTCTTGCCTTCACTCTTTCCCAACATCAGGGGCTTTTCTTGGGAGTCTTCTCTTCTCATGAGATGGCCAAAAGATTGGAGCCTCAGTTTCAGGACCTGTCATTCCAGTGAGCACTCAGGGTTGATATCCTTCAAAATGGATAGGTTTGTTCTCTTTGCAGTCCAGGTTACTCTCAAGAGTCTCCTCCAACACCACAATTCAAAAGCACCAATTCTTTGGTGGTCATCCTTCTTTATGGTCCAGATCTCTCTTCCATACATCGCTACAGGAAAAACCATAGCTTTGACTATGCAGACCTTTGTTGGCTAAGTGATGTCTCTGCTTTTTAAGATGCTGTCTAGGTTTGTCATTGCTTTCCTCCCAAGAAGCAAGCGTCTTTTAATTTTGTGGCTGCTGTCACCATCTGCAGTGATCATGGAGCCGAAGAAAGTAAAATCTGTCACTGTCTCCATATCTTCCCCTTCTGTTTGCCAGGAGGTGATGGGACCAGTAGCCATGATCTTAGTTTTTTTGATGTTGAGCTTCAGACCATTTTTTGCGCTCTCCTCTTTCACCCTCATTACAAGGTTCCTTAATTCCTCCTCACTTTCTGCCATCAGAGTGGTATCATCTGCATATTGGAGTTTGTTAATATTTCTTCTGGCAAACTTAATTCTGGATTGGGATTCCTCCAGTCCTGTCTTTTGCATGATGTAGTCTGCAAATAAGTTAGATAAGCAGGGAGACAATATACAGCCTTGTTGTACTCCTTTCCTAATTTTGAACCAACCAGTTGTTCCTTATCCAGTTCTAACCCTGACTATGAGGGCTACTCCATTCCTTCTACGGGATTCTTGCCCACAATAGTAGATATGATAATCATCTTAAACTGAATTCGCCCATTCCTGTCCATTTTAGTTCACTGATGCCCAGGATGTCAATGTTTATTATTGATATCTCCTGTTTGACCACATCCAGCTTTCCAAGGCTCATAGATCTTACATTCCAGGTTCCTGTGCAACATTTTTTTTGCAGCATCGGACTTTCCTTTCAGTTCCAGGCATGTCCGCAGCTGAGCATCCTTTCGGCTTTGACCCAACCAATTCATTAGCTCTGGACCTACTTGTCCTTGTCCTCCGCTCTTCTTCAGTAGCCTGTTGGACGCCTTCCCATCTTAGGGGCTCATCTTCCAGCGTCATATCTTTTAGCCTGTTGTTTCTGTCCATAGGGTTTTCTTGGCAAAGATACTGTAGTGGCTTGCCAGTTCCTGCTCCAGATGGATTGCGTTTAGTCAGAACTCTCCACTATGACCTGTCCGTCTTGGGTATCGTAGGGTCATGTTTGAGCTGACCTTCTGTGCTCATGCCTCATTGCTTTTTAAATATGGGTCGTTAAATGCATATGTCATGGTGAGTCTAATTTCTCATGACTGGGTTCTTATGTAGCCATCCATGTAATGCCCATAGTTGTGGTTCTCCTCACTTATGTGTCTGCATTCTTACATGCTGCCATTGTAAAGGAGTCAAGCTGAGTTGTTAGTTTAGCTATAAAATTATCAGCACCTCATCTTCAGACATAAGCAGCTGATAAATTTTATCTCTACATTGAAAAAAAGCTGCTTTGACTTCTGTTTACAAAATGATACCAAAACAGGTTGTAGCTTTCTATAGTTTGTTGTAGCTGAATATAGAAAATAATAAGAACAGAATTATGATGAGAAACCTTCCTGTATGACTTTGGGATCCATGTCCCAAGTCTGAATCTTTGGTATCAAGTCCCAAGCCCCAGATCCAAGTCTCTATTAAAAACAAGCTTTTCCCCCCCAGAAAAAAAAAAGGATTTCAAATCACTCATTGAGTTTGAGTCGTGGAGAGAATAACCCCATTCAGGTCTCTGGTGCTACTCAAGTCTGACTTGACAGCGAGTCACGTGACTCAAGTCCCCATCTCTGGGAAGCCCCATCAGAGCCATCTGTATAAGCACACACTTGGCGATCCTAGTGTTCTAGACTGGACTGGGGTGACTTGATTTCCATGGAACCTGCTTCTGTGTAATATAGCCTTAATTTGAGAGCATTCCTCTAAGCATACAGTACATTTCTGCATTCTTCTGATGTAATTTTGGTACCCTTCTGTACTTTTGTTCATTCTGTTCTACTTTTGACCTCCAGAGGGAGTAAAGCACCATTAGAAATACGTACTGTAATTATAAAGTTAAGGGTTGGTATAATGTATTCACGAAGGCTGGTATAATGCTGTCGATTTTGTCTCAGATGTGGTTGTGGATTGTGGCGGGCTTCTGAAATAAAATTCTGTATTCGGTCTTAAGCTGCAGTTTAGCTTGTTCCTTCTTTTCTGCTGAAAGAGGAATATATTTGTTATTTCCACTTCTATATTGTTTAATTAGTGTTATCACTCTGTGTGGTTCATAATGTGCAATAAAATCATACAAAATCATATGCAATAAAATCATCATATGCAATAAAATCATATGTAATATATATAATAAAAGAAATAAATTCGGTCTCTTGCTGTAACTACCTTTAAATAGAAATACACAAATAAAATCCCATTTGAGCATCTCAGGATATTGTCACATGAGTTGAAGGCAGCTTTATACAATTCTGTCTTGATTAGGTTCCTAAAAGTAGACAGATAGCACCTGATGAATCATTCCAGAAGGAAGTGGCCATGATTGAGAGAGATTAGCTCCTAGTGTTAGCTTTTTTGGCCTCCTTTGTTGTTGCAATTCTGAACATCAAGAACAACAAGGAGTGTGTGGGATGGGTTGCTATTTTGGGGAGAGATGTTCCACCAAATATAAAGGTTCTAAACAGAGATAAATGAGAGTCCTGTGGACTGCGAGGAGAACAAACCTATCCAATCTAAAGGAAATCAAGCCTGAGTGCTCACTGGAAGGACAGATCCTGAAGCTGAGGCTCCAATACTTTGGCCATCTCATGAGAAGAGAAATCTCGCTGGAAAAGACCCTGATGTTGGGAAAGTGTGAAGGCAGGAGGAGAAGGGGACGACAGAGGAGGAGATGGTTGGACAGTGTCCTTGAAGTGACCAACATGAATTTAACCCAACTCCGGGAGACAGTGGAAGACAGGAGGGCCTGGCGTGCTCTGGTCCATGGTCCATTGGCTAAACCGTTGTTACATGCTTCTAAGCCCTGCCTCCTCTAGTGGGTGACCACTTAGAGGCGGGCCAGGGAAGCCAGGCCACTGCTAGAGGAGGCAGGAAACTGACAATGAAGACATGCCAAGACTGTCTACATCTTCAGAGGTAGTTGACAAATGCAGAAAGACAGGACAGCTATTAAACAGAATCACAACAGCATGAGGAATCAGCAGCTTGTGTGAATGTGGGTTAATATTGCTCCTTCTCCAACCTCTTACATATTTTTTATTTTTAGGGACATGGCTGCTGTATCTACCCTGCACCTGGAGTATTGCCCTGGCAGCTGAGCCAGGCTGTTGGCCGGCCTGGGATATGTTGCTACTTTTTGGTACCGGTGCATTGCTGATGCGTGGAGCAGGATGCACAATTAACGACATGTGGGATCGGGAGTATGACAAAAAGGTAGAGAAGACTTGAAAAGACTAGGCAGGCTGATAATGTTTGCTCAGTAAGAAAAATGCCTTCTTGTAAAGCAGTCCTCCCACCTGAAATGCTGACTGAAGGAAACAGTATTGCTAATGTCTGTGATCCTGAGCAATGAATTATTCATACTGTTTCTACCAGGCCATAAATGCCTGGACTGCACTTACTGTTGTTTACGTTGAAAGACACACTAGAAGTATGCATGTCAATTTAATGGAATACATCAGAGTTGACAAAAGGCAATGTATGTTGAAAGGCAATTAGACAGAGGTTTTTCCCTTCAAGCCAGATGTTCTTAATATACCTGCTTTCAGCTTGCTAGAAGGGTAGAAACACACAACCTGAGTAGCAGGAGTCTGCTTTTTCAACATTACGAAATCTAATTTTTTTTTTTTTTTGGCTTGTGAACAGTAGGTGTGTGTGTTGCTAATGATAATAACCAACCATTGAAAAAATCCCTGTGGTTTAGGTGTCAAGAACAGCAAGTCGGCCACTGGCAGCTGGAGAGATCTCAAGTTTTCAGTCCCTTGTGTTTCTTGGGGGACAGCTTAGTTTGGCGTTATGTGTCTTATTATGTTTAAATTATTACAGGTAAGTTAAACATGGACGGTTTTTGTTTTTGCCATAATCGGTGTAGGTTTGGAATCATTCTCGCAGAGGCATAAAACAGGCACAGTCTTCACATTTGAATTGATAATTTTTCTTTTTGTTGTTGTTTAGTTTCAGTTTTTCCCGAAGACAGAATTTGGTTGACCAAATCTCATACAGCAATTTTCATTGAAATCTAGCAGGGAAATCAGCCTTTTTTTAAAAAAAAATCACACCAGAAATAAGGGATGAAGAAGTTTATTTAATTTTATTTATTTATTATATTTTTATCCCGCCCTTCTAGACATATGTCTACTCAGGCGGCTCACAATAAATTATTCATAAAAACATAAAAAGCCTCCCCGAGTAGACATGGTCTAGAGGGGTGGGGTATAAATAAATAAATAAATAAATAAATAAATAAATAAATAAATAAATAAATAAATAAATAAATAAATAAATAAATAAATAAATAAATAAATAAATAAATTTAAAACGATTTACATTGAAAATCCAAGATGGGAAAGATGAGAGTGGGAGCTAAGTACTAGCTGGAGGGAAGGCCTGCCAAAAGAACCAGATCATCAATTTACTTTTGAAAGCTCCCAGCGAGGGGGCCAGGTGAATCTCCGTGGGCAATGTGTTCCAAAGGCGAGGGGCCGCTGCCGAGAAGGCCTGGTTTTTAGTTTTTCCTTCTGGGCTTCTCTCAGTGTTAGGCCCCTCAGCTGCCCAGCCTGGCTAGAGCAGGTGATACAGGTAGATCTAGGTGGAGGAGGCATTCTGCCAGATATTGAGGTCCTAAACCGTAGCAGGCTTTTGAGAACCTCAATTTGCTTTTGTTTTGTTTTGTGTTTCTTGTTTAAAACCTATAGCTTTTAAAGAAGTAGCTGTGTTAGTCTGTGCAGGCATATTAGACAAAAAGAGAAAGAACAAATAGGAGGGGGTGCTGACAAGTATTGAGCCTTACCCAGAAAAAAAATGAGCTAGGAAGCTGTAACTGCCACACTATTCTACATATTCCCCCAGGAAGTCAACACACTTGCGACATTTGCCCTGCAGCTTCTTAAGTCCCTGCAAATACAATTCTTCCGACTGCTGGTGTAACCACTCGTTTGAAGTATTAGTTGCCTCCAGAACACTCCCAGATTGTTGTCCCTTTACGTGTTTTTTGAGTTTGGGGAATAGATAATAGTAAGAAGGAGCCAGGTCGGGAGAATAGGGTGGATGGGGCATCACTTGAAAGCCTAAGGAGGTCAATTTTGTCATTGTTTCACCTGCAGTGTGTGACGAGGTGTTGTTATGCAACAGGATGACACCTTTGGAGAGCTTTCCTCGGTGTTTTCCTCGATGTTTTGCCTCAGTTTCATCAATAAAGCACAGTAATATTTTACATTGGCATTTGAACCCTGTTGGAGGTAGTCCACCAGCAGAACCCCCTTCTTATCGCAAAAAACTGTTGCCATTTGCTTCTGCACTGACCTTTGCACTTGGAACTTCTTTGGCCTGGGGGAACCACTGTGCCTCCAATCCTTAGACTGTTCCTTTGTCTTAGGCTCATAACAATAGATCCATGTCTCATCACCATTTGCCAGTTTGCCCAAAGTGTTCCAAAACAGCCACCAATGACTCCACATGTTTGCTCTTTTGTTTGGTTGTCAAAAGTTTGGGGATCCACTTTGCTACCAGCTTTCTCATTTCCAAGTCATTGTGGATAATGGCACCAACTCTCTCACGTAATATTCTCAGATATGTAGCAATACTTATGGCTGATATTCAGCGGTCCTCGTATTGAGTAAATATTGAGCCTTATTTGTTATAAAACTGACAAGGAAGGCTCAATACTTGTCAGCACCCCCTCGTATTATGGCTCCTTAAAGGCTAACAGCGATATTTGAATGCAAGCTTTTGTGGATCAGACTGTCTGGATAGCTCAGTGGTTTAGGTATCTGTCTGTGGAGTCTGTGGTTGGGAGTTGGATTCCCTACTGTGTCTCTTGTGAGAAGAACCAACCTGTGTGACCTTCGGCAAACTGTACAATCCCAGGATGTCACCAGCAGCAGGAAAGGTGAACCACTTCTGTGTATTGTCTACCTAGAAGACCCTGAAAAGGGTTGCCATAAGTCAGAATTCACTTTGATGGCTTATGACTTTTTTTATTATGTGTGGATAAAGTCCACTTCCTCAGACTATATTACTGTCGTACATAGCTCCCAAACCCATGAGGATATAGATAATGGGCAGAATGACAATGGTTCATTAAGAACAGGACTACCAGGCTTTGAATAATCTCAGTTACTAGTCTATGAGTCTACAAGGTAAGATTTAAGTTAACAATTGTAAGCCTTGTTGACACAAGTGGCTAACTAGAGGAACCCATATAGAATTTCACACTTGGTCATGAGCTTGACTGATGTTAATCCTTTTTGAGCTGGTCTCTAATCAAGACTGACCGATCATATAGAAATGGCAGGTGCTCAGTTAGATTGTTCTAATCAAGCCCAATTTTTCCAAAGCAGCCCACACGAGCTTGCCCACTGCTGCTAGTGTGACTGCCCCCAGAATAAAGCACTACGGAATAGTTGATGTGGAAGTACAGTACATGCACCAAGATTTTAATTTTAATTTTTGTTAAAGCTTCTTTTCCATTCTCAGTATTGCTTTAGGAGCCGCCTCGTTATCTCTCGTGGTGACTTACCCACTCATGAAGAGAATAACATACTGGCCACAGTTATTCTTGGGTAAGCTCAGGAAATTCTTTTTCTTCTACATGGGTTGTTCTTACTGACTTAACACTACATTGGGGTGTGATTTGGTTACTTAAGATGTTGTGTTCTTTGCAAGAAATGAACAGATTTATCCTGAGATGTAATTGCTCATTTCCTCCCCCTGCAGTGTGATGCTTATTCTGCAAGCACCAACTCCTCCTAAGCTGATGTCTCCTCACAGACAAAAGTTCCTCCATAGTGTTAGGTACTTGTTTATACCTTCAAGTTCTGGTATCACATTTTAATTGAGCTATCAAGTGGCTTACAAAAACAGAAAATAAGCGGTATAAAACTGTTTAGGAATGATGGGAATACATGCTGAAGTTGAAGCGGTTTTAAAGGTTTGGCAAATTAAAATGATTTCGCTACAGTGGGGTCTCGACTTACGAACTTAATCCGTATTGGAAGGTGGTTCTTAGGTCGAAAAGTTCTTAGGTTGAATCTGCATTTCCCATAGGAATGCATTGAAAACCATTTAATCTGTATCTGCTCTTTTCCGTCCATAGAAACTAATGGGAAGCTGCTATTCCGCCTTCTACCACTAGAGGGGGATATTTTCCCCCCATAGGTTCAGGAAACGAGGAGGAAGGCAGGGAACAGTTTGCAAAGCACTTTAGAAATCTTTTTTTTTCAATGAAGCCAATTTTAAATCATGTTTTAAAACATGTTGTGCTGATTTTTTTCAGCACAAAGACACACAGGCAGGCTTTTTAAGTGCTGAGCAAGCCTCTGGATGCCTCTTCAGAGCCAGCCCATCAGCTGTTAGGCGGGGAGAGGAGAGGGCAGGAATAGGGGAAAATCACAAAATGACTGTCAGGCTCCCTTCTGGGTGTCGGCTTTTAGCTGTTTCCTGCTCTTTTTCCTGCTGTTTGGGGGCTACCAAGGCTTGGTAAGTGACGTTCTTTTATTTATTTTTAAGTTTCTGACCCTTTTCCCCCCTCCAGAAGCCTCTAAGGGGAGGGAGGGGCACTTTTTTCCTGTTCGTAACTCGAGGGAAGTTCGTATGTTGAGTCCTTATTTCCCCTATAGAGCGGGTTTGTAAGTAGAGTTGTCCGCAAGTAGGGTCGTTCGTAAGTCGAGACCCCACTGTTATCTGTGTCAGTTCTCAAACCTTCCATGGGCAAGGAGACATCAGAGGAGCCCTTGGGGTTGATCATCAACACATGGGAGACTTGTATGTACAAAGACCTCAGAACTTTATTCCAGAACTGTATGCAGCAGACCAGTTGACGTCGCTGTCTCTTTCCCCTCCGGACCCTTTCTACTTCTCTTAGGGTAGACTAGTTAAGCTTCACCGTCTCCCAGTCCAGTTCAAGTCCCTTGGGATGATTCTGTTCACCCTCAAGTCTATTAATGTCTTTGTTCCACCTTCCGCTCTTCCTTAGCATGGAGGTCTCATTTGAACCGCCAGTCTCTTGAATCGATTTTTTCTTCTCCAGTGCCTTAATTGGGTTGGAGATGGGATCAGTGCATGTCGGATTGGGCTAGCACCGATAGAGTGGACCCAGTCCACCACATCATAGGTTCATTGTCAGGCTGGTCTAGTCTCTGGCCCAACCGTGGTGGGTCCATCCAGTAGTAGACCTTGTGGAAGAGTGCTCCATGGTGAGGCCAGTGTATCTAATGGCCCGTTCACTCTGTCATCGAAATGCACCAAAACAGGTTCTATGTATTCCCCAGTTGGGTGTCACCTTTAATTCTACAACTACTCACCGGGCAGGATAACTCCAACCAAGACCCTCACAGGTGATTTTCAGATCTGGATAGAAACAAGGAAGTAGTCTTCAATGGTGAGGAAACATAATTCCCTCCCCCCCTTCTCTCTGGTACTGTGATAGCCAACACCTCACAATCCAGAGGACTTGAACTGGACTGGCAAAGGGCGAGACTTAGCTGCTCTACCCTAAGTGCCAACGCCCCACCTCACCCTACCTGTTTTACAACTGCCGGATACATATGTTGAGTGTTCCTAACAAATCATCTGCTAGGGCATATGTTGAAAAAGTTGTCTTTGGGGTACAATTTTCAGATTTCCCCAGCAGGCCTGGTCAGTGGGATTCTGGCAATCATAATCCAACTAAACACGTTTTCCCCCCTAAATTCTGCATGGGGGTGGTCAGGATCACAGCAGGTCTACAGGACTGTAGACCTTCTACAGGAAACACGAAATGCAGCACGAAATGCAGGGGGAATGTTTGGCAGATGCATTTTTTCCATCACAAGTCTTAACAGTGATGAGCAAAGCTTGCTTTTTTGGGTAGCTCAATAAAAGGTAAACCAGCTTTGCCTTCCTTTGTGTCCTGTCACCCTGTTGGTGAATCAAATAAAGAGAGTGACAATAATTCACCTTCTACAGGAAACACAAGTAGGATTCAGAAATGGGAGCGGCAGGCCTTGAGTCATACTTTTTCTATTGGAAACTGCCTTCCTCATTGCATAGGACTTGACTCACTTATTAGAAAGTACATTAAAAGGAATTACCATGTTGTTTCACAGAGGCTTGGCTTTTTCAAATCTAAAGGTAGCATTCTACCATCCATTTATGATGTTCTCTCTCTCTTTTCTTTTGTTGCCAACTAATTCATTTTGAATCAGGCTTGAGTTGTACAGAAATGAGGTGCCTTCTGTTTTTCTGCAACATAGATTTGCAAGCAACCACCATTCCAACCCTCCCGCCATGTGGGAACATCCATCAAAGTACATATTTGAATGAACCAGATATATGCCATTTGAGATCTCCTTTTGTACAACTGCCTCAGTTGTCTGCTCAGTCTGTTTGGCCATATGCTGGCACACTGAAGCAACAACAAAAATGTGCCGGCTTTCCGACAAGTTCATGTTCCCATCTGTCTCTGTAAAGCAGGGAGATAGCACTGCATGCCTTCCACAATCAGAAATGGGGAGATTGCACTAAGTATGTTTTTCTTCCTTGCATTACTAGAGGCGTGTACACTTCATGATCCACAGATTCCCTTTCAGTGGGAGCTGTGGAGGTTAGGAAGACTTTGTGCTGCAATAAGCCCGTGTCCGTGTAGCAAGACACTGCTTTTATTTTCTTGCTCCAGACTAACAGAATTTCTTTTCAGTACAGTATTTAAATGAGAGTTGTTATTCTATTGATTTGCAAAGCATTTCCAAAAGTCCTGTCTGAGGGCCTTGCAGGTCATTTTGAATCTTGCTGCCGTTTTTTCCCTGAAAAATAGAATGCATGCTATGACTGCCATGTGAGGCTCTTTTCTTTTGTTTCTCCCTCTCTTTTAGGCCTTGCCTTTAACTGGGGGGCTTTACTTGGCTGGTCAGCTGTCCAAGGCTCTTGCAACTGGTCCGTTTGCTTGCCACTGTACTTCTCAGGAGTTCTGTGGACACTCATATATGACACTATTTATGCTCATCAGGTATAGAGTTTTCTGATTGCTAAATGAGATCCTTGAAGTAAGGGTCTGATGCTGAGTGGTTTTGATGAATTATAATGCCACAAGGTAGTTGCTTCTGCTGAATGCAAAAATGGATTTTACATCCCTTGTGTAGGTTTGAAACTATTTATAATTATTTTAGTGTTTTTGCTGGTTATTGTCACCTGCCATCAAGGTCTTGTTTTGTCATCAAAGCAGGCTAAAAATGAAGATGCAAACAGTGTCTTTGTATGTTTGATAGTTTAAGGTGTCATCACTACAGTTTTATCAAATTTGAATTACATGGCAAGCAGCTCAAAATCTAAACCAGCAGTTCTTAGCCTTTTCTTTACCACGGGCCCCCTTTAAACATCTTCTGTTACTGCAGACCATCAAGATTTAGCTCAAGATTCAAAACCCTAAAGTGCATCAAGCATTTACTAAGTTTCTCATGAAGGGCCTTCAGATTTGATTATTGTTGGGTTTTCCATTTTTTTGCTATTTGTTGAGAAACTTCAAATGAGGCGCTGTATTCTCATTGTTACAACCACTTGCAGCCTTTTTAACCATTTTCTTATTTTCCCAAAGCTCATGCAACAGTTTTAAAGATGACTTTAAAGATTCTTTCTTTCTTTCTTTTTTTCTTCATATTTTAACTGCAAAAATCATAGCATTTCTTCAAGCCTTCGCAGACCCTCTGTGAGTTCATTGTGGGCCCCAGGGGTCCGTGGCTCACAGATTAAGAATTGGTGATCTAAGCCAAAAGAAAGAGTTTCTGAATCCCCGCTAAGTGTAGCCCCAGAGGAAAGGAAGCACAGATACGTGGGATTCATTGCAGCTCTTTCTCCTGTAGTTTGGTGTGACATCTGAACATAGCCAGTGAGGTCAATAAAATTACTTTCTGTATTTTAAGTTGGGGATGTCTTGTAGCTGCAAACAAGCTCTTGATCTTGCTTACTCTTTTCCTTCTTCACCTGGTTTTTAGTTTTTGAAAGACACTCTTTCTTGAATTAAGAACTTCTCAAGACGTTCTTGTCATCTCATTCCACCCCTAGTTGTATTATGATTTAGTGGTTTCTGTCCAACTGTTTCTCTTATGTTGACTGTTTTCAGTCTCAGATTTGGATCAAAATTCCCAGGACCGCGTCTTACTAGTATCACATATAACCACAGCACAAGAGTACAAAGCAACTCTTTTTTTCTCCAGGGGTTCCCAACCTTGGGTCCCCAGATGTTCTTGAACTAAAATTCCCAGAATCCTTCACCACTAGCTACACTGGTTAAGGATTTCTGGGAGTTGTAGTCCAAGAACATCTGGGGACCTAAGGTTAGAACCACTGAATTCTATGCAATGTTAGTGCATTTGAGTTTTTCTGCTAACCGATTTGCATCCTTTTTCTGTAGGATAGAAGAGATGATCTTGCCATAGGTGTGAAATCAACGGCACTCAAATTCAATGAAAACACCAAGTTGTGGCTCAGCGGCTTCAGCACTATGATGCTTTTAGGACTTACTGTGACAGGAATTAATTGTGACCAGACTTTCCCATACTATGCAGCAGTAATGGCAGTGGGCTTCCACTTGGCTCAGCAGGTCAGTTACCAGTTTTGTATGCCCTCTTTATACCGAAGTTTGAAATGGGCGGAAGCTGTGTCAGTTTGGCTTAAATTCCTAATTGCCATGTTTTCATATCTGCTGAAATCAGTTACAGTGGTGCCTCGCTTAACAGGCGCCCCATTTAACGACGAATCCGCATAGCAACTAATTTTTTGCAATCGCATTGCGATGTTTTAAATAGGAAAAAATCGCTTTGCGCTGATCGGTACCCTGTTTCGCGTACCGATCATCGCATAGCGATGATTTTCCAACAGCTGATCGGCAGTTCCAAAATGGCCGCCGGGTAAATAAAATGGTCGCCGCTGTGTTTTCGCCCAGATTCCTCGCTTACTGGGCAGCGAAAATGGTGGCCGTATGGAGGATTTTCGCTTAAAGGTGAGTTTTAAGCCCATAGGAATGCATTGAAGGGGTTTCAATGCATTCCTATGGGCTTTTTAAAACCGCATAGCTACAAAATCGCTTTGCAGCGATTTTTGCTGCACGGCTTATCGTCGCTATGCGGGGCACCACTGTATTGGCTTTTCAACAGAATGAGGAGAAGAACAGGTTGGGGATTTTAACCCAGGCCTCCTGAGTTTGAATCCCTGCACAGCCATAGAAGTTCCCTGGAGATGTGGTAGTGGTAAAGCCACTCCTTAAAAAATCTCACATACCTTGAAAGCCCTATTAGGATTGCTGTAAGTCGGTTACAACTTGACAGCACAATAATTTATGCCTCTAGTTCAAAACAGTTGAAATTTAAAACAGTTGAAGGTTCAAGAAAACTTCCCAAAAAAGGGAGGTGTTACAGCGGAAGAGATTTGAGAAGCGGGTGTGCATTTTACAATTTAGATACTACATTACAGTAACATTAATGCAGTTTTCACCTCTTTCCTCAGATACACACTTTGGATATTCATAATCCTGAAGATTGTTGGAAAAAGTTCATTTCTAATCGCACACTAGGATTCCTGCTTTTCTCAGGGATTTTACTTGGAAACTTGTGGAAAAGCAAAAATCCAGAAGAGCTGAAGAAACCTTTAGAGAGTAATTCAAAGGAGACAAATCTGTTTCGTAGATAGGAAACGAACATGAGTTTTTAAAAAACTGCACACATTATTTATAATTTAGTTCTTATTAAAAGAAAATATTTTGAGAAGACAGTATTTTCATGTGTATAAACTATGGTCTCAGCTATTTTGAGCTCTTTCTTTACTCTTCTGAGTAGAGATTGGCAGTTCGTCCTGGTTCGTTTATCACCGCAACAGGTATTGAGTGGTAAGGCACTTTGCCCCCTCCAGCTGGCATCCGCTCAGAAGCCATGTCCGGAAGAGGCAGGGCAGGGAAGCTTCGGATGATGCTTCCGGAGGGAAGGGACAGGGCACCGAACTGCCGAACATTTGTTGTGGCCCTAAATAAACTGTTTCTACGTCCGAGAGAAAAACTGGTGGGGAAAGCATCCATGCTGTAACTCTAAGATTGTACAATTATAGTGGGTGTGAGACAATTATGTATATAAAGGAACTGTGAAAGATAAGTTTTGTAATGTGATTTGTGGAATATTTTGTGTAAAATAATTACATGGTAATATATTTAGAACTATGAACTGTATATTGATTTCTGTCCCGGTGTTGGTTGGTTCCCTGGTTTCTCATTTGTGATGTGTGCTACACTCTTGTGCTAGGTTTGTTGTTGCTGTTACCTGGAAATCTACCCAGATTCTTCATCTGGCCTCCTCCTGAAGGCCTCAGAAGCAGCACTGTGGGCTTCCCTGCCTTGCCTCCTGCTCTAAGCGGGTGTCTGTCTGAGGAGGTGGAGTACAAACTCTGGGACACATGTGCAACACCTGTGGGCCTGATCCACCAAAGTCCAGTAAATGCCCATCTCTGGTGCATGTATATACAGTGATGCCTCGCAAGACGAATGGCTCGCGCAACAAAAAACTTGCAAGCTGAAAGCATTTTGCGATTTATTTTTTTTTGGTGACTCGCTAGACAAATTTTTCTATGGCCGTGCTTTGCAAGATGAATAGGAACACATTAATTCAATTTCAGTGCATTCCTATGGGAAACCGCACTTTGCAAGACGAAATTTTCGCAATACGAAATGACTCGCGGAATGAATTATTTTCGTCTTGCGAGGCATCACTGTAAAATGTGAGCAGTGCTAAGCAACTTACGACTTTTCAGTCTTTCATAGAACAGTTGCCTCAGCTCCTTTGATTTTCAACTAAATAAACATGCATGACTTCCAAATACAAACAGGTTTTCCACTGATAAATATAAATGAAAGATGGTAGGATTGGGGCTTAATTTGGTAAGTTTAATTATCATTTCCTGAACATATTTTAAAAAGCTGGGGCAGCTTTTGACCAAGACAGCTTCTTTATGTGACTCTGTTGTAGCTGACAATATCATTTGTTCTGAAAAGACTTTCAGTGGTGAAAGCTCTGATTGAAAGAACTAGATTAAGCTCACCACTTTGTTGGATTAAGTTAATAATTAAATGATTACTGCTTTTAATTCAAGTAATTCACTTCAGACCAGATGCATTTCCTTTATCGCTTCAGATCTACTACAGATCTGTGTTGTTTATGCCTAGTTAGATGATAAAAGGATTCATTAATGCCAGAATATTAGACAGTCCGATGTTGGCACAGCAGTGAGCTATTCAACCAATGAGGCAGCTGTGCTTTCAGCAAGGGTCCTGTTGCAATATTCTAATTGCACAAGATAATGGAGGGTTGTTGCTTATCTTTCTACTGAGGCAACTATGCTACCTAAGGAAAATATATTGCCCAACCACTCTTGGAAATTATTTTAGATGCAGGTGTGGCAGATACACCCATCAGAAGAGTCACAGTGAGGTCACTTCTGTGACATTTATTTATTTATTTTTATTTATTTATTTAAATTATATGCCGCCCACACTACCCAAAGGTCCCTGGGTGGCATTTGTCTCATAGAAGTCCCTAGTGCTTCCTGTTGTATTATGATGACCTAATTTCATTGCTGAGGTTGAATGGGCAGGGATGCTGTTTCAATTTTTTAAAAAAATCAGCTGGTGCTCTTTTTGATACATACCTGTGAGATTCTGCCTCTGTTGTCAAAAAAAGGGTTAAACCTGGAACACATAACGTATAATTGCTCTTCTGAGAGTTCCCTTTGTGACATAATGTTTTTTTTTCTGTTTCTGCACCTGCACTGTCCATCTGACAATTAATCAGACACACATCTTTAAGAGAAGGATGTAGTTGTCCGAAATGGTTGGATAGCCTTTCACAATGTTTTGGCTGTTGTGTTGCCTTCACTACCCCACCCCGCCCCATATAAATACAAGGCAACAGGATAATGTGAGAATTTTTAACAAAACATTTTCAGGAACTGTAGGTGGAGTGCAAACATTCTCTTCTCAGACACAGTGGCAGCCTTTCCAGCCAAGCCAGCTATTTGGTTTAATGATCAAATACTGTATTTTTCCATGTATAAAACAACAAATTTTCCTAAAATAATTAAAAGAAAAATTGTGGGTCATTTTATACAGGGAAGTAAGGCGAGGGGGAGGAATCAAAGCACTTTGATCCCTGTTTCCATGTTTTGCAAAGAAAATGGAGGGGGAAAGCGATTCCTCCTTTCCCCCTACATTTTCGTGGCAAAAAGCAGCTTTTCCCCTCCATGCAAAGAAAATGGAAGAGAAAGCTGCTTTTTGTAACGAAAGTGTAGGGGGAAAGCAGGAATCACTTTCCCCCTCCACTTTCTTGCAAAGAAAGAAATGTTGGGTGAGAAAAGTGAGGATGTCTGTTATTCTCAATGTACATCAGTTGACAACCTCTTAGGTGCTTATCAGAGGCATTGGGGGCACACTATCAGGTCCACAGCCACTATTGTACCAGAGCACATCAAACTTCCAAAATCTTGTCCAAGCACAGACTGGAACTCAAATCTAGTGTAGAGGTGGCGTACACAAACTGCTACATACAAATAATTTTCAGAATGTGGAAAGTTACTTCTGAAAAGTAATCAATTCCCAGATTTTCAGCATCATATTTTAAGAAAAAATGTATTTTCTTTACCATCTCTTGGTTAACTCTGATAGTCACTTCTTAGATGCTTTAAAACATCTGATTGCAGCACAAGCCATTCCATGAAATATGCACTATGCTTTATTATTCAGCAATAAATTGTAATTATTTGTCATTTGTTTTCTGATTTGTTTGTGTTTTTTTATGCCACCGCCTTGATCAAGATGATCCTGACATACAGTATGTTCCACCATATACACACTAGACGCGCTAATCATCATCATCATCATCATGTGCGGTCAAGTCAAGGACTCCCTTTTTGAGGGCCACCACCTAGTGCTTTTTAACCTAGCCCAAGCTGAAGATTCATAGATCATCAGCAGAAGCCTACATGTGCAGATGAGTCAAACGAACATTTTAATTTTTAATTTGTAAAATGTCTTTCAAATTGAATTTCTCGCGGTAGTCAGCGTATAAGTTAAGCATATCTAAATATAGAAACCCTAATTCTGGAGGTGTATGTGTAATCCAGTGGCGACGGTGGAACAAAGCCTTCATATTTTCCCAGTTGTGCAAGAGCAATACCCATGTCTAATTTACTAGTTCGTCATGCAGATTTAATTACTGATTTCACATATTATCAGGTTCAGAACAAATACTGCAACCAACAATTATCTTCCCTAAACATAAATAGCTACGGACTGTCTCTGGAAATACGTATTAATACTCATCAGGATTGATACGATGGTTACTCTCCATCTATAAGAGAAGTCTGGGTCAATTTTCCCTTGGACAAAGAAAACTCAACTTTGAGAAGCATTCAGAAAAGGGGTAAGTACGCAGGCTTTGCCCTACTCCCAATTTCTCTGGGAAATCTGAAAGTTCTAAAACTGATTGGAATTGGGAGGGACAGTATTTAATTTTCATATCAGTCATTGGATGGGATTGGTAAGAGTCGACAGAAAGTTGTGACTTAAGGCTTTATTGTTTTTTCCTCTGCTGACCAGGTGGCACAAAAATTAATTTAAAACTTAAGATCCATATTTTCTTTCCTGCCTTTATCATTCTTCAAGGGAAAGAGAAGTTATTTTGTTCTGGGGGTGGATCTACAGTATTTCATATGAACAGTTTGTTTCCATGTCAGAGGCACCTTTAATTGGCTCAGAAAATTGCTTCTTTTTGTAAAATAAAGCAAAGCCTCCAGAGGCACAGTGGCAACAAGGAAGTGAATTTATGAATGTTTGTTTCTCAAGAAATCCAGAAAAATGATTTTTGAGGATGTGAGAAAGGAATGACTAGGAGCCTAATCATATACTGTACCTACAACCCGTTTACTAGCTTAAAATATTTATCGCCTTAAATCAAATGTTTTTTGAGGCACTCTAATAGCTATGTATATTTGTTATCCACAGTATACTCTGTAGTATAGAGTGGGGCTTAATGGTAAAGGTAAAGGTTCCCCTTGAAATTTAGTCCAGTCGTGTCTGACTCTAGGGGGTGGTGCTCATTCCCGTTTCCAAGCCGTAGAGTCAGCGTTTGTCCGAAGACAGTTTCCGTGGTCACGTGGCCAGCGCAACTAGACACGGAACGCCGTTACCTTCCCACTGAGGTGGTACCTATTTATCTACTTGCATTTTTACATGCTTTCAAACTGCTAGTTTGGCAGGAGCTGGGACTTACTCCCAGGTAAATGATTTCAGCCATATATCCCAGAAGTAATTAAGACTCAGTCATTGATGGAACACGTGGCTGAAATGACAGCTAGCAATGTAAAATTGCTGGCTTCGTGAATTATAGGAGAAAGAGATTTTAAGCACTCAGTGGAAAGATGGGGGAAATTCTAGATTTATACTTTGTATGCCAGGGAATGGCATATTGAATGCCCATACATATATATACACACAAAGACATATCTTCCTATATGTTGAAAAATAAAGTGACATAGTAGAGAAATACCCTGAGTCTTTCTCCATCTCATGCCATTTTGACACAACAAAGAGGATTTCTTAGGGAAGTACTGACATGCGCAACTCCCAGATTACTACCTCATGCAAGTTTGCCTCATTCCCATGCAATTTAGCTCATGCTAATGAATCACAAATGAAATTTTAGACTCTAGAAGAGCAGCCTTTTCCAACCCTATTGTCTCACAGGTAGTGTAGCACAACTCACTTAAGCGGGTCCCATTTGAGAAATGCAATGGTCTTAACACCTCCCCTGTCCAGACGGGGTTATGTGTGTGGGGGGATATACCTAGGATGAAGCATATACCCCAGGACATCAAAATTTAGAAGCCCCTGAGATTGCTGAATGTAAGAAAAGTAAACTGCAATACCTCCCTCCATTCCTTGCAAGGCATAAATAAAGCCCACCAACAAAATGTTCCAGTAATAGCCAGATCAGTAAGTTTCAGGGGGGAAAAAACTAAAAAGAGAGCTGAGTATGGATTGACCTTGCTTTAATTGAGAATCATTTCTGGTCTCCTGGTGTGTCTAAAATGTAGGATATTCTATACCTAAACTGTATGATGCTGACTTAAAAATGCTGCCCTGTTCTTTATGAATTAATTTTAGTCCCCTTTTAAAAAATTGTGTCAACAGACCAATCAAGTGCTGTGATTTTCTAACCGCCCTAACTCCGCAGGAAAAGGAGCAAGACCCATAGTGTGTTTGATCTGCATATTTTTACACCTCTCTCACATTCACAAAAGGAAGATGTGAAGAGGAAGTGACGTTCACTCCATAGGAGACAAATCCACAGCGGCATCTGTTTTAAAGTTGTCTCTGTAAACACTGATGGTTCATTATCTTTTCCCATCACCAAGGGAGAAGGGCCACATCTTAATTGTTCTCCTTTTCTTCTTTTCTTTTTGTTTTGCTTCAAATGTCAAGAAGTCGTGACCTAACTGTGAACCACATTTTACTATCATCAGCATCAGTTCACATGGCTTGGTTAGAACTTCCCTAATCTCCCCCCCCCCCCGCCCCAGCATAGCCACTGCCCATTTTAGCTGGTTGCAGGATTTTGCGATGGTACAGGTACGGTGGTCAGAAACAGACTTTAAACTAGAAGAGTAGGAAAAACAGTTTTCTGTGTATAATGTGGGAAAAAATGGCAGAAACCATGCCTGGATTCTTATTCCTTAAAGCCAATCACACTGAACTTTTTCTTTCCTGAAATATAAGCCTGCTGCCTGGATAGTTCAGGGGTTTAAATATGTGCTTGTAGAGCCAGAGGGTTGGAGTTCAGTTATGAACTCATTCGTTATGAATCATAGAAAAGTCAGCCTATATAGCCTTGGGCAAGATGCACAGTCCCAGGACATCCCCAGAAGAAGGGAATGATAAACCACTTCTGAGTACAGTATTCTGCACCTAGAAAACCGTGGAAAGGATCGCCATAAGTCAGAATTGAATTTGACAGCACATGATTAATATAAGTCTATAGCAAAAAAAGGGGGGGGGGAGGAAACTATGCTCAATTTTAGGTTTGGTTTAGTATTGCAGCAGCTATGATCCCCAAAGCATGTTTTGGTTGGGTGTTTTTCATTTTTGTTTTTGATCGAGCAATGTAGTAGAAATGCTTGGCTGGTTCTCTTTGCACGTTGTTGGACCAGACTGAGCCGAGCAGAATTAACTTATCTATGTAATGAATCAGTGGATAGGAAAAAAAAATTAGCATCACAGATTGAAAGGGTGGTGCAAATACACAAACAAGATGCTGAACAGACTCAACAAATGCCATTGTCATGTGAAGAAGGTTTTATAACGCCTTCACCACTGGCTATGCTGGCCGGGATTTCTGGGAGTTGCAGTTTAAAAACACCTGGTTTACCCAACATTGGGAACCACCATTCTATGTTATCCCTCTAAGGCATGGGCATTCATTTGCTACTCACTTCCAACTGGCACCAGAACTTATTCACTTGACATGGGACTGGTTTTTTTTTTCTGCATCGTCCAAAAAATACTTAGCAGCAACCTTGGGAAATGTACATTATTACACAAGACATCTCTCTGAGGAAATCTGCTGGTGATTGAAAAAGAAATGCACCAGTAAGTCCCAGCTCTATTCACTCTCCTCTTCAAAAATCAAACAACTTTTTTTTCTTCTTCTTTTTTAAGGGAAACTTCTTCTTCTCCTTTTTCTTGACGCATGGGCTCATGCCCATGTCTTGAGGCAGAAGTGGTTGAAGGTGTTACCCCATTCCTAGGAAGCGACATTTCTAATTATAGCTCTCTTCTGAAGGGAGAAAATTTGAAAACCACTTTGGAAACGAAGCTGGGAAGGAGTGTTCTTATCAAAGGGAGGTTCATGGTAGAGGTCCATGTGCCATAAATATTAATACTAGCATGTTAATACAATTCTAACAGTAGAGTGCCAAAAATGGTCTGAAGCTCAACATAAAAAAACCTAAGATCATGGCCACTGGTCCCATCACCTCCTGGGAAATAGAAGGAGAAGACATGGAGGTAGTGACAGATTTTACTTTCTTGGGCTCCATGATCACTGCAAATGTGACAGCAGCCAGTAAATTAAAAGATGCCTGCTTCTTGGGAGGAAAGCAATGACAAACCTAGACAGCATGTTAAAAAGCAGATATATCACCTTGCCGACAAAGGTCCGCATAGTCAAAGCTATGGTTTTTCCACAAGTGATTCATGGAAGTGAGAACTGGACCATAAAGAAAGCTGACCGCCGAAGAATTGATGCTTTTGAATTGTGGTGTTGGAGGAGACTCTTCAGAGTCCCCTGGATTGCAAAGCGAACAAACCTATCCATTCTGAAGGAAATCAACCCTGAGTGCTCACTGGGAGGACAGATCCTGAAGCTGAGGCTCCAATACTTTGGCCATCTCGTGAGAAGAGAAGACTCCCTGGAAAAGACCCTGATGTTGGGAAAGAGTGAAGGCAAGAGGAGAAGGGGTAGACAGAGGACGAGATGGCTGGACAGTGTCATCGAAGCGACCAACATGAATTTGACCCAACTCCGTGAGGCAGTGGAAGACAGGAGGGCCTGGCGTGCTCTGGTCCGTGGGGTCACAAAGAGTTGGACACAATTTAATGACTAAACAACAACAAACAGTAGAAGAGAGTCCATTATGACAAAAGGAGCACTGTGCCTCCTTTCTTGGGCTAGAAAAGGTGATAATTAAGTTCTATATTTTGTGCCACCTCCCCCAAAGAGGGAATCCCTCAACATAGAATTAAGTATACTAGTGTGGAAGAATGCTAACCCAGCATCAGATATTACCCTTCAGTTCAATTAGACATTAGATGTTAAGGAGTGGCATGGTCATGTCTCTGCATGTCAGGAAAGTGTAAATTAAGCCATAATTACTTAGCCCCACTCAGCTGCTGGTGGAGAACGTGAAATGAAAAGACCGACTGTGTTTTTCCATATCACCAACAAAAGGAATTTTTTCCCCACTAGGTAGTAACATTTAACCAGGCGGGATAAGCATGGAAATGACAAGTCACCCTATCATCTCTCAGCCTCAATGCCACCGATCCACGCGGAGTTTTGAATGGCAGACGGAGCTCTGTAACTGTGGCGACAACTGCCGCATCTGTAAGTGACTTTCTGAGCTGGGGGGTCGTTTCTGATGTCCTTGCATCTCTCCCGTAGTTTGCACTTTGTTTGAAATCATGGCCAAGCTCTCTGTCTCAAAGCCAGCTTCTCAACATTCCATCCCATTCCAAAGGCAGCAGTTCCCAGCCTTGGGTCCCCAGATGTTCTTGGACTAAAACTCCCCAGAAGCCCTCACCACGAGCTGTGGTTTTTGGGAGTTGAAGTCCAAGAACATCTGCGGAGAGGTTGAGAACCACTGCTCTAATGTGACTGGAAAAAAATGGAAATGAGAATGAAAACTAGGTTTTTTCCCCCCTTCTGTTCCTCTCCTAGTGGAGATTGGAAACCACCATGGCTCTCTAGAATTTGTATATAACAGGGCTAAAAATGATATTATGTTATATTCATACCAGTTTCCCCAGTTCTTCAGCCAAAGTATCTTTCTTTCCTTCGTTTGTTTTATCTTGATCTATCAATAGTGCCAATCTGCAGTTTTCAATTCTATTATATATTCCACACTTCCATCTTCTGTACATGTTTTATGATTTCCCGGAGTTTATTCCTTTGCTTTAGTTATTTCCTTGTACCTTGTGTTCTTGGGTCCTTTCAAGGGGAAAGGCGGGGTAAAAATATTTTAAATAAATAAAATACCACTCAATACAGGAAATTTTTATTATCCTGCCATAAATTTCAAATACACGTATCTCTTTTTATACAGCTGCTTTGTGTTAAAGTCCACAAGTCAGTGCCACACAGTGAAACTCATAAGAATATATGGCACTAAACAATGCCCATTCTCAAAGCTAGCTGGAAAGTTTTATTGGATATTATATTCTTAAGGTAATGGTTCTGAAAGTGAAAGCTGGTCTATTAGGGCAAGTGGGGTGCCCTACACTGTATATTATCTGGTGACTAGAAAAGATGGCAGAGACCCAATTTTGTTCCCTAAATGAGAACAGAACATCATCATCATCATCATCATTTCCCTAATGAACCAATATAAGAGACTACACATCAATTCTGTCAGAGATACGAAGACCAGGTCCCTAAAGAGCAGTCCTATTGAGTCAATCACTGAAAGGCAAGGTACTGTAAATCCCATTAATTCAATAGGTTTCATCTAGTTGGGAATAGCCAAAGAATACTGGCTAAAATGTTAGGCATTCATGTTGCAGCATCATTAGTCAACTGTATCTACTGTTGACTTTGGCTTTCTCTCCATGAGCCATCCTGCCCTGCAAGTCCTAATGGGATAGTCAAAGAGTAAAATAGTGGGATTAGGCTCTTTATGGGAAGAAAGGGATGTAATTCATGTGCAGGACACACAGAAGTTCTGGAGAAGGTGAGGACTCCGCAGCAACCAGAAACAGAGACTTGAACACCTGGTTAGCTTAATAAAAGTATACTGATAATTCTGATCTTGGCATTTGGCTTACAGCCAATACAGCATCTCTGTGTTTTTTTGGCTATTATTTGTCAATCTCAAGGCACTGGAAAAAAAAATCCACTGCTTCTCTCAATAAGTCTCCTATCTAATGAAACTTTCAAAATGTATTGGGTTGTGTGAATTCGAAAGAGAAATGATGGTCTCCGTTTGATCTCCATTTAGGTCTGTGTGGAGCATTCTGCTTCTGTTGCCTTGGATGCCAAGTAGCCAATGACATGGAGGAATGCTTTTGCTGTGGCGCAAGCGTGGCCATGAGGACTCGGTACCGGACTCAATACAGGATACCGGTAACTTCCTTGATAATCATAGATGCATAGAATAATGGAGTTGGGAGGAGCCTATAAGGCCATCGGGTTCAACCCCTGCTCAGTGCAGGAATCCAAATCAACCTAGATCTGACCTCGCTTTCTAGATCTGTTGTCTAACTTACTCTTGAATTCCTCTAGTGTTGAAGCACTCCCATGCCTCCCAGTTAGTTCCACTGTTGTATTGCTCTAACAGGAGGTTTAAGCAAGATCTGTCTTCCTGTAGCTTGAGCCCATTATTATGTATCCTGCACTCTGGAATGAGAGCAGGAGATATAACCATCAGTGCATTGCAGTTTTTTTTTTAGTGCTCCAACCAACTCTTGAAGCAACAGTGTATTTCTTTAAGAAGTCAGTATCTGTTGTGCTCTTTTTTTAACCATTTGTGCTACTTTGAGATGTTAACCATCAACCTCAGCTGGGGTCCAGGTTAATCATTCCACTGACTATATGTTCGAGAGCCAGCCAGATGCTGAGCTGAGGTCCTCATCTGTCAAGTTGGGGTGGATAGAATGGTGGAACATTAGGGTCCTCTTGTTTGAAGAGCTGACAAATCTTTCTTTGGAAGGTGTCCTCCATTGGAAAGCAGGTCCAGTCCAAATCTGATTTAAAGATAAAAGAACCAGGAGGAGGGGATTCAGGGACCTTGAAGTTGCCCACCCACAGTGAGGAGCAGAGGACTGATTTGCCTTGTCACATCGAGATGTTTTGCAATTGTGCTTCAGTTCTAAAAATGCTTTCTGATTTTGCATCTGCAGATATAAACTGAGAATCGGGTTGGTGCAGATGGAGCCAGGGAATGGGCCTTTGAATCCCCACTGTGTCTCATGGGACATCACTGAAAGGGTTAACAGCCTTGCCACTAGTGCAGCCTAGGAAAAACCGCACAGTTCCAGAGTGCGACCAGAATGAGGAACTGGGAAGAACCACTTCTGTGTACTTTAGACCTAAAGAACACAAGAATTGCTCAAAATCAGAACTGACTCAATAGCACATCATTACATGATTGGATACAAATTAGCGTAGCAATTTTTATGCGAATCCTCTTTTGTTCTCATTTTTTGCCCCCATTTTATGTCCTCATTTTTTGGGTGATGTCTAAATGATCATGCCATTAGTGGGTTATATGGGAAATTACCCTTCTGCTCCTGAACTGGGGTTCAGAGAATAGAATGCCTGCCATCTGACAGAGAATAATCGAAGGTGATCTTGTGTAAGAGAGAGATCCACCTAGTTTTAAAATGTTTTTCAATATGATCAGCCCTTTCTCTGTGCAGGCACAGCACTCTACCAACTGGAAGGCTTCATAACTCTTGGAGCATACTCAATCTCTGCTGTGTACACATGCAAAATGCTTCTCTAAACAAGGTTTAAAATCGGAATATATAAAGTTTTCTGGACATTTATTCCATCATGGCACAGTGGTTAAACTGCTGTACTGCAGCCAAAACTGTGCTCAAGACCCAGGGTTCAATCCCAGGTAGCCGACTTAAGGTTCACTCAACCTTCCATCTGTCCAAGGTTGGTAAATTGAGTACCCAGCTTGCAGGGGGAGGGGGGGCAATGTGTAGCCTGCATAATTAAATTGTAAACTGCCCAGAGGGTGCTTTAAGCACCATGGGCCGGTATATAAGCAGCATGCTTTGCTTTTGCCTTGCTTTGTCCCCTTCAGTGGGTTTTAAGCCTGTAGGATTTGACTAGTCTCTGTGTTTTGGCAGAGTTTCTTCTGCCTGATTCTACCTGCCACCTGTTTGAAGTATCTGTTCCAACCCGTACGGGAGTGCAAGGCACATTGTTTAAGGGTAGCTCCTTGCTCACAACCCTTCCCCACAGACAGTTGAAGATCTCCAGCCTGGATGGTGCCTTTTGCAAAGGCAGTTTCCTGTTTTGAGCAATGTCATGGAAAACACCAGCAGTCTTGGCCAAGACTATTTCTGCATAACAGCACCCAAGCAGAGAGCATTCAAATCCCCTCATGTGCACGCACACTTGAAATCTCTGTTGAACACTGAACACAACAATTTAAAAGAGAAATTAGGTTCATAGGCAGGGTAATGATATTGTGCTTTGATTGATTTTTCCAGGGATCCATCTGCTCTGACTGTCTGACTGCTGTTTTTTGTGCTCCCTGTAATCTTTGCCAGCTCAAGAGAGATATTAACAGGCGGAAACAGTTGGGGATATTCTAGAAAGGTTTGTGACTCTTTATATATTATTTGCAAGAACAGGTAACTGGCAGTGGGTATGTAGTAAAAAGGGATCATTTTTCCCAGGGCAGTATCCTCCTTTCTTCATTATGACAGTCAGGCAGTGTGAAAAATATAAGACTCCTTTGAACCTCCAAATGTGCTCCTAGCTATTCTGCAAAAGCTTCCCTGTAGACCAGTGGTCCCCAACCTTGGGCCTCCAGATGTTCTTCGACTACAACTCCCAGAAGCCCTCACCACCGCCTCTGCTGGTCAGGATTTCTGGGAGTTGAAGTCCAAGAGCATCTGGAGGACCAAGGCTGGGGACCACTGCTGTAGATGACGCACTGTACAGTGGTGCCCCGCATAGCGACGTTAATCCGTTCCGGATTAATCGTCGCTATGAGGAAACATTGCTATACGGAAAGGAAAAAGCCATAGGCTCCTAAACTCACCGTTCAGCGAAGTTCCTCCATAGCGCCGCCATTTCTGCGCCCTTGGTAAGCGAGGGCAGGGCGCGAAAATGGCTGCGGCGGCCATTTTGGAACCGCCGATCAGCTGCTGAAAAAAACATCGCAATGCGAAGATCGGTAAGCGAAACGCTTATCAATCATCGCAATGCGATGTTTTACCTGTTAAAACATAGCGATGAGATCGCATTAGCGATCTCAAAAAAGACATCGCTATGCGGATTCATCGTTAAACGGTGCGCTCGTTATGCGAGGCACCACTGTATCTGCATTGGCCCAAGTTTCAGTTATCCAGGTGCTTCTTCAGCAAGACTTTTCCTTCTTGATACAATGTTTGATACAGTATATATTTTTCCATCTTTAATCACACTCAGCTAGGAGAGACATTGTCTTAAGTCGGCTCAGGAAAGCCAAGTGGAAACCAAACTTTCCCGGGACAATGTTGCTTGATGTATCTCAGAATTTTATCTCCACAATCCTCTTCAGCCATGCAGGGTAGAATTGACCAGGATAAAGTAACAGATCGAACACCCTGTTTAGAAGATCCCTCACCTGTTTTCTTCTTAGGGTGTTTCAAGATGGACAGCTCTGATGGGTCCTAGTTTAAAGGTCCCCTTCATGGATTGCTGCCTAGTCGTGGCAAAGGGGCTTGAGTAATTCAGAGAAGCTATGGGCTATGTCGTGCAGGGACACCCAAGATGGACAGGTCATAGTGGAGAGTTCTGACTAAACACGATCCACCTGGAACAGGAACTGGCAAGCCACTCCAGTATCTTTGCCAAGAAAACCCCATGGACAGAAAGAAAAGCCTAAAAGATATGATGCTGGAAGACGAACCCCTCAGGTCAGAAGGCGTCTAATATGCTACTGAGGAAGAGCGGAGGACAAGTACAAGTAGCTCCAGAGCTATTGAAGTGGTTGGGCCAAAGGTGAAAGGACACTCAGCTACGGACATGCCTGGAAGTGAAAGTAAAGTCCGATGCTGCAAAGAAAAATGCTGCATTTTTGTTGTTGTTGTTTAGTCATTAAGTCATGTCTGACTCTTCGTGACCCCATGGATCAGAGCACGCCAGGCCCTCCTGTCTTCCACTGCGTCCAGCGCATGTTAGCAATTTGGTCTCTAGTTCCTCTGCCCCTTCAGAATCCAGCTTGTAGTTCTGGGAGTTCTTGGTCCACCTACTGCTGAAGCCTCCCTTGTAGGATTTTGAGCATAACACTGTTAGTGTGTGAAATGAGTGCGATAATGCATAGAAATCTGGCATGTAAGATCTATGAACCTTAGTAAGCTGGGTGTGGTCAAAAAGGAGATGGCAAGAATAAGGCAATGACAAACCTAGACAGCATCTTAAAAAGCAGAGACATCACCTTGCCGACAAAGGTCCGCATAGTCAAAGCTGTGGTTTTTCCAGTAGCGATGTATGGAAGTGAGAGCTGGACCATAAAGAAAGTTGACCACCGAAGAATTGATGCTTTTGAATTGTGGTGCTGGAGGAGACTCTTGAGAATCCCCTGGTTGGCAAGGAGATCCAACTTATCCATTCTGAAGGAAATCAACCCTGAGTGCTCACTGGAAGGACAGATCCTGAAGCTGAGACTCCAATACTTTGGCCATCTCATGAGAAGAGAAGACTCCCTGGAAAAGACCCTGATGCTGGGAAAGTGTGAAGGCAAGAGAGAAGGGGACGACAGAGGACGAGATGGCTGGACAGTGTCATCGAAGCTATGAACATGAATTTGACTCAACTCAGGGAGGCAGTGGAAGATAGGAGGGCCTGGCGTGCTCTGGTCCATGGGGTCACAAAGAGTCGGACACGACTAAACAACAACAAAAGTTAAAAGGTGTTGTGCTCTCCTTCCGTTTTTCCCTTCCTTAATGGAGTTACTTATGCATTCATTTTAAGGCAAGGAAAGCAATAGAAAAACTGAAAATGATGCAATAAAAAAGCCTAAACTAGAAACACAGGGTATTATAGTACAGTAACCTTACTTTCCAACAGCCACTGCAGGCAGCTAAAGACCAAAGACACCATGCCAAACAGCCACTACAGGCAGGCAGGCAGACAGCGGAAGCCCCACCTAACCTCATGCTACTTCATCTAGTCATCTTAACATCACTGCTTTCCCTTCCTTTCCAGGAAGAATGAAGACATTGCTCCACCTGCTTTGTTTTTCCTTCCAGTTCTGTGGCAACAGATTTTACCTGCAGTGAAGGGAACCAAGAACATTGATTGATTAAGTGCAGAGTGATAATACAGTCGAGCAGCTGACCAGTCACATGGCATGTTTATACATGACTATATCATTTTCCCTCTCTCCATTTCAGGTGTTCCCAGAGTTACTATTTTACATGGTTCTCTTTCCCTGAACTTTGGATTGTTCTTCAATGTGCTGCTGAGCAGAGGCAAAGAGCAGGATCAGACCCGGGAGGTCTGTGTGGCTTTTGAGACAATTGCCGGAATTTAATTTTTTAATTTTGTCTGTATCAGTGCTTGACTTTGGTATAGATGCATTTTGAATAAACATTTTTAATAATGACAGAATTTGTTGTATAGACTTTGCTAAGCCAAAGAGATGGATGAAGTTTTTTTAAAGGCATGCAGAAAACCTCACGTTCAATCTGTCCTTGATTTCTCTGCTTAGGTACAACCTCGCTTAGAACCGCTATGAACCTTCAAAAGGGGAAAGGAGGAAACCCCCTATTAAGGTTTCTCTCAGTAGTAGAGTAAGAGGTGCATGGACTCATGGCCTGCTAGTCCCTCAATAAAACAGGCAGAAGTGGTTTAAAAAAACAACTAGCCTTTCTTAAGAAAGTTACATTCAGGATAGTAAGGCTGGAGCCCTAATTCTAACTAGACAGACACATATCTGAAAGGGAACACTGGGAAGGAGCAGCAACACCTGGCTCTTCAGAAAGTCGGAGGGGGAGAAGGGAAGTGAGATTGATAGACAGACCCTGAGAATATCAATCTAACAACAGACTCAGCAGAAAGTAGAAGTGGCCAGAGCCATGTAAAGGTCACTCAGGATCCCTGACTTCTCTATTCTCAAATGCCTCTTGTGGTCATCTTGGCCGGATAAGTGCTAAGAGATTATGCTTGCAGGATGCCAAGCCAACAAGAACAAAAGGAGAGCGAGATTAGTCCTTTTGGATCAAACCCAAGCCCTTCCTGGTCCAGCATCCTCTTCTGTGGTGGTTTATGAGTCGACTTGGTGAACCCGTCCACCGCAAGAAGGATATGAAGGCACGAGCATGGAAAGTGTATGATGTGCGAGGTACTGAGACATATAATGCTTGAGATCCTAGAAGGAGCTATTGACTGGTAGCCACTGGTAGGTTTCATCACAAAGAACGACCAGTTCCTTTGTGTTTAGTCGTTTAGTCGTGTCCGACTCTTCGTGACCCCATGGACCAGAGCACGCCAGGCCCTCCTGTCTTCTACTGCCTCCCGGAGTTGTGTCAGGTTCATGTTGGTTGCTTCGCAGACACTGTCCAGCCATCTCATCCTCGGTCGTCCCCTTCTCCTCTTGCCATCACACTTTCCCAACATCAGGGTCTTTTCCAGGGAGTCTTTTCTTCTCATTAGATGGCCAAAGTACTGGAGCCTCAGCTTCAGGATCTGTCCTTCCAGTGAGCACTCAGGGTTGATTTCCTTTAGAACTGATAGGTTTGTTCTCCTTGCAGTCCAGGGGATTCTCAAGAGCCTCCTCCAGCACCACAATTCAAAGGCATCAATTCTTCGGCGGTCTGCTTTCTTTATGGTCCAGCTCTCACTTCCATACATCACAACAGGAAAAACCATAGCTTTGACTATTCGGACTTTTGTTGGCAAGGTGATGTCTCTGCTTTTCAAGATGCTGTCCAGATTTGTCATCGCTTTCCTCCCAAGAAGAAGGCGCCTTTTAATTTCAGGGCTGCTGTCTCCATCTGCAGTGATCATGGAGCCCAGGAAGATAAAATTTGACACTGCCTCCATATCTTCCCCTTCTATTTCCCAGGAGGTGATGGGACCAGTGGCCATGATCTTAGTTTTTTTGATGTTGAGTTTCAGACCGTTTTTTGCACTCTCCTCTTTCACTCTCATTACAAGGTTCTTTAATTCCTCCTCACTTTCTGCCATCAGAGTGGTATCATCTGCATATCGGAGGTTGTTGATATTTCTTCCGGCAATCTTAATTCCGGCTTGGGTTTCTTCCAGTCCAGCCTTCCGCATGATGTATTCTGCATATAAGTTAAATAAGCTGGGGGACAATATACAGCCTTGCCGTACTCCTTTCCCAATTTTGAACCACTCAGTTGTTCCATGACCAGTTCTAACTGTTGCTTCCTGTCCCACATATAGGTTTCTCAGGAGACAGATAAAGTGGTCAGGCACTCCCATTTCTTTAAGAACTTGCCATAGTTTGCTGTGGTCCACACAGTCAAAGGCTTTCGCATAGTCAATGAAGCAGAAGTAGATATTTTTCTGGAACTCCAGAAAAAACTCCAGTTCCTTTAGTAATATATAATCTTGAGAATCTCCTAGCCAGTATGGTTAAGGTATTGGCGTTGTTACTTTTTGCAAACTCTGGCTTGGAAAAGCCAGATGTATTATGATGTGGCCTAGATTTCACTCTTGGCACACAAAATGTCTTGGGTTTGTGTACCAGCAGAAGTGGGAGAACTAGCTCTGGTGGCTTTTACAACAGTCCTGCCAGCCATGTGCTGCAGCTACAGGAATCTTTGAAATGTATCATGTACAAACCATTATCATCACAATGAGGAAGGTCATAGTTCACTGGTAGACCACATGCCTTGTAGGCAGAAGACCACAGGTTCCATCAGTCCTTGGCTTCTCTAATTACTAAAATACTGGGTAGCAGACAATAAGAAAGCATGTGACCAATTAGAATAAATAATATGAGCTAAATGAACAATTAGTCTGACCAGTTTTAAGGCAACGGCCTATTTATGTTGAGACACACTCCACATCCATTTCATGTGTGTATAGATGAGAGGATTCTAGGTCAAAGAAATCATAGAAAAGTGAAGTTTGGAAGAAGCCTACAAGGCCATCAAGTCCAACCTCCTGCTCAATGCAGGAATACAATCAAAGCCTATCTGCCAGGTGATTATCTAGGTTTCTCTTGAATGCCTCTAGTTTTGGAGCACTTGCCACTGAGGTAACTGGTTCCACTGTTGTACTGCTCTAACAGTTAGGAAGTTTCTCCTCATATTCAAGGTGGCAAGGTTCTTTGTAAAACTTCAGAGAGAGATTCTAGACAACCATGTTGTAATTACCACTATTATGTCCATTCTTTGTTATCATTCTAAAATAAATGAATAAATAAATAAATACAGAAGTATTGTTTGAAAATACGTTACATCCCTAAATCAGCATAGTCAGTGTCATGAAGGATCTCTAATTTAGAGATTATAGCTCATTTGGAAGCAGTTTCACTGTGATCCCCACGTCTTGTTCAGGCCTGGCTTAAAACTATTGCCAATTTTGTCAGCCTTTCCAAAGTGAAGGTTCACAGCACCCAAAAGCAACTTATTTGGCATGTGAGGTTTAAAACATTCAGCAGCATTTACCTGAGGTTAAACACACACACGCATGCACGCACGCACGCACACACACACACACACACACACACACACACACACACAAATTCCACAAGCACTTGAAGTTTTCTTTTTTTAAAGGTTACCACCAAACTCAATAGCCATGGTTTGCTGCACTTCTACGACATCCTTGCTGCACTTCTACGGCACCCTCCCAAAATCTATAGGATGAGGTAAACTCCTCACTGTGTCCCATGCTAGGGCCAGCTCTGGTCATCTGAAGCACACAAGCAATTATCAGCAGTTTCTATATGACTGCTAAAAAAAATATACGTTTTCAGGCAGAGGCCTTCCAGTTTCATTCTGCATAAGCCCAGTCATCTGAGCACTTTTTAAAAACCTTTTCCACTACAGATCAGCTGTTTGCCTTGTGCTGCACAGCATGATTTTCAACCCAGTCCTTGTTTTAAAATGCATGTGCTATTAGTTTCAGGTTTTCACATCTCCAAAATCTACGATAGTTTTAACTTCATCATTTCCCCTGCTTACATTTTGGCTCAAAACAAGGGCCACTTGAATTCATTATCTGTGTTCTACTTTTTCTACACAAGATGCTAAATTTCTTTCCCTCTCTGACACTGGAAGCTTTTAACTGTCATATTGAGCCCAACCCACCCAAAAGTGGCTATGCTTGTCTGCAAGTTTATTCTCCAGGCACTCAAAGTGTTGAGTGGATACCAGCATCCTCCCTCTGTAAAGTTCTTGATGATCAGGGCAACCATCTTATACTGCAAGAGCAATTGTACCTGAGAAGGATAGAGGTTCAAACTAGATAATAACGATTATTACGTTACTAGAAACAGTGCTCCCTTAAGTCAGTGGTTCTTAACGTGGGCGATAATGCCCCCCAGGGGGCGATTTCATTTTTCAGGGGGGCGGTAGAACGAAAAGGGGCAGCGTGGGGGCGCTGGAGCAAAAGGGGGCGGTAGGGGGGCGCTGGAGCAAGCCAAACCTGTGAAGATGGCTGCAGCCTTTTTACAATGTGCATGAATATATATTTTCCTCCAATCTTAATTTAGTTTCAGAGTTTTCGTCTTGAAATTTTTAGTTCCTGCATTGTGGTTTGTTTTTATGCCCTTTTTATATTTCTTTTTGAGTCTTAAAATTCGCTTGCAACTAAATCATTAAATGTTACTTTTGGGGGGCATTTCATTTTCTTGGAATTGAATTTTGTTTTCAGGGGTCATTGCATTTAAGTGTCTTAAATAAATAAATAAATAAATAAATAAATAAATAAATAAATAAATAAATAAATAAATAAATAAATAAATAAATAAATAAATAAATAAATAAGATATCATCACCGCGGGGAGGGGGGCGATGATAACTTCCTCAATGGTTCAAGGGGGCGTTTCTTTGAAAAAGGTTAAGAACCACTGCCTTAAGTGATAAAAGCTATATGTTTAATTATCACCATCCCACCTCAATCCACATGTTGCAAATTACTTTTGTTCTGTTTTGTGGTTGGTCTTTGGGAGGTAAACGGGGCAATTCCTTGGGATACTGATTCCATTGACACTATGATAAGAAGGCCTCTGCAATGCAATCTGGATAATATACATGGATTTGCTTCATAGTGGACTATTTTGCAATTTAACTGTGGCCTTGACCTTCATTTGCTTCATATTTGGTTGTCGATTTAACTGCTATCTTGACTTGGTCTAATGATAAGCCATGCATCATTTACTGGACTTAATTCCATGTGGAAAGTAAGGGACACACCGTTTAGAGAGAGTGGCGAATTGGTTGAACCTCTGTTATCACTTTAAATGGAGCAAACTCCTAAGAACAGGTAAGATAAGAACAGATAGGAACAGATGAACGTTTTTCTTCTCCCCTGTTATTTCCTTGTACAAGGTTCAGCAATGTGTGCTGGTTGCAGGCCTGTAAAGTTAACAAGCCTGGCTGCAGGGGGATTCTGGGTAGTGTAATCCAAAACAGTAAAATTTTCAAGCTCTGACCAGGAATCTAACCTAGTCCGTAGCAATGAAATGATAAGAACAATGAATTTCTTGCTCTGAAGAAAAGCAGAAAGGGCCTAGGTTCCTAACTTGTACAGCAGTTTATCTGATTGGACAGTGTCATCGAAGCGACCAACATGAATTTGACCCAACTCCGGGAGGCAGTGGAAGACAGGAGGGCTTGGCGTGCTCTGGTCCATGGGGTCACGAAGAGTTGGATATGACTTAACGACTAAACAACAGCAGCAACAGTTTAACCACTGCACCACGAGACTCTGTCCTGACCCTCCCCATCTTCTATTGTTGTTCTTATTGTTTAATATGGCAATCCTAGAATGTGCCCTCATTTATCCCACTCTGAAAGAGATAGAGATATGGTATTAAAAGGAGAAGTGGAGGGGTAATAATAACAATGCTAGCATCTGATAATTAAATGATATATTGAACTATCTGAGACAGTTGTACAACATGGGTTAAGACAGAAGAGAGCCCCGCCCCAAGGCCCTTGATGAAGCTCTGCTAGCAGATGGGGCAGCTTCCACTGTGAATCCACCGTGCAATGCTGGTGGAAAGTAGCACAAGTGTAAAAACAAGGCATTCTAAAGGCAAGAGTGGAGGTAGCTTTGGGTGCACCTGATCGACATCCTTCCATTCCCATATGAGAGACCCAGCTAGTCTGGAACTACTATAGCTACTTACTCCTTCTATTGGTTTTAGAGGAAGGGCAGATTCCGGAAAACTGGGACCACTTATGGTTTTTTAAAAAAATCTTTCTTAAATTGTCTTGATTAATTAAAAAAATAGTATCTCATTGCTAAAAACACAATCAAAGCTCCCTGTTCCCTTTGGAAATCTGGCTGAATAAATGAATGGATGGATTTGTTACTTCTGGTTTATTTACTTATTTTTTTAAAAAAAAATAAACAAAGTATTTGTTCAGTAATCATTGAGATTATAATAATTGTGCATTTAAAAAAACTCTCCCTCCATCTGAAACTCTGGAGAATCCCCTAAATGCTTCCTGCCTCTGAAAGAATGAGAAAAGGACACAATATAAGATCAAGCAAAGATACAAAAATATTCACATTTCCTGAAAATGATGCTCTTGAACTACATGCAGCAGAGGTAAGAACTGTGGCCCTTCAGATACTTTTCAGCTGCTACTCCCATAATCCCTGACCACTAAACAGTCTGGCTAGAAGAGAAACAGGTTTCGGGGCAAAAGTTATCTGAAGGGACGACTAATCAGCCCGTTTTGACATCAGTTATTGGGTTTGCCCTTCAACAGATGACGAGATGTTGTGGCAACGAGATAAGAAAAAAAAGGGTAAAGCCACTGCTTCATGGTAAAGATAGAAAGGCAAAAGTCAAAGGATCTTGTATATACCGTAAGAAGATATGGAGATAAATTATATATGTTGCACCACACCCATCCTGAACGTTCTGTGCCAAACAATGACTTACAGAGATACCTGTGGTGACATATGGCCAATAGAAAAAGCTATGCCACTTCGGATGAAAAAGGGCTGAAGGTCTCTGGAGAAGACGGTGCCATGTTACTATCCTAGGTGAGGACTGCATATGGCACTTGTGCCCCTTGATGATTTTGATCTCTTGATCTCTGAGATGCCGGTCCTTGTAAAGGCAGACATTTGCTGGTGCCCTAGGAAGTTTATTCTATCGTTGGTTGACAAAGATTCAGCATGATACAATATCAAAGGACAGATACAAACTCTCATGCTCGAGAGCTTGCCTGAGTCCAACTGGGTGTCATCGTTTTGAGGTCATATGCCACACAAATAGTCGTCTCTGTCTCCCAAGGCAGGAGAGAAACCACAACATGGACTACCAAACTTGTTTTCTTATGTCTTGGGCTGCCTAGCTTTCCTACATTGAAACCAGCAGGGAATAATAGAAAACCATGCTTTCCCAGTTACACCGGAGACAGGGTCACTGTTACATGCTGAATGGCTCAAATGCCTTCTTTGACCTGGTCAACACGTTATCACCTTCATAAGGTCAGTTCCTTCTGGAACAATAGTGTCGTGAATCACTCCCGTCAAGGTCCAGTCCGAAGGTCAAGAGACATCCAAAAAGGTTTCACGAAGCAGTCCACATACAATAGCATCCAAAAACAACAGTTGCTTCCTACATGGATTTAGCACAGGAGCCAAACTTATATGGGGCCGTGGTGATTAGTCATCGCTTCCTGGTTGATTCCCTTTAGCACTTACAAGCCTGGTCTCAGCTAAGCCCTCAACGTGAACCACCACGAATAGGTCTGTAAGTCCAAGATGCAACATGCACGTTTCTCT